>NC_135498.1:202496934-202818737 GCF_052857255.1 Amblyomma americanum
CAACCGGGGTTGGGGTGCCCAACCTGTAGAGAAAGTGAATGCCAGATCTGCAAAACATGTACAAACATCGAGCATCGCTTCAGGCGTCAAATGAAAAGTTAATAACTTTTATTTGATTCCTCCAACATGATATACCTCCTAGAATGTAGTGTGTGCAGTATGCAGTACATTGGTAGGCCGTTAACCCTCTACGAATTCGCTTTATTAACCACAGCGCTAATTTCCTATCCCTGCTCAGCCTCGTCTTGTCAAAACACATTAATGAAAAAAACCACCCATTTGACGCAATTGAGTTTACAGTCCTACAGGATGGGTTCAACAACACCCGGGAAAGACAGCAACGCGAGTCGTACTTTATTTACAAATTTAGCGCAATTATCCACGGCAATAATGAATGTCCGGGTGTATGCTCCTCCATCCGCCTCTTGCAAAGCCAGTGCTGACCTTACGAGTGCCGGCTAGAAATACCTCGGTCGTTTCTCGCCAGCGGCACCTTTTTCAAGCTTCGCCCATCAGCTTACACAAAGCTCTTCATCCCCCACCTCACCCCTATTTTCCCAGGTCGACCACCTTGCCGAGCGCGGTGCAATTAAAGAACCCTCGTTTAAACGGTCCGGCCATTATCATTAACCCCCCACAAGACACTGTGCCAAACTCGGTTGTGTTGCTGCCTTGTTTCCTTTGTGGGTGTGTGTTCATGCTCAGTGCACGTGGGTACATGTGTCTAGTTATGCTCACTGCTCCGCTCGCTCCGCCTCCCTCCAGCAGCATGGTTGCTTTTTCTGCTGCTTTATAAGTAATTTTCTTTAAGCGATAGGTTATTCTAAGTATTATTATCCCACTGATAAGCACAACACATAAAAAATAACACTGCCCTATGCACCTTCGTTTCGGAGACTGTTGGTACCCTTCATATATATATATATATATATATATATATATATATATATATATATATATATATATATATATATATATATATATATATATATATATATATATATATATATATATATATATATGTTTGTGTGTGTGTGTGTGTGTTACGAACGTAGGTTGCGTTGGCTCCGCAGAATAAAGATTTAAGAGAAGTGGGCACTTCTACAAAGAAACATTTAGTTATCAACGTTTCGACCGCGGTGTGGTCTTCTTCAGGACTGTCCTGAAGAAGACCGCACCGCGGTCGAAACGTTGATAAATAAAAGTGTCTTTGTAGATGTGCCCACTTCTCTTAAATCTATATATATATATATTTATATATATATATATATATATATATATATATATATATATATATATATATATATATATATATATATATATATATATATATATATATATATATATATATATACGCGCCCTTCGCTTCCCTTCCTTTGTTCGCTAATAGCTTAGCGAGGGTTTCGTTTCTGGCAGTCTTGATGCCATAGGTGGCATAAGAGGGCTCTCACACAGTTAGATGACTCTCCACGTCACACTCGCGGTATAATAGGACGTGCTACGCCCACCACTACGGTCGAGGTTGGCGCTGGTGAACACTCTCAGGGTTCGTTTATTTATTTATTTATTTATTTATTTACAAATACTGCGGTCTCAACGAGACCAAGCAGGTGGGCATGTCGTACAACATTTTCTCTCGATTAATATCAATTACAAATAATTCCTTGCGTTTAACATGTGAAAGAGAACAAAACATGGAAAGAGAACAAAAGTGAGCAAGCACACATTTCAGTTATGTAGAATGATTTTAACGTAATCTCACAGAAATGAACTTGCATACGCTACCCTTCAGAAGAATGATAACCTGCTAAAATTACAGAAAAAGCGTCACAGAATGTCACCACGGAAAATACAGCAGCAGCGCCTGGTCAAAATTATCAGTGGAAGAAATTTCAGAGGGGAGACTATTCCACTGACTAACTGTACGAGGAAAAAAAGACAATTTATAAAAGTTAGTGCGGGCATGGAAAGGCAGCACTATGTGAGCGTGACGGTGCCTTGACACGCGTGGCAGGTAACGTTGAATGTATGGCCGTCCATTAAATTCTAACGACTTGTCAGACATTATGAAAAGAAATTTAAGTCGTGCTATCGTTCTTCGCAATTCAAAGTTAGGGATATGGTTGTCAGCCATGAGTTGCGACGGGGAATCAGTGGGCCTGAACTTGTTGAAACTGAACCTCTCAGCTCGCCTTTGAACCAATTCAAGTTTATGCTTATCCATTGGATGAAAGGGATCCCATACTATGGCAGCATACTCTAATTTCGGAAATACCTAAGTTCCGTAGGCTAGCATTTTCAAATCAGGAGGTGCTGTTCCCAGCTTATGACGCAGAAAGCTGAGTTTTCGGGAAGCGTATGTGTAAATGTTATCAATGTGTTTGGACCACGAAAGAGTGTTTGTAAACGTTACGCCTAGGTATTTGTATTCTGTGACTTCCTTTATTCGAGTATTATTGATGCAATATGAAAATGAAACTGCCTGCTTTTTGTTCGTGACGCAAAGTACGACTGTTTTTTCAGTGTTTAGGGTCATACACAAAGACGTGCACCACGCAAAACATAAATACCGACTAAAGCAGTAGATTCGAGAGCCGTCAGGTTAGCTCACATGATAGAGCACAGGACGCAATATTCGGAGGTCGTGGGTTCGGATCCCACCAGCGGCATGAAAACAGATCGGAGAGCAATTCTCGTACTTACCTTCACCAGTAACCCTCCTAACGATAACAAAATCCTCGAAAAACTTTTCAATATTCTCGAATAAAGCAAACGCCTCGCCAGATTTATCACTCCTCCCCTTCACGTTTTGTACTGACGACCAAAAACATTCGAGACATTCCAGTACACTCAAAAACAAAGAACCAGCCGGGGTTGGGGTGCCCAACCTGTAGAGAAAGTGGATGCCAGGTCTGCAAAACATGTACAAACATCGAGCATCGCTTCAGGCGTCAAATGAAAAGTTAATAACTTTTATTTGATTCCTCCAACATAATATACCTCCTAGAATGTAGTGTGTGCAGTATGCAGTACATTGGGTAGGCCGTTAACCCTCTACGAATTCGCTTTATTTACCACCGCGCTCATTTCCTATCCCTGCTCAGCCTCTTCTTGTCAAAACACATTAATGACAAAAATCACCCATTTGACGCAATTGAGTTTACAGTCCTACAGGATGGGTTCAACAACACCCGGGAAAGAGAGTAACGCGAGTCGTACTTTATTTACAAATTTAGCGCAATTACCCACGGCAATAATGAAAGTCCGGGTGTATGATCCTCCATCCGCCCCTTGCAGAGCCAGTGCTGACCTTACGAGCGCCGGCTAGAAATACCTCGGTCGTTTCTCGCCAGCGGCACCTTTTTCAAGCTTCGCCCATCAGCTTACACAAAGCTCTTCATCCCCCACCTCACCCCTATTTTCCCAGGTCGACCACCTTGCCGAGCGCGGTGCAATTAAAGAACCCTCGTTTAAACGGTCCGGCCATTCACATTAACCCCCAACAAGACACTGTGCCAAACTCGGTTGTGTTGCTGCCTTGTTTCCTTTGTGTGTGTTCATGCCCAGTGCACGTGGGTACATGTGTCTAGTTATGCTCACTGCTCCGCTCGCTCCGCCTCCCTCCAGCGGCATGGTTGTTTTTTCTGCTGCTTTATAAGTAATTTTCTTTAATCGATAGGTTATTCTAAGTATTATTATCCCACTGATAAGGACAACACATAAAAAATAACACTGCCCTATGTACCTTCGTTTCGGAGACTGTTGGTTCCCTTCATATATATATATATATATATATATATATATATATATATATATATATATATATATATATATATATATATATATATATATATGTGTGTGTGTGTGTGTGTGTGTGTGTGTGTTACGAACGTAGGTTGCGTTGGCTCCGCCGAATAAAGATTTAAGAGAAGTGGGCACTTCTACAAAGAAACATTTATTTATCAACGTTTCGACCGCGGTGTGGTCTTCTTCAGGACTGTCCTGAAGAAGACCGCACCGCGGTCGAAACGTTGATAAATAAAAGTGTCTTTGTAGAAGCGCCCACTTCTCTTATATATATATATATATATATATATATATATATATATATATATATATATATATATATATATATATATATATATATATATATATATTTATATATATATAAAACGTCCCACCGGCGCCATGGTTGTTTTTTCTGCTGATTTATAATTCATTTCCTTAGGCGACGGATTGGTCGCGGTATTGTTCTCCGATTTGAGCACTACAAATATAAAAAAATAGAAACGCACCAATATGAACCTTGGTTTCCGTTACTGTTAGCTTCCTTCATATCTTTACCAAACGAGCCCTTCGCTTCCCTTCCTTTGTTCGCTAATAGCTTAGCGAGGGTTTCGTTTCTGGCAGTCTTGATGCCATAGGTGGCATAAGAGGGCTCTCACACAGTTAGATGACACTCCACGTCACACTCGCGGTATAATAGGACGTGCTACGTCCACCACTACGGTCCAGGTTGGCGCTGGTGAACACTCTCAGGGTTCGTTTATTTATTTATTTATTTACAAATACTGCGGTCTCAACGAGACCAAGCAGGTGGGCATGTCGTACAACATTTGCTCTCGATTAACATCAATTACAAATAATTCCTTGCGTTTAACATGTGAAAGAGAACAAAACATGGAAAGAGAACAAAAGTGAACAAGCACACATTTCAGTTATGTAGAATGATTTTAACGTAATCTCACAGAAATGAACTTGCATACGCTACCCTTCAGAAGAATGATAACCTGCTAAAATTACAGAAAAAGCATCACAGAATGTCACCACGGAAAATACAGCAGCAGCGCCTGGTCAAGATTATCAGTGGAAAAAATTTCAGAGGGGAGACTATTCCACTGACTAACTGTACGAGGAAAAAAAGACTATTTATAAAAGTTAGTGCGGGCATGGAAAGGCAGCACGGTGTGTGCGTGACGGTGCCTTGACACGCGTGGCAGGTAACGTTGAATGTATGGCCGTCCATTAAATTCTAACGACTTGTCAGACATTATGAAAAGAAATTTAAGTCGTGCTATCGTTCTTCGCAATTCAATGTTAGGGATATGGTTGTCAGCCATGAGTTGCGACGGGGAATCAGTGGGCCTGAACTTGTTGAAAATGAACCTCTCAGCTCGCCTTTGAACCAATTCAAGTTTATGTTTATCCATTGGATGAAAGGGATCCCATACTATGGCAGCATACTCTAATTTCGGAAATACCTAAGTTCTGTAGGCTACCATTTTCAAATCAGGAGGTGCTGTTCCCAGCTTATGACGCAGAAAGCTGAGTTTTCGGGAAGCGGATGCGTAAATGTTCCTTTCCTTTTTCTTTTTTGCTTTGTCTCGGATTTTTCCGATCTCTCGACGGCAGAAAGTATGGACTTGGCAAAAAGGTTAGAACAGGCGTTCAAGCTAGGGTTAAGCAAGGAAGAGGCGATGCGTCTCTCTGACGAGGAGAAAGAAGAGGCAAAAAGCAGAGAGAGGAAAGGGTGCAAGCACGCGCAGACGCTCGTGAAGCAGAAGAACGCGAGGCGAAAAGAGCTCGCGAGGCGGAAGAGCGAGAAGTGAAAAGAGCTCGCGAGGCGGAAGAGCGAGAAGAGAAAAGACCTCGCGAGGCAGAGAGAAGAGCTAGTGAGGCAGAAGAACAGGAGAAAAGAAGGATAGAACGGGAGGAGTTTATTTTGTGGAAACAGGCGCATGTCGGGGGAGGATATGAGGAGATCACGGACAATGATCAGCGTTCCTTAGCGGGTACAGAATCTCCTAGACCAGCCAGAGTTTGCCCAAGGAAGCTGATGGCTCCTTTTGATGACAAGAGAGTTGATTTGGATGCATATCTGCAACGATTCAAGCGGATAGCTTTGGGGCAAGGCTGGGAGCGCAGTGAATGGGCCACGACATTAAGCATGTTTTTAGTTGGAGAGGCGCTGAATGTGTTTGGAAGGATGCCCGCTGCTGATTCCATGGACTATGAGAAAGTCAAAAAGGCACTCTTCCAAAGATTCAGGTTTACGGCAGAGGGTTGTCGTGAGAGATTTCGCACCGCGATACCTGAGGATTCGGAAATCGCTAAGCAGTTTTCCTGCAGGCTGACCAACTATTTTTATAGGTGGCTTGATATGTCAAACACAGAAAAGAGTTTTGAAGGGTTGCGTGACAAGCTGGTCACAGAGCAATTTTTAGCGCGCTGCAGCTCAAAGCTAACGCTATTCCTGAAAGAAAGAAAGTTGTGTTCATTGGAAGAGCTCGCAGACACTGCAGACCAATTCCTCGAGGCTCACGGGCTAAGAAATTTGAGTAAGGCAAAGGAGGAAACCCAAAAGACCCTAGAGACAGATGCGGCAAAACCAAGAGCATATGGCGGTGCATCTAAGGCGCCAGTAAGGTGTTTTTCTCTGCGGCAAGGTGGGAAATCGTGCAGCTGACTGTCAGACTAGAAGCGCTGCCCAGAAAACACAGGTTGTGTGTCAAGGTTGTAAGAGGAGGGGTCATACTCTGGATGAGTGCCGATACAGAACGCAGGACCGAGCTGCATGCGTTGTCGACTCAAGGGTAGAACTTGTCACGCCACCCGAAGTTCCACAGCTGAAAGGAGAGCAAACGCCGCTGGAAAATGAGGCAGTGTGTGGAACACCCAAGTCGAAAGCAGCAATGCCAGCGGTAGTTGGGCAAATAGGAGACCGTCCTATATTGGTGCTTAGAGACAGCGGAGCTAAAACAGTCTTGGTTCGTAGAAGCCTGGTGAAGGACGAGGATCTTACTGGGGAAGAGTTGGCCGTCACTCTTGTAGATAGCACAGTAAGGTACCTTCCTAAAGCCAGGATTCTAGTGTCCACGCCATATTATACGAGGGAGGTAGTGGCAAAATGCGTAGACCAACCCATCTACGATCTCATCCTGGGAAACATTACGGGTGCAAGAAGTGTCGAAGACCCCGATCACGAGTGGAGGATGTTCGACGTTGAAGAAAATCCAGAGGAGGAAAGGCCCGCGAAGCTCAGACGTGTGCAGTCAGCTTCTTGTCGGCAGTGGAGACAAGAGCTCAAGCGACAGCCCGAGCAACGCAGCGTCCGCTCTCTGCTCCTGTTACGGTGTGCCTGAGCGTAACACCGGGCGAAATTGCAATTAGGCAAAAAAAAGACCCGCGCCTGAAGACCTGCTTCGAAAGAGTCGAGGAAAGAGTGAAAAGAAAGAAGTGTCGTTCGTCATTCGAATATCAATTGATAAATGGTCTTCTGCATAGGGAGTGCATATTTAGTTCAGGAAGGCGGGTCCAACAGCTGGTGTTACCGAGAGATATGCGAGAGACAGTGCTACGCTTAGGACATGACGCCATTATGGCCGGACACCAAGGTGTTCAAAAAACGGTGTCTAAGATCACCGAGGAGTTCTTTTGGCCGGGTGTTCAGAGTGACGTTAAGCGCTTTGTTCGCTCATGTGATGTATGCCAGCGCACAGTTCCGAAGGGAAGAGTTGGTCCCGTACCTCTGGGAAAGATGCCAGCCATCGACCTACCGCTTCAGCGAGTTGCAATTGACATTGTGGGGCCAATCTCTCTAGTATCCGCCAAAGGCAATAGATATATGCTTACTGTAGTTGACGTGGCCACTCGTTATCCTGACGCTATTCCACTGAGAACTATTGACAGTATCCAAGTGGCGGAGGGTCTTGTGGAAATGTTTTCACGTTATGGGTTCCCGAGGGAAGTTTTGAGTGACCGGGGCTCGAACTTCACATCGGAGGTAATGAAGGAGGTTAACCGCCTTTTGTCAGTGAGGCCGTTATTGACGACGCCTTACCATCCCTTGTGTAATGGGCTTGTAGAGCGGTTCAACGCCACCCTCAAAAACATGTTCAAGAAAATGTGCCAGGAGAGACCTACTGATTGGGATAGATATCTCCCAGCTCTTTTGTTCGCTTACCGCGAAGTACCACAAACGAGTCTTGGTTTCTCGCCTTTCGAGATGCTATATGGGAGAGCCGTTAGAAGTCCACTTGCAATACTCAAGGAGCTGTGGGCTAATAAAAAGATTGCATCAGATCTCAAGACCACATTCACATACGTATTTCAGTTGCGGGATAGGCTGAAGGAAACATGCAGGCTTGCACATCAAAGCCTGGAAAAGGCGCGTGAACGCCACAAAGGATGTTATGAAAAGAAAGCCATTAACAGAGATCTGAATCCGGGCGACAGGGTTCTTGTGTTGCTACCCATGGATCATGATAAGTTAATGATGCAATGGAAGGGCCCGTTCCTTGTGACGCGGAAGAAAAAGGACATGGATTATGAGGTATTGATAGATGACACTAAGAGGGTTTTCCTTGTTAATATGTTGAAGAAATATGAAGAACGAGGTCCCGTACGGCGGTACGCCCCCAGGGCAACTTTTTCGGTAGTGGCCGAGGAGACAGGTGATGCGACCGAGGTGTCCACGTTCAGTGGGAAGAAAAACGCAGGAGGGGATGAGGTACTTGAGAAGCCCAATTTGAATGCAGACAGAGGATTACAGCTCTACTTCAAATCAAGGGGGAGACGTTTTGGGATGGGCCAAGCCAAATTGAGGTCATATGTCACAAATTAGACTTGTATAGAGATAGAGCTAACTGGTCAGCTCTGGGTGTCGCTGGGATTCATCATGTTGTTGTTGTGTTAATGTATCTCTGGGATTTATCTTGTTGCTGTTGTTGGTGTTATGTGATTATACAAGGGAGTGTGTTGTGGACACGAACATGTTTATTAAGGACTCTGTAGAGACAGCGGCAGTAGTGTGTTAGTGTTCTGAACACGCAATTTCGTGTGCTGTGTTCGTGGTGTGCGTTTGGTGTGTGCTGGACCTCTGCGCTGTGTTGTGTGCTGAGTCCAGAAACGCCACAGAAGATAGTCGGCTGGCTGGATGGCTTGAAGATGAGGATGACGTGAGCAGTTTTTCATAGAAAAACTCTTGAGAGAGGGGGCCCTTGTCACATATATTAAGGAGCCTAAATTAAATTTTAAAGGAAAATGGTGCGAAGAAGACGACGTGAATTAACCGAAGAATAAAGAGGAAGGAGCATTCGGTGAGGTGGAGAAAGATGATTGGTGGAGAAGAGAAGAAGACGACGATGAGGCTTACGTGGACTAACACCGAGGCTATAAAGGGGCGAGTGAGAGCGAGGGACTAGGGGAACAGCAGATAAGTGGAGGCTCCGGCGGGTCAGGGACACATCGGCTGGAAGAAAGGGACGCCGGCTACTGCTCCGGTGAGCTCGCGTTCTACGACATCGCATCGTGGACTTCCTGCCGTGCCTGAGCCCGTTCCGGGGGGTCAATGGAGAACGCTACCACCTGCTACGGCCAGGGATATCTCCAGCGCTGTTGCCATCCATCCGGGTGGTGCCCCCAACGCCAACAACACCGGCATCACCTCCACGGGCGCTTGGACCTGGAGCTTATACGACGCAGCCAGCGACGCCGCCAACAAAGCCAACAACACCGGCGGCATCACCTCCACGGGCGCTCGGACCGGGAGCTTGTACAACGCAGCCAGCGACGCCAGCCCGAGCACGTCGAACACCGCCAGCGACGCCAGCCCAAGCACGTCGAACGCCACCTCGACGCCGCCTACTGGATCCATACAACGCCGCAGCCACACCGAACGAACCGTGAGCACGAACGCCGTCCGCTAATAGTAGAACACTAGTAGTAGACGCTAGTAGCAGTGTGCCCGGGTCGTGTGTATTTATAGTCTTTGCGTTTTGTGTTAGTTTTGTTTGTTGTATTCTAGTGTGTGTGCCACGTAGGGTGTATTAAATGTGTGGTACACCCGTCTCCTAGTCCATTCTTTCGGTCCGAGTGTTCTCCGGAGAGATCCGTGACAGTTTGATAGGCACAACTCCAGGAGACGGCGCACATCATTTACACTCAGCGGGGTTCGTGCGCTGAGTGTGTCGTTCCGTTGTAGGGCGTCACGGGTAGCGGTCATCGCAAGCTTCACGGAGATGTTTGTGAAAAGGTACACCACGTCGAAGGAGACAAGGCATTCGTCGGCCTCAAGGGTGGCTTGCGACGCCAGTTCGATGAAGTGACTGGAATGACGGATATGGGCCGCTGCTTTTCTTGCGATTGGGGATATTAGTTTGTGAAGGTATTCTGACTACGAGCAAAAAAGGGAACACCGGAAGTCGACAATCGGGCGCAAAAGGATCTCCGGTTTGTAGAGTTTGGGCAGGCCGTAGAATGCTGGAGCCGATCCGTTGGTGCTCAATAACTGAAGGTAGAGGTTTCGGAAGGTGGGGTGTTTTTGGAATTCTTCTTTCAATGTTTTGTTTAGCCTTGCTTCGATAGTGGTTGTGGGGTCCTTCTTCAATTTTTCATATTCTTGACTGCTGAGTAAGGTGGATATTTTCTCTTCGTAGTCCCGTCTGTCCAGAACGACTGTTGTGTTGCCCTTGTCCGCTGGGAGGATCACTATGTTGGTGTCTGTCTTGAGGTCTTGCAGGGCTTGCATTTCGTCCGGATTTAGGTTTGATTCTTTTCGGTGTGCTTGCACTGAATTAGGTACACCTATTGTTTTGAGCCGAAACTCTTCTCGTACACCAGGTTCCAGTTTCCGGATACCGACTTCAAGCGCAGATAGGATTGCTGGAGGGGTTTGTTCACCTGGAGGTTGAATTTGTGTCCCTTGGATAGGATTGTCTCGGTGGTTGTGAGCTTCCTGGAGAAGAAGTTGGCGACCAGGTCAGAATGGTCCGGTGGGGGTTGTTCGGCCCGGCGTTGAAGTTTCGACAACTTCTCTGTCTGCTTGGTGCGCTCTTTGTCGGCTTCTGATGATGCGGTTTCTTTCCAATCCAATCCAGTAGCCGAACATTCCGAGGACTCCGATAGGGGGGCTATGCTGGGGAGGTGTGAAGGTCGCGGCGCTTTCCCTCGGCCGCGCGTGACCCCTCTGCGCACCGATGCCGCCAGGGGGAATGCGGCGCTGCAGATAGCGGCGCAGTAAGCTCATCCGCTCAGCCGAGTCGGCCTTGCATGCGTCGTTGCAGTTTTAGTCAGTTCAATCCGTTTCGTCGCCTGTATTGGAGTGTCTATAGCAGCGTTTTTTTATGCGAGGGCGAGATGCCTTCACCAGCAAAAGTGGCTGTGGAGAAAGTGGAAGTGGCTGTAGGCCATCACAGCTACGCTGAGCGACACAGCGATGCGCGGCTGACATATTACTTTGCAGGCTATGTTGCTAAGAACGGTGTTTTGACAATTCATTTTGAAGCCTGCAGAAGCTCCAGGGACTCCGGAACAAGAGGAGGGGGTGGTTGCCCCCCAGCATTTCTTCAGAGCGGGCAGCACCCCCCCTCCCCCTCCCCCCCCAAGTCTCCAACTTCATGCATTCAGATGAGATTTCTGACAAAGACTTTAATTCCAGGACGTTTTAAATGTAAAGAACAGGGAAGCTGAGCTCGTTCGCTTCATACCCAGCCTTAAAACGTTTAATATCAGTTACCTAAACCAATCATGTCCCAGCAGAAATGGTTAATTGACTGAGCTCTGTTCATGAGCATGATCACTAGCATTGAAAAAGTGTGAACAAACTTTTTTAATGGAGTCGATCACTCCTCATCTGTACATTTTTATATATATGTAAAGTTGCCCATTTCAAGTCAGGTTTTATGTGCATTACAAAGATACTTTTTAACAGTGATACATATAATATTAACAAAATCGAAATAAAATAATGAAACATTTAAATAAAAGTTCGAATAAACAGACAAAAACTTAAAATTCGAAGACCTGCCCACCACGCAAAAAAAAACCTCCGGAGTCCCAGCAGAACAGCATGTCTCTGTGATAAAGGCAACATACCCAAAAAACTTTCAGCTGAGGCAACTAACGAGTTGGACCTTGGGGGCCTGTTACATTCGGCAGTCTCATTTTACGATCTTGTCAGCGCCCTAGAAAACAAACTTGCGTACAGCCAAACGCTCTTGCATGCCGAAGCTGCGGCAGAGATTTTGCAGTCAATTGGTGATGTGCCAAAAATTGGATGTTCTAAGCATTCTGTTGCACTGACAGCATCAGGTGTACGTTTTTATTACCTCACAAGGATTCAGTTCTTGCTTAATGGTATGAGGATAGTAAGAAGAAACAGAAAGCGATGAAACCTTGTGTGCTGTAGAACAAATTCTGCAAAAATCCCCCCCCACCCTCAATGTGAAAATTTTTTAATAGCATTCTGCTTCCTAATGGTTTCATCTGGTCCCAGAAGGAAGCCGTCGATCTGGTTTGCTGCTCGCTGAAATGATCATTGTAGGGCACTCAAATGGTGTTTTGCTTGTACCTACTCGTCCCGGAAGGAAGCCTTCTGGTTTTGAGCTCGGGTCTGCTGGTCCCAGAAGGGAGCCAATTCTGGTTTGCTGCTTATTGAAATGGTGCCGTCAGTTGTAAATCAAGAATTTCATGGCCAGATGTGTTGCTCACTGTCTAAAATCGTCGGAGATTGCTTACAGCTTACACGAGCCTCAAGACGTCATACATGCTACAGGCTCGCAAGCGGCGACAAAAACTGCTTTGTGTCTTGGGGCGGCGCCCGGATACTGATCCGGAGTTCCCGGGTTCGAACCCGACCGCGGCTGCTGCGTTTTTATGGAGGCAAACCGCTAAGGCACCCGTGTGCTGTGCGATTTTTGTGCACGTTAGAGATCCCCAGGTGGTCGAAATTATTCCGGAACCCTCCACTACGGCACCTCTTTCTTACTCTCTTCTTGCACTCCCTCTTTTAGTGTACAACGATATTTGAGACAGATACTGAGCGATTTGCTTTCCCCCAAAACCAAATATTATTATTATTACTATTATTATTATTGGGGCACTTTCAGCCAAGGCGACTGCAGTTGCGAGGTCCTACGGCACGCGGTACAACGTGGTCTTCTCGCCGCAGTGGCTGCGCTGCGTTTCGATAGCGGCGCAACGCGCAGAGTCAGTGCACGTAAAAGAAACCCAGCTGGTTGAAATCAATCCGAAACCTTCCACTACGGCGTCGCTCAAATACTGGGCATCGTCTCCAAATGAGCACGCACAATACGCGCTTCAGTCCAGCTACGCAATGCAAACTGCGCATGTGAAGTAGCATATTTCACGAGAATAATGATGGGAGTTCACAAAGCATTATTTTATAATAAAGATGCATTCTTTGACACTCCCAGAAAACTCGAGATAAGCGAAACGGCCTCATTTTCACCTCAGTGGTAAAAATTAAGCCTACGCGATACGCTCATATCGGCTGCGCGCCTTACCGCGCCTCTGCCGTCAGCGCCGCCACACGGCATCGGCGCGCTGCAGGGCCATGCTTCCCCGGCCGGTTTTCACACCTGCCCACTCTAGCCACCTTAACTCCGACCATAGAATCAACTTTGAAGAAACCCGCATCCTCGGAACCGAAACAAATTACCACAAAAGGTTCCTTCCGGAATCCTGGCATTTCCAAACCACCCCGAACAATATCAACCGAACAAAAGCAAACCTGCACCTGTATATGTCCAGGGAATTCGCTCTTCAAAGCAACGAAAAAAAGTCGCCATTCGGCACCTCCCTGCAGTGCGCCAGCGTGACTAACAGCCTAAACCCCCTCCCCCGCGCCTTTCGCAACAAAGCTGTCGTTCTTTTCACCCCCCTCCCCTCCATAATTAAAAGAGGGTAGCTACTGCCCTTAGACACCCCTGATGAAGGAGCCGAGTCGGCTTCGAAACGTTGGGTTAAAGTTAAATTTTTTGGTTGGAGATGTGCAGTTTATTATAACTCTTCAAACCCAACCAGACAGGCAAATCTGTCAAAATGTTTAGTCTTCAATCTATCCGTGCAGACTTCGGGCTAGAAGCTATGCAGCTTGCAAAGAATACATCAAGACCATGCAAGACATCTCGGTGTTCAAGACACACCTGGAATTCGCCAAAAAAATGCAAGGAAACCAAGGTTGTACCCCAGAGCCTACGACTACGACGCATGGTCCCCACACCGGAAGGACGAAGTATCATCAAGGCACAACAGCACCTAGTGACGGCACGGATACATGAGTGCCGTAGCGTGATTAGGAAGAAAGAATTTGACGCCTTCTTCGCCCGCCGACAACTCGAGCACAAGATGCCCAACCTAGTGACGTCGATCGAGGCATTTGCCAAAGAAACCGCATCATCAGAAGCCGACAAACAGCACACCAAGCATACAGAGAAGTTGTCGAAACTTCAACGCCGGGCCGAACAACCTCCACCGGACCATTCTGACCTGGTCGCCAACTTCTCCTCCAGGAAGCTCACAACCGCTGAAACGTCAATCCTAGCCAAGGGACACAAATTCAACCTCCAGGTGAACAGACCCCCCTTCCAGCAATCGTATCTGCGCTTGAAGTCGGTATCCGGCAACTGGAACCTGGTGTACGAGAAGAGGTCAGGCTCAAAACAATAGGTGTACTTAATTCAGTGCATCCACACGGAAAGGAATCAAACCTAAATTCGGACGAAAGGAAGCCCTGCAAGACCTCAAGACAGACACCAACATTATGATCCTCCCAGCGGATAAGGGCAACACAACAGTCGTTCTGGACAGACGGGACTACGAAGAGAAAATATCCACTTTACTCAGCAGTCAAGAATATGAAAAATTGAAGAAGGACCCCACAACCACTATCGAAGCAAGGCTAAACAAAACATTGAAAGAAGAATTCCAAAAACACCCCACCTTCCGAAACCTCTACCTTCCGTTATTGAGCACCAACGGATCGGCTCCAGCATTCTACGGCCTGCCCAAACTCTACAAACCGGAGATCCTTTTGCGCCCGATTGTCGACTTCCGGTGTTCCCTTTTTTGCTCGTAGTCAGAATACCTTCACAAACTAATATCCCCAATCGCAAGAAAAGCAGCGGCCCATATCCGTCATTCCAGTCACTTCATCGAACAGGTGTCCCAAGCCACCCTTGAGGCCGACGAATGCCTTGTCTCCGTCGACGTGGTGTCCCTTTTCACAAGCATCCCCGTGAAGCATGCGGTGACCGCTACCCGTGACGCCCTATAATGCGACGACCCACTCAGCGCGCGAACCCCTCTGAGTGTAAATGATATGTGCCGCCTCCTGGAATTGTGCCTACCAAACACATATTTCTCGTCAAACGGGGAATTTTACCGACAAGTGAAATCAACACCAATGAGAGCTTCCATCTCGGTCGTCATGGCCAATTAACAATGGAATACATCGAACAACGAGCCCTCAACTTATTCCACCCGAAACCAAAGATTTTCCTCCGGTATGTCGACGACTGCTTCGCCGTCATCAAAAGATCTGAGACTCAAAATTTTCTTCCTCATTTAAACTTCGTAGAACCTGACATTCAGTTCACGCTAGAGGTGGAAAAAAGAAAACTCCCTGCCGTTTTTGGACGTCCTCGTGTCACGAAACCACAATACCCTTCAATTCTCCATATACCAGAAACCAACGCACTCAGGCCGGTATCTCCACTTCTCTTCGAACCACCCGACAGTCCATAAAGCATCAGTGGTGAAGACGCTGTTCAGAAGAGCTGAGACACTGCAGCACAGAACTTGAGAGAAAAAAAGAACAACGCACGATATTTAAAGAACTCATCATGAACGGCTACCCAAAAGACTTTATTCAAAAAACCATTCGACGCCAAAAACACAATATTCGTCAAGATATCAACGCACAAAGACCAACGCCACCACCAAAATACGTCACTTTACCTTATGTCGGAGTTGTCAGCGAAACCATCGGCCGAATCCTGAAGAAATCGGGTGTCCAGGTTGCGCATAAGCCCGCAAACACTGTTGCGCTTTCCTACCTGTTCCCAAAGACCGGCCGCCGAGAGAAAAAGCCCAAGGAATTGTCTACCAAATTCCATGCGCCGACGGCGATGCAAGCTACATCGGCGAAACCAAAAATTTCAAATAAAGAATTCGGCAACATAAAAACGACGTCCGCAAATTCGCAAGAGAGCGCAATCCAGTAGCCGAACATTCCGAGTACTGCAACCATAGAATCAACTTTGAAGAAACCCGCATCCTCGGAACCGAAACAAACTACCAAAAAAGCCTCCTTCTGGAATCCTGGCATATGCAAACCGCGCCGAACAATATCAACCACACAAAAAGAAACCTGCCCCCAGTATATGCCCAAACACTTCGCTCTTCAACGCAACGAAAATAAGTCGCCATTCGGCACCTTCCTGCAGTGCACCAGCGTGACTAACAGCCTAAACCCCTCTCCCCCGCGCCTTTCGCGACACAACTGTCGTTCTTTTCACCCCCACTCCCCACCATACTTAAAAGACGCTAGCTACTGTCCTCAGTCACCCCTGATGAAGGAGCCGAGTCGGCTTCGAAACGTTGGGTTAAAGTTAAAATTTTAGGTTGGAGAAGTGCAGTTTATTATGTCTTCAAACCCAACCAGACAGGCAAATATGTCATGTTTAGTTTTCAATCTACGAAAGCTACCATTTGAACAGCGCCATTACACTCGCCGCTGTGGCACGACAAAATATGGCTGCATCGTGCTATATACACCCACTTTCGAAAAGGGTGCAGTCAATGCGACCCTTCCAGTCATTTTAACTAGTCGAAAGAGCCAAATTTTGTCGTGCCACAGCGGCGAGAGTAATGGCGTTTTCGAAATACTAAAAACTGATATGGCTAGTACTTATGGCCGGCCATAAATGACTAATTAAAATGAGGTGCCTATTGGTAATAGCTAAAAAGTTAACTATTAAAAATTTAGTTAATCACTTAGATACTGAAGATGATTCGCCTGTTTTTTGACGTCCGCCAACACTCATATTACTATGCCGCAAATTGTTTCTCGTTACATCAAGAACGGTATATTTAAAAATTAGTCATCACCCTCCCTGAAATACCTGGTATATATAACCTTCGTCCGTATAGTTCCGAGACTGAGTCCATTAAAAAATGCGTTTAACATTGAAATAATTTATGCAGCACTCCTCCGAAATAGTCTTCCTTAGAAGTCTATACACAGATTCCAACGAAGAATTTTACGAAGATTTTATATATATATATATATATATATATATATATATATATATATATATATATATATATATATATATATATATATATATATATATATATATATATATATATATACCAAAAGTGATTTCTGGCTGCTGATTGGTCAATGTAATATAAAATCACCAGAGATTGAAAAACATAACAGAATTTATTTCACGACGTTTCGGCTGGAGGACCAGCCTTTTTCGAGTGTAGTAGGGCATATGAAACACACAGCTTTTATAAAGAGTGAGCGAGATACAAAATCTGAGCAAAGCACGAATTCAAACAACAAGGGGGGGAAGAGACCTGGAAGAAAAAATTTACAAAAGAAGAGCGAGAATCAGTGACAATCTATGAAGGCGATCTCCTAACCTGAATGGCGGTGTTTCCAAGGGGGCGAACAATATATATACATATATATATATATATATATATATATGTGTGTGTGTGTGTGTGTTAAAGAAACCAACAGTCAACGAAAACCCAGGTGCATAGGGGAATTTTTTTTCTATTTTTTAAAATTTCTAGTGCCAATCAATTGCCTTTAAAGAAAATTACTATAAAGCAGCAGATAAAACAACCATGCCGCCGGTGGGATCCGAACCCACGACCTCCGAATATCGCGTCCGGTGCTCTTACCAACTGAGCTACGGCGGCGGCTGTCCAATCTGCTGCTTTCGTGGGTATTTATGTTTTTTCGTGCAAGAGAACCTTGAGAGTGTTCACCAGCGCCACCCTCGTCCATAGCGGTGGACATAGCACGTCCTGTAATACCGCAAGTGTGACGTAGAACGTCATCTAATGGCGAGAGCAGAAACTGTGCGAGAGCCCTCTTATGCTACCTATGGCATCAAGACTGCCAGAACCGAGACCCCCGTAAAGCTATTAGCAGACAAACAAATGAAATGAGGGGCTCGTTTGACAAACATATTAAGGAAACCAACAGTCACCGAAAACCCAGGTGCATAGGGGAATTTTTGTTTCTATTTTTTTAAATTTCTAGTGCCAATCAATTGCCTTTAAAGAAAATTACTTATAAAGCAGCAGAACTATATATATATATATATATATATATATATATATATATATATATATATATATATATATATATATATATATATATATATATATATATATATATATATATATATATATATATAAAGGGGGAGGTTCTTTTCCCACCAACTTAGGGCTGCCTTGGAAAGGCCCTCGAGGTGTCGCTCCTCACCGCATTTCATTGACAAGCGTTAAAGCCTTGACCCCTGTACAAGGAGGAGGCAACATTCCAGAGAAACAGGTAGGGGGTAAGGAGGGAGAGTAAAGAGGAATGCAAACGAGGCCTTTTAAAAAGAAGAAAAAAGAAAAAAGTAAAATTAGTGAAAAACGAAAGAAAAGCCATTGTACAAGACTTGGAAATATGCATTCAGAGAAGGGTGGTGGCAAGATGAGAGAATACAAAATAGGACATCAAGAAATAAGTTTCTAATCAATCCTTATACGGGCACTCCGTACACACACATACACATACAGAAAAAAGACTAGGCAAGCAATATATCCAACACCAGAAACGAACTGCAATGAGTCGCAAGTACAATATACCGCAAGACAAATGAGCATTCCTGGTAAAAAATGTAATGGTCACTGTAATGGTCACCACGGCAGTTTATCACTGTATGAAGCGAAGACCGACATGACTGCAAAAAATGAGGGGGGATGACAATAAATGGGTGACAATATAATACAATGCGCGACAATACGATATTGAATAACATAAAAAAGGGGAAAGAAACTAGCAGTAAATGCGGGAAAATGCAAGTTAAAAAGAAAAACACGTGGGAAGCTGTGCTTGTTATGCAATCTGCCGCCCGTTCTATGAGTCTGGAATAATTATTTGTTACATCTATTGAGTGTATAAGCATGATAGCCGGCCTATTGTTTCTTTAATGCCGCTCGCGACTGTGTTAAATTTGTGAATCTGGTAAGATTCACGCCTCTCACGGTCATAATTTGTTTTGAATCTCAATTAGAGTGCAATAGCAGTAAAGTTATCGAATGGGTGCCCAAGGTTGTTGATTTGTTTTGAAAGTGGGAGATTTAGCTGGTGTCCGCACATGTGATCTGTGGTTGTTGATGCGAATTCTGAACGGTGTAACTGTTTGCCCCACGTACTGCGCTTTACAGGTGCCACATTCCAAGAGGAGGACAACATAAGCGCTGTCGCATGAGAAGTTACTTTTTATCTGAAATCAGAGAGAGGACGCTGTGCTTTTAGCTCTGGTTGTTGTTGTCATCATCGGACGGAGTTTGCACCTAGGTTTATTGCATGGCACGGATCCTCTGAAGCTTCGGTTGCCGATTGTAGACGATGTTATCATATCCCGGATGTTCTTTGCACGCCTTTACGTGGGGGAGCAGGGGTAACTTCTTTCATCTTTTCACTCTGTTAAAAGATGTGGTGTTTTTAAGAATTGTGCTAACACTGGGCATTGAAGCCGAATGGGTAAGGACTAGATTGACTTGATAGACCGGACGTGGCTGCTTTTTGCCATTTATGAGTTCGCGCCGGTCATGCTTTGAATCTTTCTTGACCTAATCGTCGATGACTGACAATGTCTGCCTCTGCCGTGCTATGTCCACACGGAGTTGCTCGCAGTTTGAATCAATGTCGCCTTCTTTAAAGCAAATCCTACGGAAACCTAGGGATTGAATGTAAGCGATTGATGTTTTACAATAGTGAGTGTGACTGCTCTGGTGGTGTAGGTACTAGTGTCGGTCGGTGGGTTTTCTGTAGACTGTTGTGTCAAATTTTTTCTGCGTGATGGTCACCTGGACATCAAGAAAATTCATTGCTGAGGCTGAATGCGACGAGGAAGACGAGATGTTAGGGTGAGTGCTGTTGAAGTCCGAAATAAACTTAGTGAGTTTTTCCTCACCATGGGTCCAGACCATAAACATGTCTTCGATTAATCTTCTGTAAAATAATGGTTTAAAAGGAGAACGTTTGAGGAATTTCGTCTCAAACACAGCCATGAATATATTAGAGTAATTTGGTCCAATTTTTGTTCCCATTGACGTTCCACTTATTTGCACGTAGTGCTGGCCATTAAACTCGAAGTTGTTTAACTCAAGCATCAGTTTTAGCATATCTGCAAGTGTGCTGCCGTCAACCGGTTGATTAGATTCTAAGCGCTCATAAGCATAGGCGACTGCCTTGATGCCATCAGCATGCGGTATATTGGTGTACAGTGAAGTAACATTCAGGGTCACTAGTAGGGAATCATCTCGAATGACTAAATCGATAATGTAACTAAAAAAATGGGTGGTGTCATTAACATAGGAAAGATATAAGGAAGGGATATCCCTGATGAGGCTGTCGACATAACTCAAGATGTTTTCAGTAACGGTTCCAACTCCAGCGACAATTGGTCTTCCCGGATTGTTTTCTTTATGAATCTTTGGAAGAAGATAAAAACGCCCTGGACTTGAAGGTAACAGAATGAGGGCTTGTGCGATCTAGTCCTCAATTTTTTTCTTTTTTGCTAAACTTAAAATAGATTCTCAAACTTTCTGAAACTCTGGCGTGGGATCAGTAGGGAGAGCCTTGTAAAATTCGTAATCACTTAATTGCCTTTGGGTCTCATCAGGGTAGTCCTTTTCGTCCATAACTACGATGGCGCCAAATTTATCCTCTGGCTTTATTACGATATCAGATCGGCTGCTGGGAGCCTGAAACGTATTGCGTAAAGCATTGCGAGAGTTGAGTGGTAAGAGCGTCGTTTTCGAAATTCGGAAAGGATATCCTTTTGCACTGCCTTTAAAT
Source organism: Amblyomma americanum (assembly GCF_052857255.1). Taxonomy (NCBI): domain Eukaryota; kingdom Metazoa; phylum Arthropoda; class Arachnida; order Ixodida; family Ixodidae; genus Amblyomma; species Amblyomma americanum. The sequence goes on from NC_135498.1 coordinate 202,517,837, forward strand.
ATAAATCGAGACACTTATTCTGCCGAGGTGGTGTCCAATGAGTAACAGATGGAAGTTTTGGACCAGAATCTAATTTTTGGAGGCGACCGTGGTAGTACTCTCTCAGTCTAAGGTTTTGAGAGAAATTATCTAGATCTTTTTTAAGTTGAAGTTCATTAAATATAGCGCTGGTGGGGCAAAAGTTGAGGCCCTTCGACCGCACCATGCACTCATCGTGTGACGAAGTTATCGACGAGAAATTGACGACATTGTTCGGTGTAGATATGGCGACCTTTAAGGTTGATTGGCGTGAGGCTGAATCGGGTGAACTGATTTTTATATCTGATGCAGAGGTTGGACTACCGGTTGAAAGGAGCTGACAAATTTCTAAGTTTGACGAATGGAGCCCCTGGAGAACCCCTTTCCGAAGGAACCTCCTCTCTCTCTGAGTTAGGAGTGAACGCTCAAACGATTCAAAGGAAGGTTACAATATTTCCTACTGCTAAATTTGAGCGCAGCTCTGTCTGCTTCGGCGGCGCGAGTGGCAGGGTGCTCTTGGCGGCGGCGGTGAAGGCCGCTGTACGGTCGTTTTTGAGCCGCATGCGAATGCGCCCTTGCGGCCATTCGCACTGCCGCGTGAGGGCGCGGGCGCGTGAGGTGTTGTTAGATCAAGTTTGCTGCATGCGACCGAGCGGATGAGTCCGGTGTTCTGATTGACGCCCTCGGCACTGCCGCCAGTGTGGCAGCACAGGCATGTGCGTACCGAAACTTGAAGATATCTTGCCGTACGAATACCCACACATTGATATTAAGTGGCTCGCCCGAAACATGCTTAGCTGTGAGATTTTTCGTAAAAGGTAAAGCCCCGATCGGCTGTGATAGCCACGGATCTATGCGCGGCCCAGCTTTTTCATTAATTCATGGACACGTTACTAATTATAAACTTTTGTTGTCAATGTCATGTAAACAGGCCCCCTGCTGTCTCCCCACTTAACTGTTATTGCAAAACACGCTTATTTATTCATCGATATAAGAAATTCGTGTCTCAATTATGAATGCATTAAACATCCCATGCATTAGCGCGCTGGTGTCGAATACGAATCCAAATACACGTGAAATTTACATTGGCAGTAGTTTGGAATATGTAAAATCAACTGTAACTGAGCAGTTTTGCCTTTCACAGAACATTGACCGTTGAGAAATACTGATTTCTTTATATCATGCTCTTCAGTCGTTTAGAAAAGCCAGAATTCAAATAGCACAGTGTGGTGACAATTAAAGGGGCCAAGCCATGTATCACTGTGCTTAAATGCGCACCTGCGTTTTTTGCGCACTGATAGCGGGCCACCAGTTTGTTTTTTTAGCAGTCATTCCTGAGCTCATATTGCAATGAGAGTTGCACAAGCTTGAATGCAGCAGTGTAAACAAGCCTGAAGAGTTTTGCATGAAGAAACAAGGTGGCATGTCTGTACAGCTCCCAAAAATTCTAAAAGTAGGTGTCCAACGATATATGAGACAGATACTGCGCCATTTCCTTTCCCCCAAAACCAATTATTATTATTATATGCGAATGAAACTAAAGTGGTGGCTTAGTACTTGGTAAAACGCCATACATGCACTTCACTTTCAGTGCAAACACAACACGATGAGGGAGTTGGTAAACTGGCTTACATTTCCTGGACTCCACCTGGTTGGGGCTGGGAAAGAATACTTCATATATTCAGAGAAACAGGATACACTGACCATGTACAGTGATTATCTCAAGTAAAATTTGTAGAAATATATTTACAGGGTGAAAGCTATGCTGTAGCAAAATGCAACGAAATAAAAACTAATCATTTAAGTGTGTGTACGGCATACATGCATATATCCTCTCATATAGCTTTACAGTGATGTTTAAGGCTTTTTATCACCTAAGAATTGAGGGATCGTTACAGTGATTCTGGTTCTCAAAACGGCAGATAAAAGTCAGCATGGTCTGTACAACTGGACAGCTTGTCATGTATAAATTTTTGGAACATGCTAGCTGTTGCGTATTAACAAAAGCTTCTGCAAAGTTAAGTTCCTGATTACCAGTTCGGTTTTCAAACTGCCAAAGGTCCTTTAAGGATACCTTATGTTAAAATGACTTTGTCGTTAACGTTAACCTAAGCTGCTTAAATTAGCGATTGCAGCGATGGCGTAGAGGTAGAACATCCGCCTCACGTGGAAGAGGACCGGGGCTCAAATCCTGGTGCCACGCAATTCTCCACCGGGTTAAAAAAAAATCCGCGTGTCGATGGAATTGCATAACCAGGCCTGGAGTGCGGCCTGATCTCGGTGACCAGAACCGACAACGCACTCTCTCACCAGAGCAGGATTTGGCCACCCTGGTGTAGTACTTGGCCACAACCTTCTATGATCAAACCAATTAACCCTCGGCCCTGAGTCCCCAGCGGCTGCAGAGCAACTGACCAAGGCGGCGGTCAGACCAGTGACGCAGCGGAGGGCGCTAAGAATCTCTGGCTCCGGACAGGCCGCCATTGGAATCTGAACCTGGCAACGTTTAACGCTAGAACTTTAGCTAGTGAGGCCAGCCTAGCAGTGCTGTTTGAGGAATTAGCGGCAATTAAATGGGATGTGATAGGGCTTAGCGAAGTTAGGAGGACAGGTGAGGCGTATACAGTACTAAAGGACGGACACATACTGTGCTATCGCGGGTTAGAGGATAGACGAGAACTAGGTGTGGGATTCGTCATTAATAAGGATATAGCTGGCAACGTAGAGAAGCTCTACAGTATTAACGAGAGGGTAGCAGCTATAGCAATTAGGCTGAATAGGAGGTACAAGCTGAAAGTGGTGCAGGCCTACGCACCCTCATCCAGCCATGATGACCAGACCGTTGAAAGTTTCTATGAGGACGTAGAATCGGCAATGAATAAAGTAAAATCGCAGTACACTGTACTGATGGGCGACTTCAATGCGAAGGTGGGCAAGAAGCATGCTGACGACCACGCGGTAGGTGACTATGGGATAGGCTCTAGAAATAGCAGGGGAGAGTTTTTAGTCGAATTCGCGGATAGAAATAATTTACGGATCATGAATACCTTCTTCCGCAAACGAGAAAACAGGAAATGGACCTGGAAGAGCCCCAATGGTGAGATTAAAAATGAAATCGACTTCATACTATGCGCTAAACCTGGCATCATTCAGGATGTGGCCGTCCTCGGAAAGGTGCGTTGTAGCGACCACAGATTGGTAAGGTCTAGAATTAGCTTAGACTTGAAGAGGGAACGGAAGAAGCTAGTGAAGAGGAAGACCATTAACGAGTTAGCCGTAAGAGGGAAAGCACAAGAGTTTAGGATAGCGCTGCAAAACCGATATTCGGCTTTAACTGAGGAAGATGATCTTCATGTTCATTCAATGCACGATAATCTGACATCAATAATTACGGAGTGCGCAGTAGAAGTAGGCGGTAGGACAGTTCGAAGGGATACCGGGAAGCTATCTCAGGTGACGAAAGATCTCATTAAGAAGCGCCAAAACTTGAGGGCATCTAACCCTACCGATAGAATAGAACTAACTGAGATATCAAGGCTAATAAATAACCGCAAGGTAGCCGACATAAGGAAGTTTAATATGGAGAGAATCGTGCATGCTATAAAGAACGGAGGCAGCCTAAAACAGTGAAGAGGAAACTAGGCATAGGTAAAAACCAGATGTATGCATTAAGAGGCAAGCAGGGCAATGTCATTAACAATATGGATAAGATAGTTAACGTAGCCGAAGAGTTCTACACAGACCTGTACAGTAGCCAATGTAATCAGAGCGCTAATGAGAAAGACAGCAGTGCACAGCAATGCGTCATCCCGCCAGTAACGAAAGATGAAGTAAAGAAAGCCTTAGAATCAATGAAAAGGGGAAAAGCAGGTGGGGAAGATCAAGTAACAGCAGATCTGTTGAAGGATTGAGGGGACATCGTGCTTGAAAAACTAGCCACCCTGTATACGCAATGCCTTATGACCTCGACTGTACCAGAAGCTTGGAAGAATGCAAACATTATCTTAATTCATAAGAAGGGAGACGCCAAGGACGTGAAAAATTACAGGCCGATCAGCTTACTATCCGTTGCCTACAAAGTATTTTCTAAGGTAATCGCTAATAGAGTCAGGGCAACGTTAGACTTTAATCAACCAAATGATCAGGCAGGCTTTCGTAAAGGATATTCCACAATAGATCATATTCACACTATCAATCAGGTGATAGAGAAATGCGCAGAATATAACCAACCTCTATATATAGCTTTCATTGATTACGAGAAAGCATTCGACTCAGTGGAAACCTCAGCAGTCATACAGGCATTGCGTAATCAGGGGGTAGAAGAGCCTTATGTCCAAATACTGGAAGATATATATAGCAACTGCGCAGCTACTATAGTCCTCCATAAAGTCAGCAATAAAATTCCAATAAGGAAGGGCGTCAGGCAAGGAGACACGATCTCGCCAATGCTGTTCCCCGCATGTTTACAGGAGGTATTTCGAGGCCTGAATTGGGAACAGTTTGGGAATAAGAATAAATGGAGAATACCTAAATATTCTGCGATTTGCTGATGACATTGCCTTGCTGAGTCACTGAGGAGGTGAACTGCAAATCTTGATCAAATAGTTAGGCAGGCAGAGCAGATCGATGGGTCTAAAAATTAACATGCAGAAAACCAAGGTAATGTTCAACACCCTAGCAAGGGAACAACAGTTTACAATTGGCAGCGAGAGCCTAGAAATAGTGACGGAATACGTCTACTTAGGGCAGGTAGTGACAGCTGATCCGGATCATGAGAGTGAGATAACTAGAAGGATAAGAATGGGGTGGAGCGCATATGGCAAATTCTCGCAGATCATGAGTGGCAGTTTACCAATTTTCCTCAAGAGGAAAGTGTACAACAGCATAATCTTACCGGTACTCACCTACGGGGCAGAAACGTGGAGGCTAACGAAAAGAGTTCAGCTTAAGTTAAGGACAACGCAGCGAGCCATGGAAAGAAGAATGATAGGTGTAACGTTAAGAGATCGGAAGCGGGCAGAGTGGGTGAGGGAACAAACACGGGTTAATGACATCCTAATCGAAATCAAGAGAAAGAGATGGGCTTGGGCAGGGCATGTAATGCGAAGGCAAGATAACCGCTGGTCCTTAAGGGTAACGGAGTGGATTCCAAGAGAAAGTAAGCGTAGCAGGGGGCGGCAGAAAGTTAGGTGGGCGGATGAGATTAAGAAGTTTGCAGGCAAAGGGTGGATGCAGCTGGCAAAGGATAGGGTTAATTGGAGAGACATGGGAGAGGCCTTTGCCCTGCAGTGGGTGTAGTAAGGCTGATGATGATGAAGCTGCTTAAAGAGTGTCTTGGCTATGCAAATGACTTTGTATTTAACGTTAACCTAAGCTGCTTAAAGAGTGTCTTGGCTATGCCTATTTTTCTGCTTCATACAGGGAGTGTACGCGAATTTAAACCATGCTAGAAGAGCTGTATCAGGCAAACAGATGCCTTGTTTTGTGGCCTCCTTTGTTCAAAATAATGCACCACAATGATAATCGTCCTCAGGGCCTTACTTGAAAACACGTGTCACTAATGTAAAAACAACAGCTCTAGAGATAAATTAGTATCGCGCACAAGTTCGTGCCTTTCCATGCGGTTAACTGCCATCAATGTAAGAAAATCATTGCAGAAGTAAACTGACTCTATTCATGACGACAAAAATGTATGTGCAATATAGCTTTATTCTAGAGGAGAAGAAGGCACCCTTTTATAAACGCTGTAAATGCTGGACCCAGAGCTTGCCTGCTGTCCATTTGAGATGAGGATACGAATTAAATGACACACGCACATAAAAGTCACATACGTAAACAAACTTAGCATTTTAACCCCATCACATAGTGGAAGTCTCTGATTTGCTTCGTTTGACACAGGTAGGATACAAGCACAGAAGGAATACTGACACATATCTGCTCGTAATGGAGGCGGGTATGGTTGACAGTAAAAGCTATTAATTAAGACTGTTGTTCTGGAGAGTTGGAATGTTGGTACTGTTATTGAGATGGCAGACCACATACCAATCAATGAAGACTAGTCAAATGAAACAGTGAAAGGGAGGCGATCAATGTAAGAAAAAGGAAGGCCCAAGTATAATACAATTGTGGTAGCCTGAGATTCCAAAAAAGGAAGCCAGGACGAGTAAGAGTTAGCATGGGCCAGCAGCTTACAGCCAGATAGAACCACTTCAATCCCGCTGAGAACAGTAGTATGCAAGGCATTATAATACAAGGAATTTTATCCCATGCTTTCTCTAACAGACCAAGGTGCATGTGTATGTCACAAAAAAATACAAGTTGGCTATCAGAGGAATGCTTTTCAAAAGGACCGAGATTTGGAAGGAACATTTTAATGGGCCACAACAATCAAGCGGTGTGAGAACACAATGTTTCTCCCGATTAGGACCGCATAGTAGTCATTAGAAATGCTGCAATGATTTGGTGCTTGAGACATTATCAGAACTAAAAATTGTACCTCATTTTGCAGTGTGCAACAATGGCTTGTTAATATCCACCTTGCAATATGACGACTTGAGTTATTGACAGTTTTTCTGGGGACTAATTTTTTTCAAAGTATGCATATCTCGCTAACATGAGAACTTGCCGTTTGCACAATGAAGAGTGTGAAAATGCACAAAGCCTATTGCGACCTGGTCATTTTTGTTGTGTAGTATAGACTGCAATGCGAACATCTGAACTGTGGTAACTAGATACTATTACACAGCACAAGGACTGAATCATATGGCTGTTGCAACCTGGAATTGCCATCATACCACTTTGTAGCATAGCGTGCAGTTTTTGTTAAGCCTTCAACTGTCAAGAATGCCGACTCTCTCCGACCGTATCTTCTGATTGAAAAATCACTTTCTTTCTGATGTCAAAATCATTGACACTGAAAGGCTCGGTGACTCATTTCCTGGCGCACTTTCTTCACAGCACAAACTGAAATAAGCCGCTTGCTTACACTATAACATTTTTGGTATAATTTCAGAGATGCTTACTTGCAATACTAAGTTATTGTTTTTTTAGACAGAGCACGCGGCATTGAAGAAAAAAAAACTACTAGAGTTCAAAGCGTGTTGGGCAGGAGGAGAACTTAGCACAGATGCAAAGCAGGCAATCTGCACATAAAATCTAAGTAGTAACAAAAATGGTTCAAATTAAATGTGTTGTCAGCCACGACAGGTTTATGGATGCACCGGCACTGCAGGATGTCCAGAAATGGCTCTACGTTAGCATTGCAGAGCCAACCATAGTGCAATAGCTCATGGCACGTTTCGAAAATTCAAAATAAGCCTTGTTAACGTGGTATTGAAATATGCAGAAATATGGCCCTGTCGTGACCATACGACATGTGTGAACATATAAGTGTACCAAAAATCCTATATAGTCGCCGCGGTGGCGCAGTGGTTATGGCGCTCGGCTGCTGACACGAAAGACGTGGGTTCGATCCCGGCCGCGGTGGCCGAATTTCGATGGAGGCGAAATTCTAGAGGCCCGTGTACTATGCGATGTCAGTGCACGTTAAATAACCCCAGGTGGCCGAAATTTTCTGAGCCCTTCAATACAGCGTTCCTAGTAGCCTTAGTTGCTTTGGGACGTTAAACCCCAATAAGCCAAGCCAAGTAAAAAAACCTATATGTTCTGGAAGGTACAAAAAAGCATCTACATTCAAGCAAACCAACTTTGCAATGCAGAAAATGCCAGGAAGGCTAAGGAAATCTAAGAAGCATTTTACATTTCTGACAAATACATTCTCATAGGCCCACCACCGCCTTCACACAGCAGGCGAATAATGTCCATTGTAGGCAGTCGCAGGTAAATGAACGCAGCATATGCATGTGTACAAGTGCATCGATGATAGATGCTTCCCAAAAGCTCCGAGAATATCTCACACAAGCTGGTGCAGCTCCCCTAGGAAGCGCTGCTTAACATCTGTTCGACAATTATAATACCGAGTTGTCGAACAGCTCGGTGACAGCAGTGTAGTGATATAAACAACAAATATGGGATCATACGCTGATTAAACGAGTACAGTTTCTATCCCGCCTGTCATGACTCACAGAGCACTTAGATCGCTGCATTTTATCAGTGGTCATGGCAGCCACAATAACGCACTTAATAGTGCAAGCATTTGCCTAAAATCCAAATTCGCACCAGGCTGCTAAGCAGAAAATGAATTTTAATCACAGCAGTTTGTTGAAAATGTTTTTGCTTTTAATCACAATCCACTATAATGGAGAACATTTTCTGTGTACAGTTCTGATTCGGAACCAAACGGTACACATTAATTAGGCACATTTTTATATGGGTTCTTTGCTTTGAGAAGCGCAAGCATCTGACGTAGTCTTTTTTTTATGGCATCATATCAAATGAAATGCTAAAGAAAAGTAGCTGCACTAGTCGGTACATATTACAGATTTGTGCGTTGTGAATCGCCTGAGAATAAATTTGAACAAATTTTTTTTCATAAATAAGTCTTCCTGATCTGGTGATAACAAGCCGCAACCCAAACGTAACACTACTGGTTTGGCTCAGCCCATGATGACATGCAGGGCAAGTTGTATTCATTCAATTTGCCATGCAAATGTTTTTGCAGATATAGGCCCCCATAGCCGGCAGGAAATAATAAAAGACGCTCCAGAACTGACAGCTGCTATGCAAACCATATGTTTTTACATAGATTGCACAGTGCCGCCGGCACACCACCGTAATCCGGCCACTCATAGTCGCAATGATGCCTTTTATGGAGCACAATGCCACAGAACAGTGGCGACGCTTCTGTAGTCCCGACAGAAAACAGTTCAACGGCCGTGCATCCCAGGTCGTTTCGCATATGCAAAATCCAGCTTTCAGAATGGTCACGTCGCACTCACGGCGATTGTCTACCACAGTGCGAACGAACTACGATTAATATCCGTGGTGGCTACGCCACAGGAACAACGACTTGCGCTCGCTATCACTGCAACCGCTGCAACTAATGCGACTAGCAGGAGAGCTCGAAATTCATTTTGTTACCTTCAAATCAGGGCATTTATCAAATACAGTATACACGCGGGCACACGAACCGCGATCTGCTGTACGCTCGAAGTGCATATCAGCATTCGGAAAACAAGGCATGCGTAGGGAGTTTTTCAAACGTAATTAGACCTGCATGCAATATTTCTGACTGACGCAAAAGCACTCGTTCCGACCGCAATCAGTGCACTCACACTTGTCACAGCGCTGGCTGTAAAGCTTGATGCATGCGTAGGTAATTCACCACTTCTGGCTGCTGTTCGTGAAGATCCTCTCGCGACTTAAAACTATTACAAACGGCCCCGAATTAACACTTCGCGGCGCGGGCACCGTTACGTCTTGCGTAGACAGCGTAGATTTGACGGCCGCTCGGTCATCTCAGTGTACATGGCGACAAAACAACTTAAGCGAAACAGCCGCTTTCCGCTGTTGCACATGGAGAAGATGAAGTCGCCGTCAAGACTCGTAATAGTTACATGCGGCCAATATTTTGAGTTTCTCGGCACAGCTAATATCCACTCGGCGTGGTTTCTCACTCCGCTTCGCGGGCGGCCATCTTTCGGAGGAGGCGCGACCTGGAACATTATGGGACAGCAGCCAATAGCTGTGATGCGACCATCCACTCGTGCGTCAGAATGTTGAAGTCGACCAAATTCGTGCTCACGGGCGGATGCGTTCATACGCCCCATTGCTCGGCCCGTGCGCACGGTCGCAAGGACGAAACAAAAGGCCGCCACCCTCTGGAAGACGTTCAAGTAACGAGCGTTAGCTGTTTGGTTTACTAGACGAAGAAAGCGAAAAAGAACGCGCCACTTGTCTTTAGAAACGGAATGTAATACCCTTTGAAACTTGGTGATTGCCACCATGCTCGGCTAAGCGTGCACTCGTGCCGCCTAGCGGAGAGGTCGCCGCCTAGCGCCATCTATCAGAACAATTACGATGTACGTCGACCCGTGGTCGAGTTACACCCCCTCAAGATGAGTCCCAAACGGAATTTGCTTCGTTTGGGGGTCAAGGTGGGCCTAGAATTCGGCTTGCGAGGCGATATGGTAACGCTTCAATTAGTAGTTGGATGTATACACTGTTTACCTATTAGTTAATTGTGGTTTTATTTCTATACCACAACCCATAAGGTTTTATTTGCCTATCACGTTCGGTACGCAACTCTCCCGGATGGGTACCCTTGTTGGAGATTATATAGCGAAATGAATGTATACATGTTAGCGGTCCCGTATTGGGACAGTTTCCCTACCTGTTATAAGATATTTTTTGGTGAGGGGGAAAGAGATAGGAGGGCACAACCAATTTTACTGGCCGCCATCTTAGATTTGAGAAACCTAAACTATGCCGCCATTTCGTCCCTGACGTCACACTCACATAGTTCTATCTCTATCCACCATATTGGACCGTGACGTCATCATTCGCGCGCGGCAGGTGGTTGTTTCTGCAATGCCGACCCACGAAACTCGAAACATGATGAGTAAGAGCTAACGCTCTTAAAAACGATCGTACAGCGGCCTTTAGTTTTTGATTCGGCGAATCGCGCACCTCTGGATCCTGGCGTCGGCGGGGCTGAGGCTCTACTTGGGCAGCTGCTTTAGCAGCAGCGGCAGACGAAGCAGCTGCACGGCTGCGTCGCTCATTGTTCAGAAAGAACTAGACTTTTTTGTATTTTATTACATAAGCGGACAGTTTATACTAGGAAAAGAAAGCCTTGTGTGGCTTGGCCGACGTGGACAATCCACAGCACCGCCCGTCAACGGAGTAGAGCATTGCGCGACTGCGAGAAGGCAGTGTCGCGTGGGCGCTTGCTGCCACATAAAGACCTCCCCTCCCCAGTTTCGCTACCCCAGGCATTCAGTGGTGACGAAAAACGGCACGCACCACTCCGGGGCCGTCTATGGGCGAGTGGTGGTACTTTCCTTCGCTCGTTTGCACCAACGGCGGGAACAGCCACCGCTATGTGGCTCAACTCACCAACGGCGCTTAAGAGCTGCGCTCTAGAAAGGAATGCCGCATCATACCGGGTTGCACTGCGGAGAAAATCCATCTTGAGAGCGCGTTGCATGCCACTCAAACTAACATAATTTGCTATGGTTGAGACCAAGAGGGCCATTAGGAGGAAAATAATCTGATGTTGCTGGTGTAAATCATTCTTATACAATGGGGGATACTTGGCAAACATATGAAGCTTAGAATAGGAGGTGAAGAGGTTTTTTGGTCATCCTCTTGATCCACGAGCACGTCCGTCACTTGTTCGAAGGTTTCAAAATCTGTCTGATAGTGTGCATTCTGCTCATCTTCTCTGTTTGCAGTACTCAGCAAAGACCAAGTGCTAGCGCAAGCAGTTCTATTTTTCATCGCCGGATACGACACGACGACGAACGCGATGTCAATGGCTGTCTACTACTTGGCGCAAAACAAGAAAATCCAGACTCGGGTGATAGAAGAAATTGAGGACACTCTTCGCAAACACGTATGTAGCCGCGTTTCTATATGCTTGAACCTGCCCAGCAGTAAATTGTGCTTGAAGTGAGCTCATATCATGGACTTGAGGATAAATGTGAGATATCGTGCATGCCTACATTACACTAAATACCTTTTTGCGGCATCCGCTTCCAAGTTGGTAGGTAGAGTTATGAAACGCGAGTTGGCATACACCTAGACTATTACTTGCTCACAAAGTACGTCGACGGCAAATGACCGTAAGCAGGGTTCAGAAATATTCGCAGACGAACTTTCTGCGTAGGTGCAGTGCAGGTGTATAGGGAAATAAGCGTCAGCTATCTGTCTTACAAGACCGAGTAAAGAAGCAGCAAACAAATAATTTTGTGACTAATAAATTCGAGAGTAGTATGTTACCATCACGCAAACGTAAAGGGGTGTTCTCTACTGACACGCAGCGGTAGTGCACAACAGTTACAAATACTTTGTTACAGCTGCAAAATAGAACAGCTTAACTACAATAGAGCTCGGCTGCGCCTTGGGTAGCGAGCGCACTAGGGAGCTATTAGAATAAGTATCTCCGAGAATTTTGGACTCTCTCAATTTAAAATGATGTGCAACTTTTAGATGTCGAGCTTAAAGCTACCTGCAATATTAGGAAAATCACTTGAGTTTGACGTTCACCAGGCCTGAACAATCCCGTCGTCCTTCGTAAGCACTCGCAACATTACTTACCCCGTATTTCACGCACAAAAATACACTGCCTTACGGCGACGACGAAAAAAGAATGCCACTGTCTGGAGGAGCGAATATCGGAGTTTCCTGGCAGTATTTCTCAAGCTATAAACGGTCCGTGACCACAGTTTATAGAGGTCTCCTGGACGCACAGCGGTGGTCCAAAGATCCCAGGCTGCTCCGACCGAGTCAGGAGCGATTGCTCTCCGCTGTCACGGTGCTGCCATCGCTGACGCAGGTTCTGTCTCCTTCTTGCTCTCCTAGATAAAAGAACTTAGAAAATGTAGTGCGGCGTGTACCTCCCCTTTTCGCTCTTCGAGTTCTGGTGTGGTAGAGAGCGTGGAGTAGCAGAGCGTGGCGTGGCCGCCAGCTTGGTGTTTTACTTGACGGAAAACTGCGTACCGTTTTGCGGAAAGTACCGCACCATGCCGGCGACCATTTTTAGTTAGACTCCGTGTGCTTCTCTGTACTTTTCGGCTTCCTTGCGTAAAATACCGTACAGTTACTTTCACATGACCTCTACAGCGGCTCTTGAGACATCTGCGTGATTTCTAAAGTGCTGTTTTGTTGAACTTCCGTCTTTTATGCTGGAAATTGCCAAGATATTAACTTGGTCAGAGTCCCGCACGTTCGCTTTTATTCTAGAAGAATTATTGTTCGCTGCAGTGTTGCAGTGCTCTGTCCTAAGCTCTGTGTTAATGAGTGAATTCGGAGCCCCCGCGCAGTTAACGCTTGGGAAGCAGCTGTTACGCTGGAGCTGCTAACATGTGTTGTTGACGCTTTCGCTAAGTATTTTGTACGCTGCTATGCACAGCGTTAGATCCATTAAAGCTACGCTTTCGGCGCTTACGCTAGTAGCCCTGTGCCCACTAGACGGAGAGGAGAACTCATGCGCTATAATATCAGAGAAGAAGCGCCCAAAGGGTATGAGCTTCATTCCATCATATGACCAATTCAGGTGTGTAAACAACGCGTGATATTCTTGCCACTGTTCTCTCGCTTTCTCTTTGCGCGCTTGTCGTGTGATGTCTACGTTGATTATTGATCGGAGAGGTGGGAAACGTACCTGTGCTGTGAGCACCTGCCTCAGCTTGGCTGTATTTGCGGTTGGTGTTGCGCTTGCGCTGTCGTACTGTCGGCGTTCGAACATGTCACACTCCGTTCGACTTGTGGAAAATCTTTTCTCCCCTCTGCAGTCAATCTGGCGCATCAGTTGTATGTGGACAGCACGCGGCAAACACGGCGTCGCTGAAGTAGCTTCGCTTGCACTTCTGCGTCCTCTCCCTTGTATTTCTCCCCAAAGAACACAAAACAACGGAAACATCTGGCTTAATTTTGTATCGCAAAGATAGCGCGTACATCTCGAAGCGCCGACAGAAAATGAATGACTGGCGATGCGACGCTCGCGTTTAATCTGATTCGTTGCTCCTAATGAAGAAAATTAAATGCCGCCGTCATGCTCCAAATGAAAGGCACTTCGAAATCAGTGCTTTAGTTCAGCACCGCGGTGGCCTATAACTGCCTTAACGCTGCCCGGAGAGCCAGGAAAGCCGGGTGAAGGTAGGACCGATGGCTTCAATATATTCTATGCAGGGAAGCTATCTTTGGGAGAGAAAAAGTAATCCGTGGCCTCCATTATCGTCGGTTCATTGCTGTGTAGCACGTGGATGACGACATAGAAGTTAAAGCAGTGTTCTTGCAGCGATGTCGCACGTATGATACCGCCCTTTTTCCATGCACTAGAGGCGCGTAATAATGGTAGCAGGAGAGCTAACTCATTCGCTATTTCCCTTTAGTGGGGCGCCATGTGATTGAGCACCGATAGCGCGACCGCGACACCAGAAGCGAACACATCCAGGCAGATGCAGGTGCTCATAGCACAGCCACATTCCCCTTCTCTCCGATGAAGAACCAATGTGGACATCACACGACAAGGGCGCAAAGAAACCGAGAGAACAGTTGAAAGAACATCACGCGTCACGATAACACCTTAAAGGCGCATTTATAGTCAGACGTGTTCAGCGCGCGGGCGCGCTACGCCGGTTTCGCTGCGCCGGCCAAAGCGCCACCCCCTCTATATTTGGATGCGCCCAGACACCGCGCGCCGCTTCTGAGCATGCGCAGAACGACCGCAGCCTCGCGCGCCGATCGTCGACACGCCGGCCATTTGAATTCCGTTCGCGCCTTTCTCTGCGTCGCCTCATCCGTTTCGTTCCATCCACGGCATTGCGGCTACTAATGAAACATGGCTAGGGTGTTATCCGCGCGACAGAAACTTGCTCCCGTGTTATTAGTGCATCGTTGGCGGCGAAAGCGCAGGCGCTCGATGTATGTGCGAAATATCGCTCTCTCCACGGGAATAACTCACCGGTGGAGAGACCGGTGCTTCGCCTTCTGTTGCCAAGCGTTCTCTTTTCCCCGGTGGTCTCTGAAATCCAGCCTTTTGGTGTCGTATACACAAGGGTGTTGTTTGATGACAACGATATCCGGCACAATTTCAATATTTGGGCAGCTCGCGCCACTCGCGCCGCTCGAACTGGCATCCACCATTTTTCTCAGCGCGATGCATTTTGGGTCGACAAGGTCGGCGGCGCCGGCGCGCAATTGGAGCAGGAGCCAAATCTGCGCCGGGCCCGTCGGGGCACGCTGGCAGCCGCCGGTTAAGTTGCCCGCTGCAGCGCGTCGAACTATAGACGGAGCTCTTTCACCAATGCAACGCAGCGTGCGCGCTCGCGCTTGCTTGCTTGCGTTACGTAGGACTATATTCGCGCCTTAACTGGCCATATGACGCTCGTCGTGAGCTTCGTACACGCTAAGCACCTATTTTCTGACATGTTGAATGAGTTCGTTTACCATCCCGTGAGCACAGAGGATCCAGCGTGAACACAAAAAGTAACATTTGTAGATCGAGCATACCGCATAGGAGTGCACGAAAGATTTCGCAGAAGCACCCAACGCACGTTCTAGCGGCTTCAACACATGGCGACTACTGCTGTGTTGCTTGCACAGAGGATCTAATTAAGCTCACTCATTAACATACGGCTCAGGACAGCGCACTGATATTAAGGCAGCAACCATGAACTCCTCGGCCACAAAAGCAAACATTCTGGATTCCAGGCTCTCACCACGTCCGCATGTAACCAATTTACAGAAAAGAAAGCAAAGGTGTAAGAATATGGCGTGTGAGAAGTCAAGCAGATGGCTCACAGAGCCGCAAACCAGCTCATGTGAACGCAAATGCATGATATAATGCTCCAGGAAGCAGGAAGGTACTAACAATAACGAAATATGCGCGCCAGCATGTGCGTCACTCTGTGAAATTGTCTGCTAAGCCGCGCGCTCAATCGCAGCGCAGGTCGATGTCGAAACGTGAAGGCGCACGCCGCACTAGCTTTTCTGCGGCTTTCTTATCAAGCGGACTAAGAAAGAGAGGGGGACTCACCTCCTCTCAGTGTACCCTCTCTAAGCCGGCGCATCCGGTGTTCCTCAGGGAAGTGTTTTGGGCCCTCTGCTTTTCCTCTTGTATGTCAATGATATTGTTCAATTTGCAAACCCGCCAGTGCAGATTCGATTGTTCGCTGATGATTGCATTCTCTACCGAGAAGTTACAAATAAGGAGGATCAGAGTGACCTGGACAACGCTTTGAACAACGTTTTCGACTGGTGCGACCAATGAGGCATGATTCTGAATGCTAATAAAAGTGTTCATATGCCTATAACCCGTAAAACTATACGACATAGCTACACATACAAAGTAGGCTCTTTCCCTCTTCAACAAGTATCCAACTAGAAATACCTAGGGGTAACCATAAGTAGGAATCTATCGTGGAACTTGCATATAAACAATATCTGCTCTGCTGCGTTTCGAAAATTGTGATGCTTAAGACATAAACTAAAAATGCCCCTTCTAACATTAAGCTACTTTGTTATTCTTCAATAATTAGACCTAAACTCGAGTATGCCTGCATAATGTGGGACCCGTATACTACATCTAACGTTAAAAATCTGCAAAGAATACAGAGAAGAGCTGTCAGGTTTATTTTTAATAAATATGCAAGGACTGACTCCCCAACTACATTAATGGAGGTTAATAAAATTGAACCGCTTGAACATCGTAGAAGAAAGCTTTGGTTTGAATTTATATCTCTCTTATTACATAACAAACTTGGTTTAGATCCCTCATCATTCTTAACGCCGGCACAAACCACACAAACTTGTCAACACCATCCCAGGTCTCTAACCCCTATATTCGCTAGAATAGACACTTACAAGTTTTCGTTTTTTCCACACACAATAACAGATTGGAATCAGCTAATTAAGCCATTGTCCCATGAGTTTTAACAAATTACTGCTATATTGTGTTCTTTTTTTTTGAAGTGTTGCGTTTTCTTTGTGGTTTGATTGACTTGTTCGCCCACCCTGCTTGGTGCTTGGACTCATTGTCCGCCGTATTTTGTATATATATATATATATATATATATATATATATATATATATATATATATATATATATATATATATTAACTCACTCAAGGTTACATCAGCAACAAAGGAGAGAGGACGCCAGGCAAAAAGCTGTGTTGTTCCAAGAGCCACCCTGCGCCCTTTGCCGGGGTGTATAGCCCAGCAGCTGATCACAACAACAGTGGAAGAGCGCACTCACAAACACAAAAGAAATACAGCCACAAAGTGTCTACATCTGACATTTGCTTGATGTTACGCCTCTATATCATTGGACGTTATGTCACAAAAACTACTCCACATTTCTATGTACAGGGAACATTTACAATCACCCGAGATACACTTCAGGTAAAATGAAGCTACACAAAACTATATATATATATATATATAAATATGTATATATATATATATATATATATATATATATATATATATATATATATATATATATATATATATATGTCCTGATCACGAGCTATGTACTTTCAAACATAGGAATAAGTGTCACTAATTTACGCCGTGAAGTCTTTTCAAGTACTATGTTGTTCTTTTGCAGAATATTGAGGTAATGGGATAAACTATATGTCAGCGACTGCTTACCGTATGCGCTGCGGCAGAAAGGTAGGCATCATGACATTTTTTCTGTGTATTGTAGGACGGAATCGAACGAGTCAGGTTGAAACTTGATAAAAGGAACTCATGATTAGTGGAAGCAGCGTTTATGTACATAGAGATTATCTTGAATGGGAATAACTCTGAGATTGTCATGATATTAAACCTTGAAAAGTAGGTACCCGTATGAGTACACCACGGCACATTAGGTATTAATCTAATTGCTCGTTTTTGAGCAATTAGAATTCCCTCGTTAAGCATCAGCTAAGGCTGTGACGCTGTGAAGGCAGGCTGCAAAGAATCTTTGCATCAGAGCCGGAAACAATTGCAGCCTGGACTTGCCAACGTTTCCCGCAAGAACCTTAAAAAGCGATGCAAGACTAGCAGCGCTTTCCCTGCAGCTGCCGAGTTTAAAATAGGATGTCATGGAGTTTCGTTAAGTCAGAACAGATAGAGCATATCGTCGCGTTAGCAACACTAGCCTCGCGGCGGCTGCTCGGCACGTAGCTTGTCCGCCAGACTGGTGGCTTGAGTGAAGAAATTGACATTCCGCTCCGGCTGCCTCTCTGTGCTGTTGCACAGAGCTTCACAAAGTTCTCAAAGCTTTTCCGTGTTGGCGTTTCTCTGCCTTCAAGGAAACGCCAAGTGCTACGCGACACTAGTGGAGCTTGCGGGCTTGACGCCCCCATGTCCAGACCCCTCCAGACAGACGCTCATCTCACCCGTCTTTGGCGGCGCGCTGACCCAGACATGGCCGAAGCCACGAAGCTCCGCCACCTTATGCAATGTGTGAAAGACCAGCTCTTTGCTGGTTTGGTCCGAAATCTCCCGAAGTCTGTGGCAGACTTCATGAAAGAAGCTACGGCCACTGAGCGGGCCTTGCAGCAGCGGTGCCGCCGAATGACTCCTTGTGCGATGAGCCATGCAGCAGGGCGGCGGCTTTGTGCGTGTCTAGAAACAGTTCGTTTTTGCGTGAGCTGATACGCGCGGTGGTCCGTGAAGAGCTTCACAAACTGAACCTGGGCTCGCCTGATCCGACAGCCGCGGCTGTTACCGCAGTCGGGCGCGACGAGATACAGCAGGCATTTACACCTTTCCCCAACTAATGCCGGAGCCACGCCCTATGATCCACGCCGCGGCTATTCGTTCCGAGTTCCCCCCGTGCAACATCGCGCTACCACCCGCTGCCGGCGACCGCTCCGCCGCCGTCATTCTACCAGCGGCCCCAGCGAAGACCCGCATTGCGTCCACCGGCTCGGAAGCTGTTTGTTTGGCGCACATTTGACCAGTAGACACTCTTTTCTCATTGCGGGGAAGCCGACCACCTGTATCGCCGTTTCCCGTACCGCGAAATCAGGCTCGGAGGTTTCCACCGTGACGCTCTCTGTTCCCGTTTCAGTGAGCGACCCTTTGGAATCCCCGCGACCCAGAGGAAACGTCTTGGCCTCCCGAATGACGTAAGCAGCCAGGCCACTGTGGTGTACTCGGCCACCAGTGACGACTCTTCGGCTGACGACAGATTCATCAGTCCTAAGCTAGAAGGCCAAACGAAGATTGCGCAAATGTGAGGGCTCGCCGTCGTCGAGCACGTCCACGATCACTACGGAGCGAGGATCATCGGCACACACTGTCCTGTTTGTGCCAGACACTCCCACCGAAAATTTCAACCACATCAACAGGCAAGCCACGTCTGCGTTCCTGGAGGCTCGCCATTGATGTCATGTACCGGAACGCGCTTGAAAGTTTGAGCAACATCAGAACACTCGGCCGCATTAGCGTTCGTTCCAATGTCCTTCTAGGCAGTAACACTACGGCAGGCGTCATTTACGACGTTGGCGTCACCATCCGCCAATCTGATCTGCCAATTTTGATTCAACCAGCTACCGACAGTGTAGCCATACTTCAAGTTCAGCGTCTTGGGAGAACAAAGTGCATCAAGCTGACCTTCCAAGACGACTGCATTCCAGCGAACGTGAAGGTTGTGCTCTTCCGGCATGTAGTTACGCCTTTCGTCTCGTAGCCTCTCCAGTGCCAGAAGTGCATGAAGAGAGGACTCGTGAGTAGTGTGTACAGTTTCCCCATCGTGTGCCCACGGTGTACTGAGCCACACAGCGGAGATGCTTACCGGGCGACAGAACTTACGTGTGCCGATTGCCGCGGCCCTCATGACGCTGCCTGAAAAGATTGTCCTCGCCTGAAAAGGGAAGGGGCGATACTGAAAAAAATGGCAACCGAGAATTTCACACACGGAGAATCTGCTGCTATGGTGTGACGACGTCGTTGCTTTCGTCATAGGCCTTCTAAATGTGTAGTGAGCATTGGAAAGGATCGTCCAAGAATTTCCGCAAATTGCCCTCCCCCTCCGCATACTACTTCAAATAACGGGAGCCATATGACTGGCGAGGTAGGAACTGTTATCGAAGACGGGCCTTGGCTATCCTTGCCGGTGCTACATACACCCGCAGTGTATTGTGTACCCGGAGTCCTGAGCCTATGGCTAATCAAGAACAAGTCCAAGCTCCGCTCCAAGACCGGGACCGGCAAGTGACTTGGCCATCGCTCCCAAAGCACAGCACATCCTCAATGATAGAATCGTCACCGCGCACCCAGTGTGTTGAGCCTACTGCTGGTCACGTACTAGGTCAGAAACTGACACAAGTCGCAGATGAGCAAGTAATTGCAATGCTGAAGCCAGTCGTGAATGCCATGCGTGTGCTGCTTTCCAGCTTGCATATGCCAGCTGCGCAGAATGCACTGCACATGCTGGATTTGTTCAATCCAGTTCTTGCAGCTCTCGAATAGTTGGCACAACGCATCCTCCAGCCTCATCCTTCCGAGAATTTCGATGCTTACGTTGTCATCAACATTATAAGCCGCAACCGCAAGCACCCTTTCTACACACTGGAACGTCTGCGCTGCCTGTCTGCCTCGTATTAGTGATGGAGGACTGAAGATGTGTTATACTCAGGCCAAAGCGTTCGGCAGCCCTAAATATGTGCAGGCTACAGCTGCGGCGACCTGAGACTCAGTGCGTTTGTCATTGTCGTGATAGATACAGACCACATTGCTCTTCTTATTCTTTTACGCCCCCGTCATCTCTCGCCCCCAGTGCAGGGTAGCCAACCAGGACACTCTACTGATTAACCTCCCTGCCTTTCCTCTGCCACTTCTCTCTCCCTTTCTCTTGTTGTTCTGCTCCACTGCTGCAAGGAGCTGATCCTAGGAACGAACTTCTTGCACGAGCATGATGCGTCATAAGAGTTTTTGGCCGTCTGGTAACATATATGGCCCCTGGAACAGTTAGAGCCGACACTGAACAACCCATAGCAGCCCTGCACATCATCGACGTGGATGGATGTGAGTATGCTTTCGCGATCCTGTGCTGTCGTTATCGCCATTTGTTACTACCGGTGCAGTGCTGACGGCGCTTCGGAACATAACACTGTACTTGTGCTCTCTCATGGGGCCGGCGTCACGAGAAGTTTCGCAACTCTAACCAACGGCCTGGCAGGTGTCCTACCAACAAAGTTTGGAACCGAAAGGCTACACATCGCCAGGGGCACCATGGTCGCATACTTCGAGGACATCGCCGAGACTCACGACTGTCTTGCCCTCCAGAGCGAAACATCCTCCTGTCGAACAACCCAGTTGCTCCTTGATGTGAACCCAGGCTTACCTTCAGCAGAGAGGGAAAGCCTAGTCGGCCTTTTGCATCAGTTCCAAGACTTTTTCTCGTCTACGTCTACGTCGGCA
This sequence comes from Amblyomma americanum, assembly GCF_052857255.1. Lineage (NCBI taxonomy): Eukaryota > Metazoa > Arthropoda > Arachnida > Ixodida > Ixodidae > Amblyomma > Amblyomma americanum. The sequence goes on from NC_135498.1 coordinate 202,538,900, forward strand.
GTCAACCAGGCGCCTCTCACTAAACACTACATAATAACGGAAGACAATACCCGATCGGTTTGACAAAACCGGTATCGTGCCTCATTGCGGGAGCGCGAAACCACAGCTCAGATAGTCCAAGAAATGCTGCAGGATGGTGCTATCCAGCCGTCGAGGACTCCCTGGGCTCTGCCTGTGGTTTTCGTTTTGATTAAAGATGGCAGTCTGCAATTTTGCGTTGACTACCAGAAACATAACCAAGTAAAAAAAAGACATCTACCGGTTACTACGAATTGATGACTCTCTTGACCGGTATACCTCTTGGTATACCTGGACAACGTTCTTGTATTTTTGCCAACGTTCCAAGAACACCTCCAGCGCCAGTTGATCGTGGTACAGGCTATAAGATTAGCCGGCCTGACGTTAAAGCCGAAAAAATGCAACTTTGGTTATGAGGAGCTCATTTTCCTCGGTCATGTGTTCTATCGTGGATTCCGCCCGGATCCTGCTAAAAACGCTGTCATCGCCAACTTTACAAATCCTTCAAACAAAAAAACGGTCTGGCGTTTTTTTGGCGTCTAAGCGTATTACCGGTGGCGTTCATTGCCAACTTTTCCAGACTTGTTGCACCGTTGACGCGTCAGAGAAGAGAGAACGTCCCCTTCACGGGGGAAGAACAGCAGCAGCTGGCATTCGTTCAATTACAGAGCCGCTTGCAGACCACACCTGCCCTTGGTCATTTCGGTTCTCGTGCCACACAGATGCCCGCAGCGGGAGCCTCGGTACTGTAATCGTCCAGTGGCAGGATGACGCTGAGAGCGCCATAGCATACGCCAGCCGCGCTCTTTCTCGTGCTGAATCGAATTATTCCACTACCGAAAAAGAATGTCTCGGCGTTGTATGGGCAGTAATGAAAGTTGAGCCCTACACATACGGCCGGTATTTTCAAGTCGTAAGCAGCCACCCCTCCCTCTGCTGGTTGGAGAAATTGCGGGATCCTTCTGGACATATATATTGTTAGATGCGGGGCTCCAACCCCATAGCAGGCCACCGGTGTTGGGGGATTGCGCTTCGATCCCACCGCTGCCACCAGTTGTTACATGCGGACTCTTGGTTCGCCTAGGCTGTCTCTGGCCAAGGTCGGTGTCCACGGGTTCCGGATCGGGAGACTGCTGTTGTGGGGTGACGAAGAGATGAGATGGTATTCGAGGTGGAGAAGAGACTGAAAGGTTTATTTACATTTTTACGTAGTTCGAAAGAGTGAAACGGAAGCTGGCTGGTCACATGCCAGATCGCTACTTAAATAGGGTCCCCTGTCCCCAGGTCCCTAGTTGGAGAATTTAGTTCATTAAAAATTCGTCCAATCACTGTGATGTCGATCACGTGTCCAGTCTTTTAAGGTCCACCTTCCCGGACGTCTAAAAAACACACTCTTGCCACTTCTGACAAGTTATGGTCCGCGCTGTCCAGGCAGCAGTGATGAATAGCCCGAAGGGGGGCAACAAGCGGCGTCGAAGGTCAGTCACCTGCACTTCACAGCGGTAGCTTGGGAACGAAAGGCTGCCGCTGCACTTTGCAAAAGGTTCCACGTAAGGAAAAGCACATAGGGTAAGACGAAGTTGTTTTCGAAGCACGAGGATTCCGGCTTCATTGGCTTAGTCAAACATGGCCGCGTTTGATGCGGCTCATTTGTAGCCCCGCGCCGCTTGCCGCCTCCTCCGCCGTCCCCTCCGGGAGAAGGGCGTCGTCCTGTCCAGGGTGGGTCCGGCGTTGAGAACAATCGACAACCAGGTTCCCGAAAGCCATTCTCAGGCATCGGATGGCCGTTTCACCTCGTAAACAGGAGGGGGGGGGGGGGAGGGGGAAGGTCCCTTGTAGACACCATCACCTGCATTCGTGGCGCCGCAACCACGTCGACGGCCCTTTGAAGCCTCCGTCGATTGATGACTCCCAGTGGCCTGAACATTGTTAGCAAGTTGGTGTCTCCAAACGTAACAACTCCTCCGCGACCAGGAGAATCTCGATCGGCTAGTGGTCGCAATCACTGGTCGAGGAGAGATGGGAGTTCTAGCGTGGGAGGCCCTTCTTGATCTTCTCTCTGAGCAAAGAACAGAGTCCTAAACCTCGTACAACAGAGACATTAGTCGAAACCAACCACACAACATAGCGCCACTCCCCAGGCAATGCCCAAAATTCACTCGAGAGCCGCCAGGCTGTTATGCAATACCACTGCAGTGTCCGCATAAACGTAAGCACAAAAGTTTGTAGCTGACCGCAAGAATCTCGGCTTTTAAGACCAGCTTCCATGTCTGCCAAATTTTCTGCCAAGGCCCAATTCGCCGTACACGACTTGAAGAGGGGCGGCAAATTTTGGAAGCAAAACTAGAATAAACAAACGAACTGGCACCTCAATTTTGCCGGAATTTAGGGTCAAGCGAGTGTCCGCGTCTCATCTGATGTCGCCAAAGACAGACTGCCAAGTTGTACAATACGCGGTGATGTCTCAATGCCTACAAATGTTTGATTAGAAACTCTATTCCTTATAATTAAAATCTCTGATCCCCTTGTACCACGAGAATACCGATAGTTTGCTTAAAATTTTGCCCACGCTCAAATTAATCCACTGGCTCTTTCAAAGAAGCTTGACGCTCGAGTCTAATAATCAACTGTTCGAGTTGAACTCAGAAAGACGCGACTGCGCATCGCAAACCTTGCTCATTCCCCTACTGGCGAGACACTTCTCTTAAACTCAATTAGTCAATTACGCACCTCGTCGCCCTCACCTATACAGAAAGCTGTTACAGCTATTCTTCGCAAAATTCTGCAACTTCACTTCGTTCGCTTAATCTTTGAATACCAAAATCGGCTAGCTAACCAAGCGCCGCTAAACACAGGTACTGAAATGGGCACAAATATCCGTGCTTTCTTTGCCTTCGCCTGACATTAGCAACACTGCTGTCAATGTAGCGACAAGCTCTTGGTATCTCGACGAAGTCCTACATTTCTGAATCTACTGAAGATAAAAAGCAAACCTGTGCCAAATTTTCAAACACAAAGAACTTTTCTAGCTACCAGCGGTTCCAACTAAGTAAATAGCACATCGTCTACTCGAGAACTGTCTTCACTGCAATCCTGTGAGTGCCTTAATCACTTTCTAGCATCCCAAATTGACACACGTTCTCTTTACTCAATGGCACAATGACCTTTATTTAAATGTTAAGAAAATAGTAACACCTAATCAAATCCAAATCTTTAACCTAAAACAACGTAGAATTTCATTCCCCGATTTTACAGGCACACGAAATAAAGAAGAATAAAAAACAGCTACATCGAGTGGCTACGCCGGGTTAAACATTGCTCACCACCCCCGCGTCGAAAGGATTAGTCTTTCAGCCGCGCCCGCCGGGGTCGCGTTCTGACTGATTAAACTGCTGTCAACTCGTGACAAAGGGCAACTGAAAAAAGACATCACTGATCGCTACTGTCATCTGCACAGCCCCTCGATGCGCTCAAAGGCCCTGGTAGCCCATGCAGTGCCGATAACCGATTCCGGGCGACATACCGCGACCAGAGCGAGAAGCTACTCTCTGTTCTCGCCACAAGCGAGCCCGACCACCCTTTCGCCCTGCGCGTTTTATCGAATACAGTGGGGAAAGTGAAGGACCCATCGTTCTGAAGAGCGCGCGCCGAAGACGCCTGCATTCGTGGTCTCTGTTGCTCGACCCCTGCGCTCCCATGCGCCGGGCGTCCCGAAATCTCGCGCCTTCTGATCTTTCTGCCAGGTCGGGGTGGTCTCAGTCGTCCCGTAAGCCAATTCCCTCTGCAAAAACTCGCTCCTGTCCTGCTTGCAAGATGCGTTTTCTCCTTTCTGTTACTGCGGTCACCTTTAGAAGCACCTGCGCGTTGTGCTCGCGCTTCCCTCCTGCTGTGGAGTTCGGCGAAGTTGGGCATGGGGAGGATTCCCTGAAGACCACCGCGAGGGTGGTTGAGCCCTCTGGGGGAGACGTGCCTGCAGGAATGCCAGAAGCAGCGACGACAATAGCGTCCCCACGTGTTCTGACAGGAATGCCGGAAGCAGCGACGACCATAGCGTCCCCACGTATTCGTTCCGGTCCTCAGACGACGAAGTGCGGTATCAGTGTGGTCCCCTTCGGTCACGCAGGGGTTGAACAATTGCCCGAATGCCGCACCTTCGACAGAGGGTCCGCGTTCCGGTTATCAGTGCAAGATCTTTCAACCCCTGCTGGGAGACAGCCTGCATTCCTGTGTCATGCAGGTGCCTTCCGGGTCAACATGGGCGCGGTCCGGACGCACGTGCGCGCCCACCTGGAGGCCGCGTGGACGACAACGTGACCGAGTCCTGTTCCCTTTCCCTCGACCGAGCTGCGAGGGAACATCAGGGCCGCCCTTCCATGGGTGGTACCATCAGTGCCATCGTGCGATTGGACATCATTCTTCCAACTGTATTCGCCAGCTAAAGATCAGGGGGATACGAAGAGTATTTAAGGAGCTGCTGGTTTGGTACCAGAAGGGAGCCCCCCCTCTTGAGAGATACCAGAGACTCCCGACTGCTAAGAAGCTCTCTTTACTGAGAAGCACTCCCAAATGCCCTACTTGTACATTATATGAATAGTTTTGTATAAAGTTTCCCAAGTTTCTTCCTCCGATCGTCCTTGTGTCTTCTCCGGCCCAGTCACGCTACTTGAATCTCAACAACTGGTTGCAGCGGTGGGATGCTGCTACCTGAATCTCGACAGCATGCCACCTGACCAGTAACTTTAGCTGCAAGATTACAAGGTCCAATGCGGGAAGGTTTTTCTTTCCCTTCTGCCGCACTTTTATCTGTGCTAACGTTAGCACCTCTGCGCCCCTGAATTTAGGCCTTGACATTTCAACCGTTTTTTCTTGGTCCGTGCCCTGTTCCTGTTTTTCGCCTAGACACTTCCGTTTGCATCTCCTGATCACAACTGGCTTTATCTAGTTTTTCAGAGGCACCTCGGAGTCCTTCATCCAATTCCAAACTGGCCGCTTTGCCTTCGCAGGTCCGTTTCAGCTCCACACTGCTGACAGACGGACCTTCCGCTGCCCCCGAGCTGGGCAGTTCGCTTCCCTGAAGGCAGTCCTCCACCGCCTGCTTATCGGCCTAAGCGCTTACCCCTGAAGCGCTCTGCTCGTCTGTAATGGAGCTTTCGTCCTCTGTCTCTGCGTGGCTTTCGATACTGCGTTTCAACATTACCGCTCCGCAATCTTCATGACGGTTGTGCGCTGTTTCACTATACTGTTTTACGTCGTCACGTCCAACTGAAACGATCCGGCCTGACTCGCTCTCTTTGAAATCTTGCCTCTCGAGATCTCATCTTCCAATTTCTTTCGCTCATACGCGAGCTGTAACCTTCTGAGCTCCCACTCCTTTTTCTCTGCCGCTAGCCGTTGTTCCCCTATTTTCTCCCGCTCATCTTCCTTTCTCTTTCGCTCTGTTTTGAGGAGTTTGCACGTATCGCTAATTATTCCTTCCTCTGCGGTTTAAGAGCAATTTACAAATGTCCGACTTTTTGATCTTAACCCTTACATCTACACCCAACTCTTCGCACAATGAGAGCAAATCTTTCCTTAGCAACTTCATTAGATTCATCATTAATTAAAAGACTATCGCATAAAACTGGGACGCAGACAGAGAAGAAGACAGGACAAGCGCTTGTCCTGTCTTCTTCTCTGTCTGCGTCCCAGTTTTATGCGCTAGTCTCTTAATTAATGATGACGTACCATCTAGCCCAGCTTTCCACATTGATAGCATTAGATTCATGTTTGCTGTTCTGAGGCTTGACTTTGCTGAACAACTGTTGAGATGAGCTACACACACTCGTCTCACTGATCAACTTCCGTCGATTCCCAGCAGTTCAAAGTTATTAACGCAAACATTCGAAGCCTGGCGAATCTCAAGCAAAGTTCAAGCACTAACCCGCTGAAGCAACACCACGCCGCATGGTCGATCCAACCGCTGCGAACCAGTTGTTAGATTCAATTCAATTCAATTCATTTTATTTCAACACTACAATGTTGAGGACCACGAAACAAAAAGCCTTTTGTGGCCTGACAATGTCCGCAGCCCCTTTTAACCAGCAGTCACAGAGCATAGGGTTAGGTATTACATATTAAGCTAGAATTACCTAAGCCCCAATAACACGAGTGTCAGACATAATGTATATATATAATATATAAATACACATATGTGTAAAATGAACTCAAGTGAAACAGAAAGTATTTGCAGTACATATAGCACTCACGTACCATTGAAACCGAAAGAATTAACGCTAATTACTAATGCACATTATACATTATGAAATCAACAAATGGGTCCCACAAAACATACTGCAATGCACAATTCGGCAAATACACTGTTCCAAAAATAATTTCTATTTTTGCGGAAACAAAGAAAAGATAGCTACCTAGATAGCACAGGAATGAAATTTATACAGTGCTAATTTTATTGAGACAAGATGGTAATGTAAGGCGCAACATTTGGTATGTGTAATTACTTCTTGCCCGTGGAATCTCCCAGAGTTCGCAACTGCTCGTATTTAGCTTCCCATCTCTACGTTTTAAGTTCGATATAGTATTTAACGTGTTAATATTTCTTTTAATACCTTTCTTATATCGGTGAATTATTGTTTGCTCATAAATATCAGGCATAGGAAGTAAATTCAGTTTCTTGAAAAGTGGGTGCGTATGTGTGTCGTGGGGAACGTCCAGAATACTACGGACGGCCTTTGTATTCTGTGTAATGTGGTGATATTAGAAAGTGTCGTAGTACCCCAAACAAAATGGCAATAATGAATTTGGCTGAGAAGCAAGCATTTGTATAGGAGAAGTTTGATGCTTTAAGGGGGAAAATATCTTAACCTGCATAAAATTCCTCTCACACGGGATATTTTCGCAGCGACTAAATCCACATGCAAATTCCACGACATATGTTGTTCAAATACAACCCCAAGACATTTCACAGTAGGCACAATGGGAATAATATAATTATGAAGTTGTAATGTTAGGTCTGTAGCGACATTACGATTTATCGGTCTGAACAGAACAGCTGTTGTTTTCTTAATATTTATACTAAGTGAATTTTCGGTAGACCACGAGGACAGTTTTGTTAGTGCTTCATTTGCGATACCGATAGCCTCTGTGGAATTCAGTGCGGTAACCAGAATAGTTGTGTCTTCCGCGTACATAATAAAATTCACATTATTATCTACAGTAACTAAGTCATTGATATAAATTCAAAAAAGCAGATGTGGGGCTCCAACCGCATAGAAGGCCACCGGTTTTGGGGGATTGCTCTTCGGTCCCACCGCTGCCACCAGTTGTTAGGTGTGGGGCTCCAACCCCAAAGCAGGTCACCGGTGTTGGGGGACTGCGCTTCGATCCCACTGCTGCCACCAGTTGTTAGATGCGGGCCCTTGATTCGCCTGGGCCGTCTCCCGCCAAAGTCGATGCCCACGGGTTCCGGATCGGGAGACTGCTGTTGTGGGGTGATGAAGAGATGAGATGGTCTTCGAGGCGGAGAAGAGACTGAAAGGGTTTATTTACATGTATAGACCGTTCGAAAGAGTGATTCGGGAGCTGGCTGATCGCATGCCAGATCGCTGTTTAAATAGGGTCCCCTGTCCCAAGGTCCCTAGTTGGGGAATTTAGTTCATTAAAAATTCATCCAATCACTGTGATGTCGATCACTTGTCCAGTTTTTAGGGTCCGCCTTCCAGGACGCCCCCAACAACACACTCTTGCCACTTCTGTCAAGTTATGGTCCGTGCTGTCAAGGCAGCAGTGATGAATAGCCCGAAGGGGCCCCATGCAGCGTCGAAGGTCAGTCACCTGGACTTCACAGCGGTAGCGTGGGGAAAAAAGGCTGCCGCTGAACTTTGCAGAAGGTTCCACGTAAGGAAAAGCACTTAGGGTAAGACGAAGTTGTTTTCGAAGCACGAGGATTCCGGCGTCGTTGGATTAGTCAAACATGGCCGCGTTTGACACGGCTCATTTGCAGCCCCGCGCCGCTCGCCGCTCCCCGCCTCCTCCTCCGTCCCCTCTGGGAGAAGGACGTCGTCCTGTCCCGGGTGGGTCCGGCGTTCAGAACAAACGACAACCAGGTTCCCGAAAGCCGTTCTCAGGCTGCGGATGGCCGTTTCACCACGTAAACAGCAGGGGGAGGGGGGGAGGTCCCTTGCAGACGCCATCACCTGCATTCGTGGCGCCGCAACCACGTCGACAGCCCTTTGAAGCCTCCGTCGATTGATGACTCCCAGTGGCTTGAATATTTTTGGCATGTTGGCGTCTCCAAACGTAACAATATATATATTTATATATATTTACGCTTATTAAATATATTCACATATATTTACTACTGTTTATTCTAATAGCATATATAATACGTTATATGTATCTGCTGGTATGTGCGTTACAACTCTTTGTATTTATAGCCATTTACATTCATAGAGTTTGTCTATTTCGTTTGTGTATACACGTATTTACTGTCGTAAGAAATATGCGTTGGAGCGCAACCCCCTTTGCACGCAAGAGGAGGACAAAGCATATCGTGCACGAGAGGAACACAACAATAGTGAACGAAACAAAACACACCTAATGACCGTTTGGAGACGCCGCTTTGTAATCCCTCGTGTATTTGGTCGTCCTGTCCTGCGGCTCCGAGCGACAACGCCGTTAGATGACACGCTGACGCGGCGCTGAGGAAACGTTGCCTTGTGGTTTGGCCTTTACGATGACTTCGCTTGAACACGTAGTGAAGTGCACTTAATTTCGGTTTGATCTGTCTGTTTTTATTCAAGCGCTTTTTTAGTTTTGATTCGTTTTTTAGCGCCTGATTATAGTCAGGACGAAGCAGAATGTCCAGAATGCTGTGGCATCAGCTGCTGCACCATGCATTTGCGAGTAGTGCTCACTTTTCGCTGTTTAAAGCAATAGCAGCTGCAGTCTGCCACGGACTGGGAACAATCTTTGTCTAGTTGTCATAACGATGACAGCTTATCATTCAAAAAGTAGAGCTACGACTTGAAAGGTTTTGCTCCCTGGTACCTTCGGGTAATGCCTTCACGTAAAGATTACCTTCCTTTCTTTACTTCATTCTCTCATTTTCCTTGCTGAACATGATCGAATCGCAAAGCAATATAGCAAAACTTATTAACATTTACCTTTACCCTCTGATTTCATAATTCCGTCAAGACCTTTCAGTGCCTCTCCTGAAATGTTTCAGCGTTGCAGTTAAAAGACAAACATGATTCCAACATGCCGCCAGAGCCTTTCATTGCAATGGCTACGCCCCACCGCACTCTCTGTGGCTCCTATTAAAACCAGCGCCTGCAGTGGCTCCACGATGAGCAGGGCCACGGTGAGCAGCGCCACGGACGGTGCGCTCTATGCCGCGTCCTTACCTTACAGGCAGCCTGATGATCATGAGAGATGCAAAGCGGCGCCTCACGAAGAGGGAACGTCTAAAAAAATTCATTATTCACCACAGCGCAGGAATCACGGACAAAAGAGGTGAATAGACAAAACAAGCGCTGGCTAGACCATTTAAGTGACTTTACCACTCATGTACCGATTGATGACAGAATCCAATTTTTGGACCTCTGGTAGCGCTCTCGTCCTGGTCACTTGTACTGGCAGTATCGTCCACGAACTGTGAAACCTTTGTTAGACTTCAATTCAGGTCACTCGAAGCTTATAAAAGATGGTATTCTGGTGTCTTGTATCCGGTCAGCCGTTCACAAGTCCTGCGCCAACCTGATCAATGATAGCTTTTGTGAGCAGCTAGCTAGGCTTGAAAATGAGTGGGTATCCGGATCACCTCACAACCATAGCGTGCAAAAAAGTGAGGAGTTTGGTAAAAAGTTGCGCACGAAAGCAACAGATTCCCAGGGACTCAAATAAGGTTGCTGTTGCCCCGTATGTCCATAGGTTGTCCCATGGGTTTAAGAAGTTATTGGGCAAATACGGAATGAAGATAGTTTTTTCAGCACCCAATAAGATTAGTGGAATCTGTGCACAACAAAAAAAGCTACCTGACATTAGTCTGCGTGTTAGAACGGGCGGGTTTCAGGTCAAGCATCGACCAAAGTTCATTTCATGCAGTGTTGGAGTTGATTATAAATTTTCCCTTTCTTGCGGTGCATATATATTGGCCAGACCGGACGATGCGTTAGTAAAAGTCTTAAGGAACACTGCAATTTCTACGATAACAGCTCGTGAAACTCATTTCCTGGCCTCGCACTACACCGTCGTTCATGTGTATGCACACTGGTATTTTCTGCTACATTTCTTTTTAGATATAAGGTCCAATTAGCTAGAGAAATAATAGAAGCCTTATCACATGCATAATTCTGGAGACACTTGCGTCAGACAGCCTTCTGTAGTGGTGTCACAGAATGAACTGGATTTTGTAAAGAGTGCCCATCTTGATTGATAGCGCGATTAAGGACGCGTCCAGTGTTATCTTCCTCTGGCGAGAGTGTTGTTTGTTCTTGTTGTTGGATGCGTGCGCATTAGTTCACGTCTTGTATGCCGATTCCGTTTGTTTGTTTTTTTTGTAAGATTCGAAGATGTACATATTCTTCACTTCCCGTAATAAATTTCAGTTGAAATCAACGCTTGTTTTGTCTATTATCCCCTTTTGTCTTTGTTTCGAGCGCTATTATAAATAATGAATATGTACCAACTTGCCCAACATTTTTCACTTGTCTCAAAAAAAGGCCGGCACCTCCTGGGAGACGTTGAATTAACAAGCTTTAGCTGTTTGGTTAACTAGACGAAGAAAGCGAAGAACGTGCCGCTCGTAATGAATACGTACCAACTCGCCCAACTTTGAAGCAAATTCCGTTTGGGACGCACCTTGAGAGGGTGCAACGCGGCAGTGGGTAGACGTGCATCGTTATTTCTCTTATAGATGGCGCTAGGCGGCAATCGTTCCGCTAGGCGGCGTGCGTGCACGCGTAGCGCAGCTTGGTGGCAATTCACCCTGTTTCAAAGGGTATTGATACGGGAATAAAAGAAGAGGCGGAGCGCGAGCGGCGAGCGCGCGGCTCTAGCACGAGGGAGATAGAACGAGAAAGCTTAGCCGCCGCCGGTCGTGCTTCGCCGGCTCTCCTCCGTACTGCTGCTATATTTCTCTGGGCGGGCCCGTGGCCACCCCGTGGCATCCCACACCGTAACATTTTGGTGGCAGCGGTGGGATCATGCCGCTCACCCGCTCCCAGAATCAAGCACCCGACGTGCCAGACGACAGGAGTCCACCACCAGCCGATAGCGCCGACGACGCGGCGGCCGGCGCCGCTAGACCTAGGCGCTCGGAGAGGCTCGGCTCTTCGCAGCAGCCGGACGCCGGTGTTGAGCGCCTCCTGGATACAGTCACCCAACGGATGGACGCATGGGAGGCCCGTCTGACTGCCCAGGCTGGGGAGATGGAAGCTCTCCGGCGCGAACTCCGTCGCCTGGTGCCAGCCGAGCCGAGCACAGGTCAGGTGCCTTTGGGCGTCCCCGCCGCCGCTGTTTACGGCTCTGCCGTCGCTGGGCCTGCGGTCGTGGCCGCCAGTGGCGTGCTCGGCGCGGGTGCGTCCTCGCCGCAGTGTTCGTTGGACGTTGTGGAATTGCCCACATTTGACGGCACCATCTCGTGGGATGCTTACCGCATCCAGCTGGACGGTATTGCGGCGGCGAGAGGCTGGGACGAGCAAATGAAGGCATGGATGCTCGTTGCAAAACTGAGGGGCCGCGCCACCGAGCTGCTGCAGAACGTCCCGCCCGACCAGCTGGGCTCTTACACTGTTCTGGCGGGCCTCCTCGCCGACCACTATGGTGCCTCAGGTCAACCCCGTGTGCAGTACCACCGCCTGCGAGCCCGCCGTCAAGAGCCCGGGGAGACGTACCAGGACCTCGCCGCCGCCATTGAGCGCCTGGCTCTGCAGTCGCTGCCGGGAGCGCCTCAGAACGCCGTGGCCCTGGTCGGCACCGAGGCGTTTGTCGACGCCATCCGACTCCCCGAGGTGCAGCGCTTGGTCCGCTCTGGCCGTCCAGATTCCGTCCGCGCCGCCATGGCGCTCGCCATCGAGGCGGAATTGACTTTGCTGGCCACGCGGGGGTCGCCACCGTCTGCCGAGCGCAGCGTCCGGGTGCAGGCTCCTCGGGCCGCAGCCCCAACTGCGGCCTCTATCCGACGCCTGCGTAACGACGTTCGCATGACCTGCTTCCGCTGCGGCCTGCGGGGACACTACGCGGTGGACTGTGCCGGCCCTCCAACGTCGGGAAACGATTTGGCGGAACTCCGGGGGCACCGTTCCGCCGGTGGGATAAAGTCCGTCCCCACACTCCTTCGTTCTCCGCGTCCCCTCCTTTCGTCGGCTCCGATTACCACTGATGCTCCTTACGTGCTCGTCGACGTCGCCCTGCTTGACCGGCACGTAAAGCCCTTGGTTGACACTGGAGCGGCTGTCAATGTACTGCACAAATCGTTTGTTGCTAACGCGCCCCACCTGCTTCTGCCAGCCGCCAAAACCCGGCTCTTAACTTTTAACGGCACCCCTGTGGAGCAAGTCGGACGAGTCGTCGTCAACCTGACAGCACTCGGAAATACCATCTCCACCGAGTTTGTTGTCGCATACAGCCCTATTTGGCCAGTGGTCCTCGGGTGCGGGTGGTGCCAGCAAGCCGGAGTCGTCCTTAATTTTACTAGAACCAAACCACGGGCGAGCCGAACTCTCTGTGGGCCGGGCTGGCTTAGCCGGGTTTCCAGCCTCGGTGTCGCCCTGTGGCAGTCCCTGGTGTCGGCGACCAAGCGTGCCTCAGCATCTCTGCGTGACCTCGCGACGAAGTGGCCGTGTCGAGTCAAGCCGTTCGACGTCACTACCGTGACTGTGGCGTCCGCCGTGACCCTGCCACCGGGTGCGGCAACGTGGGTGTATGCCAAGCTTGACAGTCCGGTCACAGCAGACGTGCTGTTCGAACCCATTCGGTGTTCAGCTCCAGCCCGTCAGATGACCTCCCCTCGAAGCCTTCTGCCTGTGCTCAAAGGAGAGGCCCACGTATTTCTACTCAACATCAGCAGCGTACCTCTCGCGCTGACTCCCGGCACGCAATTGGGTACAGCCTCAGTTTTGGACCCCGGGTCACCAGTGGCGTCTCTGCAACCTGAAGCCCCGCCTCGCCACCCTCCAGCGCCGGCGATCCTATCATGGGAAGAATTTAACTTTGGACCCAGCCTGACCTGCGCGGAGCTCGCCTCTCTGAAGACCTTGCTGCTCGAGCATCGCAGTTGCCTTGCTCTCAGCGCCGGTGAACTCGGGTGCACTTCCTGGGCTCAACACCGGATCAACACCGAAAACCGCGGGCCCGTTCATCACCAACCTCGCCGTGTAGCGCCAGCCGAACGGAGAGTCATCCAGCAGCACGTGTGCGACATGCTTGACCAGGGAATCATTGCCCCTTCTTGTAGCCCTTGGTCCTCCCCTGTCGTCCTTGTGCGCAAGAAGGATGGAACACTCCGCTTCTGCGTTGACTATCGGATGCTAAATGCTATTACTAATTGCGACGTGTACCCGCTGCCTCGCCTCGACGATGCGCTTGACCGCCTGAAGGGGGCCCGTTATTTTTCCACGCTAGATCTGCTCTCGGGCTACTGGCAGGTGCCTGTTCACCCCGATGATGCGGAAAAGACGGCTTTCGTGACTCCCGACGGCCTTTACCAGTTGAACCGTATGCCCTTCGGTCTCTCGAACGCTCCAGCCACCTTCCAGCGTCTCATGGACCGAGTCTTAGGCCATTTGAAGTGGACTATGGCGTTGGTCTACCTGGATGAGGTAATTGTCTACGCGGCTACATTTGAAGAACACCAGAGACGCCTCAAACTCGTCCTCGAAGCCCTTACCTCTGCTGGGCTTCGCTTAAAACCAAAAAACTGTTTCTTCGGTTTCGCGGAGGTGACGTACTTGGGTCACGTTGTGAGCCGGCATGGCATCCGTCCCGACCCTGAAAAGCTAAAAGCGCTTACAGCTTACGAAGCTCCCACCACCGCCAAGGAGCACAAAAGTTTCCTTGGATTTGCTTCGTATTTCCGTCGTTTCATTCCGGACTTTGCCAAGCGCAGCGCTCCATTGACCGCCCTGCTGAAGAAGAATGCACCGTGGAGTTGGACGCAGGCCCAACAGCTCGCGTTTCTTGACGTCAAGCACGCCCTCCTCGAGCCTCCTACATTGGCCCATTACGACGAATCGGCCCCCATCGTCCTCCACACGGATGCCAGCCAAGATGGGCTCGGTGCTGTCCTCCTGCAAGAAGAAGAGTCTGGTGACCACAAAGTCCTAGCTTATGCCAGCCGCCAGCTTTCCGACGTTGAGCGCCGCCGCCACTCTTCAGAACTCGAGTGCCTCGCCGTTGTCTGGGCCGTCGAGAAGTTCCGTCCCTACCTGTACGGCCGTCACTTCACCATAGTCACGGACAATAGCGCTCTCACTTGGCTGCAGTCCGCCAAACATTTGAATGCCAAGATTGCACGCTGGTCCCTGCAACTTCAAGAGTACAATTCCACAATAGTGCATCGGCGCGGCTCTGCCCATCAAGATGCCGATTTCCTTTCTCGCCACCCTTGTTCCGTGACGGCTTTGACGGACCTGAGGACTGCACAAACGCAAGATCCCGCCATTGCTGCCATAATCCACTCCCTTGGCACCGCCGCCGGCGCAGGCCTCCGCCAACTACGCCGGGTCTATCGAATGAAGGACGACCTCTTGTGTCATGTGAAGCGGCTCCGTGGTCGACCACCCGTCTGGTTGCCAGTTGTGCCGGCAACACTGCGGTCGCAAATCTTGCGCGGCTTACACGACGCTCCCACGGCTGGTCACCTTGGTCGCGGCAAGACCTACGCACGAGTGTCGGAGCGGTTTTGGTGGCCTAATATGTCCAGAGATGTCAAGGACCACGTGGCGTCCTGCCAGACATGCCAGTACAGAAAACCGTCCACAGGTGTAACCAAGCCACCCCCGCAGGCTTTTTCGCCACCAAGTTCACCTTTCGAGCTGGTTGGACTGGATCATTTGGGCCCGTTTCCGAAGACGCGTGCCGGCAACCGGTATGTTCTGGTTGCGATCGACTACTTCTCCAAGTGGGTCGAAGCACTGCCCGTTCCAGACACGTCGTCCGCTCATGCCGTCGCGTTTGTGGAACAGCATCTCGTTCTTCGGCACGGTGTTCCCCGGCGCCTCATCACGGACCGTGGGAGCTGCTTTATGTCCCATGATTTCGAGCGAGCCCTCCGCTCCTTCGGCATTGCGCATTCCACTACATCCGTCAATCATCCGCAGTGCAATGGCCTCGTGGAGCGTGTTAACCGTACCCTCACGGATATACTCGCATCCTACGTCGCTCCGTCCCACACAAACTGGGATCGTTTTGTTTCTGCTGCAGCTTTTGCAGTCAACACTGCAGCGCAAAAACAACGCATGTGACGCCGTTCTCAGTCGTCTATGGCAGAACGCCCTCCATCTCTCTCGACGCGCAGTTGGGCCTTCCCCATCCTACTGCGTCACCAACTGAATCTGCTCAACGACTTCATTCCGCCCGCCTCGACGCCCAGCGCAACCTCCTCACGGCTCACGCGCGTGTGCAAGCGGCCAACGCGGCAGCACCACCACATCCCCCCTTCCGGCCCGGTGACTTGGTCCTCGTTCGCCGCACCATTCGTGCGACTGGCCGTGCCGCAAAGCTCTTGCCCCGATACCGCGGCCCTTACCGTGTCGTTGCCCGACTCGGCCCCGTGACATACCGCCTCGAAGACCTGCCAGAGCATCGACCATGCGGTGTGCACCACATTTTCCCAGAGCATGTTTCAAACATGAATCGATATGTCTACGGCGCCTGCGGTGACTCCGACTTAGCTACCGGGTCCTCATCAGTGCCGTCGTCGCCTGCTGGCTCCATACCTTCCCCACGCAATGCAGTCCCATAAACGGATCGCCGCTCAATATGCATAAAACTCCCTGAAGTTAGCCTAACCGGTGTGGGACCTTCTTCGGCGACTGCAGACACCTTCGCCCAGCTCACACACTTCGAATTCAACGAAGCGTGTGACCGTTTCCTATCTGCGAGCCCACATTGCATCGCCCCAGGAAACCCTGCATCAAAGCACGGCCTGACTTCTCCGCCCCCCCCCCCCCCTACCCCCGGTGGAAAGGTGATACGGGAATAAAAGAAGAGGCGGAGCGCGAGCGGCGAGCGCGCGGCTCTAGCACGAGGGAGATAGAACGAGAAAGCTTGGCCGCCGCCGGTCGTGCTTCGCCGGCTCTCCTCCGTACTGCTGCTATATTTCTCTGGGCGGGCCGGTGGCGACCCCGTGGCATCCCACACCGTAACAGTATTACATCCCGTTTCTCGAGACGAGCGGCGCGTTCTTCTTCGCTTTCTTCATCTAGCAAAGTAAGCAGCTAACGCTCGTAACTTCAACGTCTTCCAGACGGTGGCGGCCTTTTTTTAACGACTATAGAGATAAGTGATTTTCTCGGGCAGTAGAGCATCGTTATATACTGCCCCACTTCTCTTCCCTTTCGCCAGAACGCACACGTAGGTGACTCTTGCGTCCCGCAATGTGCTTCATGCGACGGAACGCGCTACTCAGAGGCCTCCTTATATTGCGGGGATTTTTCTTTCGTGGGTCGGGTAACCGGCGTCAGTGCGGTGCTAAGTAATAAACGAATATATTGGTGCCTTCTCACTACTCTCAATTTTTTTTTGACGGGTGACAAGTAGGAAGCTCGTGCTGCTAAGAAATTTTATTTTCTGCAAAAGGACAAGGGGGAAGAAAATAGTAGTGCTCTAAAAGTTTCCAACGATGGTGCCGGGTGGCAAGCACAAGTGCATCAGTCGGTTTCCTGCTTAATAAATGGTGAATTGCCGCTCTTAGAATAAACTCGTTCCCGATGACCCTCGACGTCCAGATAGGCGGAAACATTGCGATATTTCATGAATTCATCTCGGATGGGCATTTCTTACGACCAGATTGTTATTTCCGGCTTGAAATACATCCAAGCTGGGAAATGCTCGCGTCACGCAGTGACCCAGCTTTTTCACGCGATCTCTCTCTCTCAGCGACCGCTTTCAAGTCCCTCAGCGAAAAAAAAGCCCCTTAAGAGCAGAATGTTTCAAGACGTCGAAGATGCGATGAAAAGCAAAGGCGGTGGAATTAAGATGCAGCGTAATTTCAGGACTGCAGTTTAAGGTGAACATAACTTTGAAGCTGTATACTTGATTAACTGGACTGACTGTACTTTTGTACACAATACACTTGTTTTATTAACCCAATATGGTTTCTGGTGGCACCCCATCGTGCAATGAACTGTCTAATTTCAACCATTATACTCTAGTTAGGGCTAGTGCAGCGGAATGCGGTGGTTAATATGTATCTGCGCTTGACACGAACATTAAGTCTGTGTGCGCATATTACATAGCAGGGGGCGGCAGAAACTTAGGGATTGATGAGATGAGATAAAGATGTTTGCAGGGCTAAGGTGGCCGCATCTGACACAGGAGAGGGTTAATTGGAAGATATGGAACAGGCCTTAGCCCTGCAGTGGGCGTAGTCAGGCTATTGATAATGATCCGTCACAATGATGGAAAATAAATGCGTTATTATTATTAATATTACTACGTCGTACGTTCTAATGGCCACAACAATATTAAACGAACTTTTGTTTACTGATAGAGCCAATAAGATCGTTGCACTTCTAAACAAGCTCCTCAGGAACCAGAAGTCTGATAATACGGTGCGATATGTTTCCTACCCAGGATGAAATCACCTACGAGGTTCTAATGGGGCTTGAATATCTTGATGCCGTCCTTATGGAAGTCCTTCGCATCAATCCACCTCTGCACATGTGAGTATTTAGAAAACAAAAACCATTTTTCTGCTTCGGTTCCAGACAGCAGGCCTTCGTGACTTCGCGTTTTTAATTTATCTCGCACTATTAGCAAAATATTACTATAAAGAAGCCTCTTTTTACTATAAAAAAGCATTTATTTTATTAGGTTGTGATAGTATGGGCAGGGGTAAGAGTAACTCTCACACCACACCAGCAGCCTTTCAGATATAACGAGAGGGTTGTCACCGCGGCCAAAACCGTGGCCTCCGAACCAGCAGGCAATATTTTGTAAGTGGGAGTAGCGGTAGCCACTTGGCAATCTATGAATGAGAATGTCATGCGAGAACAGTCTGCAATGGCGACACGCGAGGGAAGGAGGACGAAGTATAGCTGGGTGATTTACGCAGGAAAACTGGAAGCTTCTTGAAGTAACATTAGGCACAGGTTTATACTCGCACAATGGCATTCGCCAGAGCCGTGTGCACCGCAACACAGGGTGCGCTAAGTGACGGTCCAGTGCTAAGCGTGTAATATGATGGTTGGAGCTTTGTAACCATGTGTTCGGCAGTTAAGGTATTATAAACGGTATTGTTGAAAACTTCCTCAGACGCCGCTTTGTGTGCGTAAGAAATAATTAAAAGTGTATTAGGTTACGTAGCTGGCTCGGGAAACAGGGCGGTTATCGAAAGAAAACACGGAAAAAGTAGTTTTCTCGTGTCTATCTCAGATGCAAAAGAGAACGCCCACCCAAAGGCCGTTCGTGGGCCTTCGTCCAATAGTTCGCTTATCGCGTTCAGCCTTCAAACACTAGGAGTGTGCTTAAGTGAAGAAAAACTTGCGGCAGCAGCACCGAGCGCGACGCTCAGGACCGCAGCCGCAGCAGTGCTGTGCGTCGTCCTCCACCATGGTGCAGGGCTAAAAATGCGGGAGCCGCGAAACGGGAGAGCGGCTGAGCCCCAATGAGTGGCTGCTATAGTGCCAAACTTTTTGCGTTGTTTACGTGTGTGATTCTTGGTTCGTCTGTGTTGATAACATGCTCACAGCGCGAAAACTACATTACGAAAGCGAGCACCGGATTTACAGAGCACTCACTATGAACTCACGAGTTTATTCAAGCCAATGGTGAATATATAATCAAGGGTTCGACAGAATCCTGTCTGGCGAGGGGGAAGCATATTGGAAGCACAAGAAACATACACTCGCCAAAGAAAAACATTTAACACATGACGTTTCGAGACCCGTACGGGTCCCTTGTTCACAATGGGGTTGGGCGGAATTGGGCCGCTACTTATAAGCGGACTTGACTGCACAGTGAGTGGGCGTAGATATCGGGGAGATTCGCTCTCGTCCTGTTGATAGCATTCTTGGTCGTCTGTATGTAAAATGATTCGAGAAGTAATCGTGAAGATAAAGGTTTCTTCGTGTCCAAGATTGTGGCGTTCTTCCAGTCAATGGAGTGCTGCATCATTTGGGCATGCTCTGCAAGTGCGTTGGAGGAAGTGCGACCTTTCTTGACGTCATTCTTCTGTTCCCTTATTCTTCTTTTAAAATCGCCTGACTCGCCAATGTATGAAGCATCGCAATCCTTTCAGGGGGTCTTGTATACAACGCCGGGGTGACATGTGCGCTCTAGGCGGTCCTTCACGTGACACAGCTGCTGTTTCAGCTTGCTGGACGGTACGTGCGCAATTGGAACGCCGTATTTGGCAAATATTCGCGCCAGAGCCTCACTTGTACCCCAGGAATACGGGACAGTCGCGCGTTTCTGTTGCCCAACAAACTGGGGCTGAGCAGGTTCCTTACAGCGGCGTTCTTGATTGTTTAGCATCTGACGGGGGCAGCCATTATTTTCAAGGTCGACGCGAACTTTCTGCTGCTCGGAAGAGAGAAGGCCAGGACTAGAACATAGACGACCAGCTCGCTTGAACAGAGCGGACGCGACGGAGCGTTTGTGGCCTATGGGATGGGCAGATTTAAAATCGAGGTACTTGCCGGTATGTGTGGGCTTTCAGTATACGGTAGTGGCGAGCCCATTGGGAGTGCGGAGAACGAGAACATCGAGAAAAGCAGTACATCCGGCGGCTTCTTCTTCCATTGTGAACTGGCAGAAGAAGAAGCCGCCAATGGAAGAAGAAGCCGCCGGGAGTATTGCTTTTCTCGATGTTCTCGTTCTCCGCACTCCCGATGGGCTCGCCACTACCGTATGCCGAAAGCCCACACATACCGGCAAGTACCTCGATTTTAAATCTGCCCATCCCATAGGCCACAAACGCTCTGTCGCGTCCGCTCTGTTCAAGCGAGCTGGTCGTCTGTGTTCTAGTCCTGGCCTTCTCTCTTCCGAGCAGCAGAAAGTTCGCGTCGACCTTGAAAATAATGGCTACCCCCGTCCGATCCTAAACAATCAAGAACGCCGCTGTAAGGAACCTGCTCAGCCCCAGTTGGTTGGGCAACATAAACGCGCGACTGTCCCGTATTCCTGGGGTACAAGTGAGGCTCTGGCGCGAATATTTGCCAAATACGGCGTTCGAATTGCGCACGTACCGTCCAGCAAGCTGAAACAGCAGCTGTGTCACGTGAAGGACCACCTAAAGCGCACATGTTACCCCGGCGTTGTATACAAGATCCCCTGCAAGGATTGTGATGCTTCGTACATTGGCGAGTCAGGCGATTTTAAAAGAAGAATAAGGGAACAGAAGAATGACGTCAAGAAAGGTCGCACTTCCTCCAACGCACTTGCAGAGCATGCCCAAATGATGCAGCACTCCATTGACTGGGAGAACGCCACAATCGTGGACACGAAGAAACCTTTATCTTCACGATTACTTCTCAAATCATTTTACATACAGACGACCAAGAATGCCATCAACAGGACGAGAGGGAATCTCCCCGATATCTACGCCCACTCACTGTGCAGTCAAGTCCGCTTATAAGTAGCGGCCCATTCCGCCCATCCTCATTGTGAACAAGGGACCCGTACGGGTCTCGAAACGTCATGTGTTAAATATTTTTTCTTTGGCGAGCGTATGTTTCTTGTGCTTCCAATGGTGAATATACAGACGAAAAGCGTGAGACCACAGGAAAAGAGACCATTTGACTCAAGAGGGGGTAGGTTTAAAATAATTGGATAGATATTCCGCTTCTTTCCTAGTTGACGAGATATATGGGTCCCTGACACGTGCAGCATTGTGCTTCGTGATGTGATAAGTTTCTATATTCTCCCTTGTTAGCTGTGATCTGACATTGACAAAATTTGGCAGTCTCCTCATCTCGGTCGACATTTTCCTTCGCTGCATGCTTGACAGTAGGCGGCCAGGTTCACAGATACACATACACTATCTACCTTGTTTTTGTCTTCTAGTAGACGCACATTATATCATCTACCTGTCTGGTCGACATACAATCTGCCAAACGTGAGGGCCAAGAATAGATTATTTGTTTTGAAAATGGGAGAAAAGGTTTTTGACGAACGCTGTGGCGAGCATTTATATGAGCCTCCTGTGATCTTGCCTAATTTACAAGCCCGACGGTCGCATGCAGTCAGAAAAACCGGGTGTTTCAACAAACACTTTGAAAGTATTTTAAGAAATAGGCTTTTGGTGAGAAATATGGATTTTGCGGCATGGTATTACCAGTGTTGGTGGAAACCAAAAAAACGGTGAATCATATTAAGTAGAATTATTTGCTGTTGGGCTAGTTGCTTCATCATAAAGTTGAATGGCGCAAGGGAACGAACACAGGAAGACACATAGACAGAAAGAGCGCCTTTTCAGAAACAGAAAGGCGCTCTTTCTTTCTGTGTCGTCCTGTGTTCGTTCCCTTGCGCCATTCAAATTTATCGTATTAAGTAGTAGGCTGGTTAACTAATTTATAATAACTAACTTTTTCAACAGGAAGAGCGTGGCGCATGGAGATATTGAACCACTGCGGTCTTACTTTTGCCATGATCGTTCGGTGAAAGGGTGTCGTCGCCTAAGGTTTCAGTGGTCATTTTTCGTTTTAGTTTTTCCGCTACGTTTTATATCGTGAGAGAAACAAGCCATCGTCAGCCTTACTATCTGATCTTGAAAGCTAGCATCTACGCAATGGCCGCAATATGTCTGCAAGACGTTGTGCATACACAAATTAGAGATCGCACGTTTCCCCAGTTTTGAATGTGCAGACAGCTGGGATGCTAAAAGAGGTTTATTAGCTCTAGGTTCATACTCCAAGGAAATATAAGAAGGCCTTGAAGAAAAGCCTGAGGCCAAAGAACCCAATGGGTGCATTAATTGGTTTCTCTTGAGTCACAGGATGCAGGTGCAAACGGAAAGTATCCAAGGTGTTTGCAACAGCTTTTTCGAAGGTTTAAGGGGAGCAGTTCAGAACAACTTGGAAGTCTTCGACAAACCTAAACACTTTGATACTGTAGAATCTTGGGTAAGTTGGTGTGACATGGTTTTTCAGCAGCGCAGGGGACAAAGGACGTGACAAGTGCACAGACACGGTGCTGAACTTAGAACCTGTTTATTGATGTGATTTTCACTACTTAAATACAGTGGCAACCAATCTCAAATGAAAAGACAGATACACAAAACAGATTGACGAAAATGACAATTCCTGAGCACAGGTCTACAGTGGCACAAGACCAGCTGCGCACGTTTTTCTTTTCCCATGAAGGAAACGTAGTTCTTTATCAGACAGAGCTATTGAGGAAACGCTTACGCATTCATCTTTGAATTTATAGATTTCATGAGCTTCAATGATTTCACAAGTGATTTTTGTTCTATTATCTGACAGCACTGTACACTGAGTGAAAACAGGATAACACGGCGGTTTTTTGTTCTTTTCTCTTTCCTCTGTGCTGTCTCTGCAATGAATGCCAAGGTGACGGAAAGCGGTGCCGCTCACGTTGTTGTTGTGTTCCCGCAGCCGGTCGTTGAGGCAACGACCAGTTTGCCCCGTGTAGTGCTTGCCACATGTAAGCGGAAACCTGTACACAACATTGCTACTTGATGGTACAAAAACTTTTTGGTGTTTCTTATCGCAGCCAACCATCCTTTCATTGCTGCTGTTTACAATATGGCAGAGTTTGGAGAGCTTATCGGGTGCGGAAAAAACAACGTTTACATCGGCACGCGCTCCCACCCCTTTCAGATTATGTGAAATGCGGTGTAGATAAGGAATAACCACATACTTTCTTTTTTCTTCCTTGGGCCTTTCAGTGGAATCTCTGCGGCCGGAATTATTGGTTTCTCTTAACAGCCTCTCTGATACTGCAATCAGAAGGTCGGAAGGGTATCCTGCTGCTTGTAAGCGTACCACCTGATATTGATAGCTGTCTTGCATCGCATGATGGCACGATTTTTCTAGGGCATGATTTTATTAGCACACAAAAAGTGTTCACAAATGAATTTGGAATCCCTAGCCAAGTGTATAGAGAATAGCAAGGGGTCCTGCGCTTGAAGATATTCTTCACAGATAAAACTCACAAGCTGGACTGCCCACATCGAGCAATAGTCACCGAGGATGGCACATGGCAAAAGTCTGTCGCGTTATTTTTGCAAGACAAGCTGAAACTTTTAACCATTGACGACCATTTTCAGGTGAAGAGTTGTAACCAAGTAATCGCTTTCTTGCAAGAAAACCCAGGGAAAGGCTTTTCGGCCTGCTCTATCGATATAAAAGATTTATATTATTCCCTTCCACAAAATAAACTGCTGGCAAGCGTCGAATAATGCATAGGTTCCTTTGGTGTGGTAGCTTTCCAGAATTCTGCAAGCATCAGCAATAGCAACTTCTTGGAACTCCTTACTTTTTACCTTAACTCGACGTTTTCCACCTGGAATGAATCTGTTTACCTCCAGAGCAATGGCGTCTGCATTGGTTCATGCATAGCTCCGATACTTAGCGACATTTATCTCGCGCACCATGGCAGGCTCCTTGATAGTCAAGTAGACGAAAGCGTGGCTCATGTTTCTAGGTTTTTAGATGATTTTTTAGTTTTGATGACATGTGCAGTTACTGACGCA
This sequence comes from Amblyomma americanum, assembly GCF_052857255.1. Lineage (NCBI taxonomy): Eukaryota > Metazoa > Arthropoda > Arachnida > Ixodida > Ixodidae > Amblyomma > Amblyomma americanum. The sequence goes on from NC_135498.1 coordinate 202,562,793, forward strand.
GAGGCCTCGGTCTCGAAACTTTAATCAATTTTTCACACCTGTCTTGACCCTCTTGTTTTGACGCATGAAACGCCTTCTGAAGGAAAGTTACGTTTTTTAGATCTTGCCAAGTGCCTCAGCAATAGCCATGTGTGCGGGCGTTACGAGCCACGATGCCAAAAGCCCTTCACGCCTTTCGCTTCTGCACATTCTAAGCTTGTAAAGTGCGGCATCGCAAAGTTGTGTTTAAGACATGCCCTAGAAAAATCATGCCATCATGCGATGCAAGACAGCTATCAAAATCAGGTGGTACGCTTACAAGCAGCAGGATACCCTTCCGAACTTCTGATTGCAATATCAGAGAGCCTGTAAAGAAAAATCATTAATTCAGGCCGCAGAGATTCCACTGAAAGGCCCAAGGAAGAAAAAAGAAAGTATGTGGTTATTCCTTATCTACACCGCATTTCACATAATCTGAAAAGGGTGGGAGCGCGTGCCGATGTAAACATTGTTTTTTCCGCGCCGGATAACCTCTCCAAACTCTGACATAGTGTAAAAAGCAGCAATGAAAGGATGGTTGGCTGCGATAAGAAACACCAAAAAGTTTTTGTACCATCAAGTAGCAATGTTGTGTACAGGTTTCCGCTTACATGTGGCAAGCACTACACGGGGCAAACTGGTCGTTGCCTCAACGACCGGCTGCGGCAACAGCAACAACGTGAGCGGCACCGCTTCCCGTCACCTTGGCATTCATTTCAGAGACTGCACCGAGGAAAGAAAAAGGAACAAAAAGCCGCCGTGTTTATTTATTTCAGAGGTACTGCCAGCCTTCGCAGAAGGCCTTTGGCAGGAGTGAGCATACATGGTGAAGAAAGTACAAAAAAGCGCTACGAGATATGATAATAATAACAGTGGTGTCATCCGCCTGCTTGAGCAGATTAACACCGAGAAGAAAAGAAAAAAGAAAAAATAAGAAAGAAATATGCTTTGTGCAAGCTCGCGCTGTTCAGGCATATAGAAACAACACTGGCACATAACACAAGAACCCTGGCATCAATAGCACGCTTTAGTAAATAAACAATAACGGTAGACATACGCTGATCCATCAGCAATGACAATAATCACAACCACAAAGCAATATCAATAGCGGGAACCAAAAACGCTTAGGTTGAGTTAACTTATGCGCTTCAATTTTGATAAGAGAGATTCGACAGTCGGGCATTCCACAGCGTCACAAGGCAAAGCGTTCCACTGATGAACGGTTCTCGGAAAAAAGGAATTTTGAAAGGTATCTGTTCGGCACATATATTCTTTTCATTTTTTGGAATGGTTTGATCGTGTACATCGCCGTATAACATGTTCGATATAAATGCTACTATCTATACCTAGCTTACTATTGTAGAGTAGATGCATGTATTTCATTCGTTCAAAATACCGTCGCAATTGTAATGGTTCTAAGTTAGCTTTTTCCACAAGTGCAGTTGCTGAGGTACGCCAACTATATGAGCTATAGGTGAATCGAGCTGCCTTATTTTGGATGCTTTCGAGTTTGGCAATGCTTAATTGAGTGCACGGATCCCAGACTACAGAAGCGTATTCAAGAACGGGTCTGATAAAAGCTTTGAAGGCAAGGAGTTTTATCTCTTGTGTAGAATTGCGCAGGGTTCTTCTCATGTAACCTAGTTTCTGCATAGCCTTTTTTGTAATGTATGAAACATGTTCATTCCATCTGAGATCTGAGGTGAGGATTACACCTAAGTATTTACAGCTTTTAACGGAAGATAAAGGGTGTCCATTGACGGAATAGGGAAACAGGAGGGGTTTTCTTTGGCGTGTTTCTGTCATTGTTACCGTTTTCTTCCTGTTTATTTTCATTTGCCACGTTGAGCACCAGTTTTCTATTTGAGCTAGCGAAAAATTTAGCTGAGATTGGTCATTCGAGTTTTTAATTTCTTGATAAATAATACAATCATCAGCAAAAAGTTTTATTTTCACGGGTACTACACTAACAATATTATTAATAAAAACTAGGAAGAAAAGGGGCCCAAGAACAGATCCCTGTGGAACACCCGACTGGACAAACATATAGCTCGAGCACACTCCATCAATTCCCGCACATTGGCCTCTACAGGAGAAATAAGCTACTATCTATGCAAGCAATGTGTCGTTCTTGAGTATGATTCGCAGTTTTAATAGCAGCTTCGGGTGGGACACGCAGTCGAAAGCGTTTTTCAAAATCTAAAAAAGTAATATCGATCTGGCTTTGTTTATCGAGTGCTGCTGCAAAATAATGCACTGCCTCTATAAGTTGCGTGACCGTAGATACGCCCCTGCGGAAGCCGTGCTGTCGGGAATCGACTAAGTTGTGCTCCTCCAGGAAAGAAGATATGTGTTTGAAAATAATATGTTCCATTATTTTAGCGCTTGTGCTCAATAGTGAAATTGGTCTATAGGATGCTAGAAGTGATTTGTTTTCCGCTTTCGGTATGGGCGTAATTTTTGCATACTTCCAGTCAACTGGAAGCGCTGCTTGACATAGGGATATTCTAAAAATAACAGATAAGTATTTGGAGCACCACTCTGCGTACCTGTACAGGAAGGCGTTTGGGATCCCGTCAGTTCCGTGTGCCTTTTTTGTATCGATGTTCAGTAAAAGCGATAAGACGCCTTGTTCTGATATGGATACATCACTGGTAGCGGAGTTACCATGGCATGCAATATATGGTCTTTTGCCGTCATCAAATGTAAATATGGAACAGAAAAATTTGTAGAATGCGTTCGCGATATGGGACTTGTCAGTCACAGTCGCACCGTCGATACACATACTACAGAATTGGTCTTTTCTGGGTTTAGAATGCCGCCAGAACTTGGCAGGGGATGAGACAAGGAAAGTTTTCATGGTTACATGATGATAATTATATTTTGCTTTTCTTATGCATCCCTTCAGCTGAAGGTGCATGTCTGAAAGCTTGAGCCTATTAGAAGGAGAGGGAGACTTCCTGATTCGTTTTCTAAGTCTTTGTTTTCCGCTTTAAGCGCACAATCTCTTTGGACATTCAGTTATTTGTGTTATGTACAATTTTTTGAGTTCATGGTACGAAATAATTTATACACTTTAACACCAAACTCTTAAAGATTAACCATAAGCGGTCCACCCGACATGTCTCCGAAAGAGAGAGGAAGTTAGAAAAGGAGCCGTCCAACGCACCCAAAATGCCAACGTCATCGGCACGTGAAAAATTTGGAAAGCACGTTTATGCTTCCTGCAGTTAGGAACAATGTTAAGTTTGAAGGCTAAGCATATCATCTTGTGGTCTGATATGCCTTCCACGATGTGCAGGTGTGGACCACGACGAAGTAGTCCATCGGATAAAAGAAATAAATCTAAAATGGAGGCTGAGTCGTTCTGAATGCGCGTGGGCTGCTTTACAAGCTGGGTTAAACTATGGAAAAGAATTATGTCAACGAAGGGCTCAGCTGATTTGGACAGAGGTTCAGGAAATTCGCTTTCCCAGTCAATGGCCGGAATATTAAAATCGCCGCCGATTAAGATGTTGGGTGAGATTATTTTGCACTCAGAAAGGAAATCATTAAGTTTTTCGAAGAAGATATTATCGGAATTAGGAGGCCTATAAAATGCTCCTATGATAAGGTTCAGTTCCCTTAAACAAATCTTAGCAACAACGCACTCAATTTCAGGTATGTCAGGCAACCTAACTACTTGCAATGATTCTTTAAACATTATTGCAACTCCGCCACCCCTAGAACTTCTGTCTTTACGGAGTATGCGGTATCCTGGTGGTGTTATTTCGAAATCGCCGACCTCAGGGTGTAACCAAGTTTCTGTTCTAATTAAAATATGTGGTTTGTGTGCTATTGTTATGCTTTCTAGATCATCCAATTTATTTAGTACGCTCCGAGCGTTCAGGTTCAAGCACTGAAAATGTAAGGGGGGGTCACTATTAGTTCATTGTGGCGGTGATTTTTTGCTGGGGTCTGGGCGTTTACCAACGGGGATTCTTATATTTGCAGTGTCGTCTCATTCAAACAGCTCACCGTCAACCTTTATCTTATCATACACCAATCTAACTTTCCTTCCAGTTTTCCTAATTTCCGAAGTGCTGTTCCATAGTTTCTTCCTCTTCTGACGCGTCGCTGCCGAGAAATCTTCAGAAATCGAGATACCACTGTCTTTTAACACAAAGCAATTCTGCATAATGCGGAACTTCTCGCGATGATCGATAAGCTTTAGGATTATAGGTCGGGGTTTGTCCGGCTGTATTCGACCGATGCGATGTATCCGTTCAGTTGATGACACAGTTATGCCTAGCTTCTTTTTAAACACGCCCTCAACTACGCGCGAGGTAAGGTCTTCAGGTGTCTCCTCAGCCACCTCAGCAATGCCGAAAACAAGAACATTATTTCGTCTGGTACGGTTTTCCAATTCGATAAGCTTGCTCTGGAGATAATGAAAACTTCTTTCAAGGCCAGAAACCCTTGTACCAACTGGGGTTATAGCTGAAGATGTGGCTTCGACTTTTACTAGTTTTGCCTCAATTTCATCGAGCCTTTTCTGAATGTTCTTTTGGCCCTCAAGTATTTCAATCAGCATTTCTTCTGTCGTAGGCCCAGGGTCGGATTCTATGTCACCACATTGCATGAGCAAGGAGAACAGATTTTGAATTTTGCAAAAAATCACAAGAACACTGTGGGGGCACGTCAGCTAGATGAAACAACGATTACTGGTCCTAACAGAAGAAGTTTGACAACTAACCTGCACAAAAAGATGAAATGGGTTTGACATGCTGACAGGTGGCCAGCTGGCGTGCCCACTGAAGATATTCTGATGGGGCGGGCTTTTCATATTCTTCGCTGCCGATGTTGATGGGGCTGGACGCAGTGATGCCCAGTGGTCTAGGAAGAGCGGCCAATCTTGAGCGCAGTCTCCGTTGTGGCTAGGCGCAGCGTTGACAAAGCGTATCATATCCTGTGATGCGCTGGACTTGGCTGTCGTGGCTAGCAGAAATATCTGCACAAAAAGTTGAAGCGGGTTTGACATGCTGACAGGTGGCCAGCTGGCATGCCCACTTGTTTTCAATCATTGTCGAGTGCTATCAGATAATAGAACAAAAATCACTCCTGAAATCATTGAAGCTCATGAAATCCATAAATTCAAAGATGAATGCTTAAGCGTTCCCTCAATAGCTGTCTGATAAATAACTACGTTTCCTTGATGAAAATAGAAAAACGTGCGCAGCTGGTCTTGTGCCACTGTAGACCTGTGCCCACGAATTGTCATTTTCGTCAATCTGTTTTGTGTATGTGTCTTTTCATTTGAGATTGGTTGCCAGTGTATTTAAGTAGGGAAAATCACCTCAATAAACCAGTTGTAAGTTCAGCGCCGTGTCTGTGCACTTGTCACGTCCTTTGTCCCCTGCGCTGCTGAAAAACTAAACACTTTGGCTACGCTGGAGTCTGGAATGTTCTTCGCTATTATTATGTCGAGTGTATTCAGAAATATCTGGTGTTTCAGTGAACACTTTCAAAACTAAAAAGAAATAGACATGTTGGGGTAAAAATATGGGTTTTGCGGCATAGTATTACCAGTGTTGGCGGACACCAGAAAAACCAGAGAATCGTATGAAGTATAGGCTGATTAACTAACTTTTAATAATTAACGTTTTTAGCTAGAAGAGTTTGGCGCCTAGTTGCAATTAATTGTTTGTAGCCGGCGGTCAGCAATAGCCATAGCAGTTTTAAAAATTTCGAAAACGCGATTACCCTGGGCGGTGTGGTTCGACAAATTTGGCTTTATTGACTAGTTACGTGCACTGGAGGGGTTCCTTTGCCTACATGTTTTCGAAGGAACACGTATTTTCGCACGTTGCAGCCAAACTTTATCGAGGCACAGCGGTGTGGTTGTAGTCGCGTTTTCGAAATTTTAAAAACTGATATGCTATTACTAACTACCGGCTACAATTCTTTTATTGCAACCGGTTGCCTCTCTGTCAAAGTTAAAATGTTAGTTAACAGAAACTGGTTAACTAGGTTACTACTTAAGCCGATTCACCCTGTATTGTGGTGTCCGCCAGCGCTAGCAATGCTATGCCGCAGAAGCCATATTTTTACCCCAAAAAAGGTATCTTTGAATTTTTTTTAAAGTGTTAGCTGAAACACCCTTTATGTCACTAAGAATGGGGGCAATCGATAACCCTTGACATATTCTTTGCTTTTATATTTGTGTGCAGTTTTCCCGTGTGGGAAATGTGGAACGTACGTAAAACGACATATACTTTACTTTTGGAGGTGTGTGCTGGTTTCCCGTGTGGGAAATGTTGAACGTGCGTACAACGACACTAAATCCTAGAATTGATCAATGGACACTGCCACCTTGTTCTCAAATTTAAGCGCCTTGTGCTGGTCAGTGGACTGTTCAAGAGATGTCATCAAGTCCTCGTTGGGAGAGGAGTAGTACTTGGCCTTGATATTGTTTGGATATTGCTGAAGGACACTTGCCATTCATCGTCATCATCATCATCCCGAATACACCCACTGCAGGGTAAACGCCTCTCCCATGTCTCTCCAATTAACCCTATCCTTTGCCAGCAGCGCCTACTCTATGCCTGCAAAGCTCCTAATCTCATCCGCCCACCCAACCTTCTGCCGCCCCCTGCTACACTTGCCTTCTCTTGGAATCCACTCCATTACCCTGAAGGGCCAGCGGTTATCTTGCCTGCGCATTACACGCTGTGCCCAAGCACATTTCTTCTTCTTGCTTTCGACTAGGATGTCATTAGCTAGCGTTTTTTCCCTCATCGACTCTGCCAGCTTCGGTCTCTTAGCGTTACGGCTATCATTTTTCTTTCCATGCTCGCTGCGTTGTCCTTAACTTAAGCCGAACCATTTTCGTTAGCCTCCCCGTTTCTCCCCCGTAGGTGAGTGCCGGTAAGATACAGCTGTTGTACACTTTTTTCTTGTAGGAAATAGGTAAACTACCTACTCATGATCTGAGAGAGCCTGTCATATGCACGCCATCTCATTCCTATCCCTCGAGCTAATTCCCTATCGTGATCTGAATCAGCCGTTAACATTGCCATTAACATTTTTCAAATAAGTGATAACTTCATTTCAGCCTTCCAAAAAAAACGGGTCGCCTATACGCAGAAGTTTAAGTTCGTGTTCTAACAAGGATGACACAAGTCCTTGCCATGAGTCTTTCTCAGATAATATAATCCGTAGCGGAAATCACTCTTATGTGTTTTTGCGGAGAAGATTTTCAGGCTACCAGTTTCGCTTTCATCCACGCTATGCGACAATTTTGTTAGGCCTATGTACACACTTAATTGTTTTGCTGTCGGCTTAACTTTGCTAAGTGACACATCACTTCTAGAATCAAAAGTCTTATTGATCGCTTAACAAGGCTTTACTCCGAAAGCGGCGTTTGTCATTACTGAAAAACCGCCTTCTGTGTCAAGAGAGATCGTTTTCCTTTAAATGCGACACTGTGCGCCTAATTGGTAAATTCCCAGGAGGAGCATTGTACGTATGCATATCTCTAACAGCTTCAGCTTCAATGTTAGCTTCGCTTTCAGGTACTAGCTCGACCACTTGCCTCACAAGGGAAAGTAGCTTTGCGGCTTTCATGTGCGGCTGAACCGTGAACTTGAGTCACAAAGAAAGAGCCCGCTGCGCAGTCTGGTATCTGAACGCCCTCGGGTGTGTAGACGGGGTTGCCACCACCTGGAGTTCTTTTGTTGGTTTTTTGGGGACGAGGGAGTCAAGGTGCTGCAGCGCGCATGTGCAGAGGAACTTTGTGGCTTTGTTCGAACCAACGTTTGCAAAAAAGTCGGCCGAAATACCTATCCTGCCAAATTTTGGCCTGGGCGGAGCCCGGCTAACAAGGGCGATTACCGAAGCTTATCACATTGCGGAGCACGATGGTCCATGTGTCAGTGACCTGTCAATCCCGTTAACCGCAAAAGAAATAAAATACCTATATCGTAGATTGTAAACCTACCATTTTAAGTCACATATCTTTTTTCCTCTTTTGTAATGCTTTGTTTTCTATATATACTCTATGTATACTAATAATTTCTTTAAAAAAACTCATGAGTTGATTTTCAGCGCTGTGTTTGTCCTGTTCTCCCTTCCTGGATGTCGTTTTCGCGCTATGACCAGGTTACCTTGAACAACCAAGTCGCCCGTAATTCCACCCTTGTGTTTATAAGATGGTTCCAGGTGAGCGGTGTGCCATAAAAGACGTAGAGTAAGAGGCTCCGCTATCAGCTGACGCCCTCCTCCTTTCATCCCGTTGTGCGTCGCGGTATGACAGAACGATCGGGGTCGTCCGCTGTGGTCGGAAGGTAGGGCTGGTGAGCTTTCCCAACGATTGGTTGCACGCAATGCAAATATACTAGAAAGTAAAATGCGGGACAGCCATCCCCGGGATGCAGTTGGTAGAGACTACATGTGGAGATAGTGGGTTCTGGTCCCAGAGTGGCCTCATGTGGCTGTCTATTCTTTCGTTTTCTGTTAAATTATCTGCATGACAAAAAATACCACGATAATACATTATTACTTTGAGCAGCAGCACAGATTAAAAAAAATAAGAATTTTGCTTCCCTTTCCTTGGGTTAAATTTCTTTTATCATCTTTCATCCGTATCTCGCAGTTCACGACATCGAAAGCACATTGCAGATATCATCACTCGCTAAAATAGCATGTTTGACAACTCACTCAAGCGAGTATATTAAAGTGTCCAACAAGAATGACTGACGCTAAACTGCCGTCTGAGTCTAAGAAATTCAATCTCAGAAATGCCGTCCGAAGCACAGCAGCATTCGTATGTAGGGCGGAATTAGGGGTCGGGACGGACAATTCTCCTCCTGTGGTACAAATGAGCAAACTTGCGTGTGTGTTTCGTATAACGTAACCTTGTATTGCGGTCGATAGCTCTGAGCTGGCAAAGGTGCCTTTCATTTTTTTGCTTGCATTTATTTGTAACTAAATCATTTAAGTGGAAACCATCCGAATCCAAGCATTTGCAGACACATACAGCGAGCGATTGCAACCGACACTGCATATTGCATTATTCTTTGCAGGACATACAGAACCTGCCTTCACAGCACAGTAGTCAGCAATATTCCCGTCGATGAAGGGACCCTCATCAGAATTCCCATTTACTCCATTCACCACGATGAAAAGTACTTCTCCAATCCTGAGACGTTTGACCCCGAAAGGTAAGAATGGCGGTGTTCCCTCTAAATGTTTTAGTAAGTGGCTTCCCGCTTAAAGAGGCTATGAAACATCTTGTTAGGAGAACGAATCAGGTTGCTCAATCCCTGAACTTTGTTTCCATCAACAGCTCAGCCAAATAGCACCCTTCTACGCGGAACAGAGCTGGGACCTTTCACCACGTTGTTGGTACCTTTATTCCCAGTCTCCACTCGCTATGACGAGGAAATAAATTTCATTCATTCATAACAATCAAGTGCGAAAATTTGCGAGCCCTTTCCGGCGACGTTTTCATGTCCGCACCCTCCTCCATCGCACCGTTCGGCCTATAGCAGTTCAGAGATGGCTATTGATTAGATTCTCTCAGACTCAGGCAGCTACCAAGGCCGCGGCGAATAAGCGGTCTATTTCCTGCGTGTAAGGAAGCTCCTGCCACCGTGATGGGGCCAGCGGAAGAGCGCCAACCTTCCAGGGTGAAAAGAGCGAGGAGAGGAAAGGAAACACGTGAAGAGGCTGAAATCCGAATTACATCCGAACTGCATATAACTGAGCTTTACAAAGTGCAACAAAAAAATTCTTGCTGGCGGATGTTTGTGAGGTGGCGTCCTTTAACACCACAGGCATACGGCAACTTTATTAGAGCCCCACGTACCACGCAGGCGTGATGTGCAAGGTCTCTTCATGGGCTGGGCCACCAGGAAAGGACAACGCCGGAGGGTCTCTGTGGCTTGACCGAATCAGCCAGTGAGACGAACGCCGACTCACATGCAGACACACATGTTGCATTCACATGCAGACACACATGCAGACACACATTTTCACGCGCGACAAACATGTTGCGTTCAGAGGAGAGCAATGTTACTGTGTCAGATCCCTTCATGTAGACTGCACACTTTTTCATGGAAGATGGACTGAAAACTAAACATGTTGACAGATATGTCTATCTAGTTGGGTTTGCAAACTTATATTGAACTGTGAAACATCATCAACCAAAAACTCTAATTTCCACCCCAAGCCACCCCTCGGCCACACCACCCTCCCCTGCGTGTTCCGCATCCCCACTTTCCTTCTTTAGCCGCCGCTGTGGCTAAGTGGTTGCGGCGCTCGGGTGCTGGCCCGAAAGACGCGGGTTCGATCCCGGCCGCGGCGGTCGAATTTCGGTGGAGGCCAAATTCTAGAAGCCTGTTTACTGTGCGATGTCAGTGCACGTTAAAGAACCCCAGGTGGTCGAAATTTCCGGAGCCCTTCACTACGGCGTCTCTCATAGCCTGAGTTGCTTTGGGACGTTAAACCCCATAAACCATAAACTTTCCTTCTTTCGACCTCCTACTCCCCTGTATGCAAACTTAGACTCCAGCTATCTGACCACCGCCATCCCTGAAGAAGGAGCCGAACCGGTTCCGAAACTATGGGTTTCTAAAGCTTTCGGTTAAAGATGGGCCAGATTTTTTATAACAGACGTTGTGTCGGAGATTTGATCACGAAGACGTACTGAAGGAAATGGTGCCTGTTTCGCTTTAGTAAGCAGGTGTCGTGGTGTGGCACTGTGGCGTCGTGAAAGATTACAATAGACGTTCCTAATGCGACTCTGAATATCGCTAAGGAAATTGGGCATATATCGAAGCTTTAAAGAATGCGATTGAGCAATTGATTTCCTCACAGAGAACTGCAAGTCAGCGTAAACGATGAGCCAGCCTTGTGGACAAACCTCAGTGAGGAAATCAAAAAGAGGTTTAGCGCAAATGAAACAAGGTCAACAGACGACAACAAGGAAACAGGGAGAGCGCTGAAACGGCAGAGATGAGCGTGTCTCTGTCCTCTTTGTTTCATTTGCGCTCTACCGGTCCATGATGTCCCATGGACTGGCCCACACGAGGGTGCTAACTCAGCGAGTTATTGCTGAAGAGCGCTTCACATTTAAAAAAAAATTGTAAGGAGTACGACGGCGGCCGGGCTCACTTGTACGGCTTGGTGGTTGTCATCCGAAGGCATCACGGTAGGGCGCAGCTTTCGGCTGCGGAATTCCAGGGCGAGAGAATTTTACCCTGCAGCTGAACCAAATGTAAGGTGGGGTTTATTCAGAGAAGCTTCTTAACGGGAGCAGGGCAAACAGCAGTCCGAGGTCAGCTAGTCCAGCCAGGAGCGTGGACCAGGCGAAGGCCACGCGCCTCACGCGTAAGCCCGTCGTCTTCGTTACAATGTCGCCTGAAGCACGTCTTGGCATGCTTAACAAACGCAGGTCTGCAGCTGAACTTCAAAAAATGCACCTTTACTGCCTGTGAACTGGCAGTTTTAGGTCACGTTGTTTCGAAAGACTGTGTACGCCCTGACCTTGCGAAAGTTTGTGCCGTGACTGAGTTTCCTAAACCTTCCAACACTAAAGAACTTCGCAGCATCCTAGGGCTCTGCTCTTATTTAAGGCGTTTCATTCGCAACTTTGCCTAAAATGCTGACCCTTTGACTCAAGTGCTCAGCGCCAATGTCAATTTTTCGACTCGGTCACCCGCATGCGTCGACGCCTACAACACCTTGCGTCGTCTGCTCACGAGACCACACATCTTGAGCCATTTCGACCAGGCGGCCGCGACTGAAGCCCACGCGGATGCCAGTGGTATTGGTCTCGGTGCAATGCTCGCCCAACGCAAATATGGATTCGACGAATATGTCGTTGCCTATGCCAGCTGCACACTTACCAAGGCTGATTATCATTACTCTGTGACTGAAAAAGAATGCCTCTCCATTGTGTGGGCTTTAGGCAAGTTTCGCCCTTATGCGTACGGCCGTCCTTTCGACGTCGTTACGGATCATCACGCCCTTTGTTGGTTTCCTCACTGAAAGTTCCTCCCGGCCGCTCGGCGCGATGGGCGCCTGCGTCTTCAAGAATATAACATCCGAGTCGTCTGCCGGTAGGGCCGCAAGCACCCGGACGCCGACGCCTTGTCTCGCTCCTGCTCTTCACAGAACTTGAAAGCCTCTGCGAAATCGAAGCCCCCGCGCCGTCTCCCACCATCAGTGACCTGCCTTCTGAACAGCGCAAGGATACCTGGATTTGTGCTCTTCCCGGGTTTATCTCCGACCCTTCGGCGGTTGCATCATCCTGCGCGCTGCGCCGTCAAGCTTCACATCTTGAGATCAAAGATAACCTGCTTTATCGCCGCAATTATCATTTTGATGAACGCAAATGGGTCCTCGTCATTTCTTGCCACCTGAAGTCCTATATCTGCTCATGTCTTCACGCTGACTTACAATGCGGTCACGCAGGCTTTTTCAAGACTTTCACGCTCCCTCGCCTCCGCTACTACTGGCGTGGCATGTACAATTTTGTTTTGAAATACGTACGGTCCTGCCTCGACTGCCAACGCCACGAGACACCCACTAACCGCACTGCTATCGAGTTGCAGTCACTATCTTGTCCGCCTCGCCCTTTCGACCGCGTTGGCATTGATTTATATGGGTCCCTCCCCTATACTGCTTCTGGCAAACGATGGATCATTGTTTCCGTCGATCACCTCACGAGGTATGCTGAAACCGCCGCGCTTTCTTCTGCCACGGCACAAGATGTCGCATCCTTTCTTCTGCGTCGGTTAATCCTTCGACACGGTGGCTCTCGTGAACTCCTCGGCGACAGAGGCCGCGCCTTCCTATCTGATGTCAGCAAATTTTTGCTCTATGAGTGCAACATCATTTATCGGACTTGCAACACTTACCACCCTCAGACCCACGGCCTCACTGAACGCTTTAACCGCACTCTGGGGGACATGCTGGCTATGTACATAGATTCGAACCAAACGAACTGGGACCTTATTCTCCCGTATATTACGTTCTCCTACAACACTGCTACGCAGTCTACATCAGGATTTTCTCCTTTCTTCCTCCTTTACGGCCGACATCCCTCTGTTCCTATTAATACCATTTCCCCTACCAACCTGCCACATCTTAGTGCACCACTGTTTCCGAAGCCGCCAGGGAAGACGAAGATTGCCGCCAGATCGTCCAGTCGCTCACTACAGCTACCCAGTGCCTTCAAAAAACCCACAACGGGGAAGATCACCGTCCCCAGCATTTCTCGCTCAGCTCTCTTGTCTGGCTGTGTATACCTCCCTGTACTCCGGGCCTTTCCCTGAAACTGCTCGCTAAGTATCAAGGGCCCTATCTCATCTTGAAGCAAACATCCCCAGTCAACTATATTGTTGAGCCCCTCACGCCGTCACCCGATCTCAGACGCCGCGGCCGTGAGGCTGCCCATATCCAGCGCCTCAGGACTTACTACGGTCCCGCTGTCTTGTCCGCCCCTTGAGTCTCCAGGATGGCTCCTCTTCTGTCCGAGGGCCATTGTAAGGAAGACGACAGGCATACGCGCGAGCCGCACGGTCATCGCCTGGTGCACGCTCCTGGCTGGACTAGGTGACCTCGGACTGGTGTTGACCCTGCTCCCGTTAAGAAGCTTCTCCGAACAAACCTCACCTTACAATATATATATTTTTTTATTCCAGAGACTTGCAGCGCCCGAAGTTCATTAATGCAGGGGGGGGGGGGACACGAATAACTTCTGCTCGTTTGGAAGAAAGCACCAAGTGATAAAAATACAGTGACACAACTAATAATGGATGAGGAAAAGCATGCACTAAAGAAGGACAACCGCGCTCCATAACTATGATGACACTAATGAAATGAAAGACGCACAACAGGACTGCGCGCCACGTCACACATCAGATAACAATGCCCGGAATTTATCTTCTGTGCAGCACTCTGTGACGCCGGCTGGCAGCCTGTTCCACTCATTGATCGTCCGTGGAAAGAACGAGGTTTTGCAAATATCTGTCCTACATTTGATCTCTTGGATATTCCACTGATGATCAAGTTTTAGAAAAAAAGTGAGGTTAAAGCAGGCACCGGTCTTTGTCAATGCTCAGCTTTCCAAAAGTGATGCGTTGCATGATTTACAACCTCAAATGTTTCCTCAGGTTAGCTGAAGATCCCCAACCAAGGTAGTTTTTAGGAGACTTGACACTAGTTGAGAAGCTGTAATTATTGGACACAAATCTCTCAGCATTATTCTGGACGCGCTCGAGCATGTCACATAAGTAAGCAAACTGGGGGTCCCATACAGGGCAGGCATATTCAAGAATTGTTCGTATGTGAGTGAAATACAGGAATTGCTTGACATTAGACTGCACTTTATTGAAATTTCCTATTAGGAAATTCAGCATTCTGCAGGATTTGGATATAACATACTCAACCTGCCTCGTCCACGTTAGGTTAGATGCAAAATAGACGCCGAGATACTTATATTCCAGTAATTTTTGCAGAGGCTCATTATAAAATGAGTAATTTGATGTAATGGGGAACGCTTTCAAGTAAAAGATGAGTTGGCATTGTGTAGTGTTCAAAAATATTTGCCATTTTGAGCACCAGCACTGGGTGGAATTCAAGTTTCGCTGAAGTTTTAACGCATCAGATGAACTTTCCACAACATGGTAAAGGACACAGTCGTCAGCATATAGCCGAACTTTGCAGGTAAGATCAAAAACAATATCATTGATATAAATCAGAAAAAGATGGGGTCCAAGAACAGACCCCTGCGGTACACCTTGGGAAACATCTACATAATCTGAGTGCAAACCATTAAACAAAATACGCTGCACGCGGCGCTCAAGATACGAATGAGACCAATCGACGACAGTGGGGTGCAGACCAAGACCATTTAAGTAATGCAATAACAGTAAATGAGGTATAGAGTCAAAGGCTTTCTTAAAGTCTAGTAATACGGAGTCTATTTGAGAGTCATGGTCAAAGGAAGAAAACAGGTCATTACTAAACTCAAGCAACTGACTAGTACAGGAAAAACTTGACCTAAGGCCATGCTGAACTCCAGTAAAATACTCATGACAGTCAAGGTGTTTTATGACTGCGCTATATATTATGTGCTCCAACGTATTGCAGCACGCTATGGTTAAATAAATCGGTCGATAATTCACAACAGAGCATTTTGAAAACCTTGTATGCACTGCTACCACATTAGCATTTTTCCAGTCACTTGGCGGAGATGCTGAGTTAAGAGATGCTCGGAACAAGATGACTAAGTAATGAGAGATTTCATTCGCGCATGAGTTTATAACAAAATTAGAAAAACCATCAGGACCACCAGCAGAAAATGAATTTATATTACTAAGCAATTTTAGCACACCTTGGTGAGTAAAAACCAATTCAGACATTGTCTCTGTGACAGATTACGAGTTAACGAAAGTTCTCAGATGCACCTTGGCGCAAAAGCAGACAAAAAAAAGCATAAACGGCATGCCTTATCACCATCATTAGTAATAACTTCACAATCGGGGAACAAATTCGGGATTCAGACTGGTTCACGTCCGTTGTGTTTCAAAAATGTCCACAATTCCTTAGGATTATTACGCGGTTTTGATCCCAAGTCCTTAAAAAGGCTATCCTTCAGAGCGTTAATTTCAGTTCTTAGTGTACTGCCAAGAGCACGAAACGACTGCAATACTGCAGGGAACCGACATTTTTTGTATGGTTCTAGAAGGCGATGTTTTTCCTGATAAGCCGTCTGGTCGGCCGCGAGATCCACGGCTTCTCGCGGCGGCTCTTTGCAGAAAGACTTTTACCCCCGTATTCACAAACGCTCCTTTCCTTACACGTAAAGGCGGCCTTTCGTAAGGAGAACTTAAGTTAAAGTGTGAGAAAAGGTAAAGGAGCCCTTCAAAAATCCACCTTACGACATTTTAAGGGCACCTTACCAAAGGCGCCCTTATCCGAATAAGTGTGTGACATGAGAGCGAGGCTATGCACATTTTTACGCTTGAATCTTCTGTATATGTGCGTATAATTTATTCTTACAGCAAGACGTTAATAAAGCTGTGCACCGTCACTCCTACAAGCAAGCGTCGCCAACGTTAAACAGGCCGTTAGCCCGTTGTTGACTCAACCTTACTTTCAGCTGGCCACCATGCAGCGTAGCCGTCACAATAACATGCTTGCTAAAATTTCACGTCGTGCCTTTTTTTGTGCCCGTTTGCTTTGTGACGTCCGCACGCACGTTGTGTTATTTGGACTGTTATTTGGACTTTTTCTCTTCCCTTTATTTTATTAATTCCTTGCTGTGTTGCGCACATTTATTAATATTAATTGCTAGAGAAAAAACGTCGTAATGGAAGGGAAAAAGAGGGTAAATTTTAGTGAAGAGGAGCAAAGCGTGTTGATTGATCTTGTCAGCAAGTACCAAACGATCGTTGAAAACAAACGGACGGACGGAGTCTCCTTGGATAAAAAAAAGAAGACGTGGAAGGAGATCACCGACGAGTACAACTGCCGGCCAAATGTCCGATTTCGAACAGAAGCCCAACTTCGGAAGTGCTGGGACAATTTAAAAGAAAAGTGGAGGAAAGGGAAGGCTGACGACATGAAGGAAGTGTTTACGACAGGTGAGCTCCTGTTCTCTCTGCTCTGTTTTCGCTACTCGCTACTTTCGATTGATTCCTGTTTCAGTAAAGCTACATTTTGCTGATAATGACGAGGCACTTGTATTCTTTTAAGGTTGCGGCTCAGCCGTGTCATTTCTGTCGCCGTGCCGTTATAAGTTGCTTCGGTGAAATATGACATGCGATTGCTCGCACCTTACGGCGAGGCTTTTTTTTTCTGATGTAGTGTATGTCGCATTCTCGAGCCCAAGCACGCATTTCTATAGCTGTCCTGCGTAGCCGTGGCTTAACGTATGCCACATTACGGCCGGCCTAAGCGCAAGCGCGCGTTTCCTGTAAACACAAGCTCGGATCCAGACCAGCTGTCGCCAAATTTGTTGCTGCCCGTAGACGGCGATGCGTCCTCTGCCATCCACGCAAAATATCGTAAATGTAATGACTAAAGCATGTTGCGCTCTTCATGCATAGCGGGACGGTAGCCGTCTGCACGTAATTCAGGAATGATTGGGGCATAACGCAAATTCGTGCTGTCTTTTCAGGAGGCGGCCGCGCGCCAGCAACTCAACTCAAAGACGAGTTGGAGCGAGTTGGCGCTGCCGCGTCGCATATGTCGACGCGGGTGGAAAACCCCTTCGACAGTGACCGTGGGCGCCACGCAGTCACCCCCGTATCAAAGAGCACCCCGAGCGCCGTCTCGTTGCTCCAGCCGATGCAAGTGGAGTCACTTGAACCGTCCAATGGTATGTACCTTGCAAGGGCAGCTTTTTTCTTTTTCGGGGGGGCATGTGGTGGATCGTAATGTGCTGGGCAAGCATAGTTGAGCAAAGGAGTTGTACCAACATCTCTCATCCAAAGAGGAAACCCTGTAAACATTAACAGCTTGCATAAGGTCTCCTCCAGATACAAGAAGATATCACCAAACAACCCAGCAACTCCCAACTTAAAGCAATCTTGGCCATAGATTTGAAGGAAGCCTTTGACAACGTGGCCCACGAGGCCATGTTTGTGGCGCTTTCTTCCACCAACTGTGGCATCAAGATATACAACTACATGTGGGTCTTTTTCCATCACCGTACGTACATCCTCAAATTCGCGATATGACATGTACCCACGCCCGCAAAGGGGCATACCGCAAGGCACAGTGCTCTCACCAACACTGTTCAACTTAGCAATGTGTCGCATACACAGAGCTTTACTCCTCATAGCAGATGTCATTACACACTGTACGCCGACGACATAACCATACGGATAAACTAAGGCTCTCCGGGGAAAATAGAGGACACCGTGCAACGTGCACTATAGATGAAGCCCAAGCAGCAGCTGCGAGCATCGTCTTGGAGTGCTCCCAGGAAAAGTTGTAGCTGCTTGTGCACACCACGGGCTGGAGACCCCCACCCATCAACCTACAGAACACAGGAGAATACATAATATCAAAGTACTGGGCCTACGCATGCAGCGAGATGGAGTGTGTGCGGCCACTGTTCAGCACTTGCTAAAGGTCTTGCTACAGGTCTTGAACATGGTGCGGCACATTTCTAATCGCCACTGAGGGCTTCATGAGACAGACATGCTGCGGCTGCGTGTTGCCTTACTCTTGTTGCCCCTTTGCTATCACGCACGAGACATTAACCTCTCAAAGGCACAGCACAACAAGCTCAACACCCTCATTCGCAAGACACCAAACTTGCAGTGGGAGTGCCAATCAACACAAGTACAGAGCTGCTAGACAAGGAACCATAACACTCTAGAAAAGCTTATCAGCACAAAAAAACGCACGCAGCAAATTAGACTGAACAGTACTGCACCAGGCAGAAGAATCCTGCAAACGCTGGGTTTCCAAGCCAACGACATTCCACTGCCTGCTACAAGCACGCTCAGCAAAAATGCCCGAGCACTACTCACAATAGCCCTCATAGCATGGCACGTAGACCCCCAACGAAACAAAAAACGCAGAGAACAGCGCATCGTGTACAACAGCAAGTACATTCAACAAGCCAACACATGTACACTAATGCTAATACTGTACATCAGTGTACATACCTGTACACCGATGCTGCCATCAACAGCGCAGCAGCAATAGCCATTACCGATCACCACTGTACAATCACTCACACGCAAACTATCAAAAAGACAGAACCACAGTGGGTGGAGCTTGCCACCATCGTCAAGGCAATTCCCAACGCATAGCTCACACGCTCATCTCTCTGCACGAACCATGAGCACATCGATATGGATCTCGAAGACAACAAACACTTCACTGCTATATCATCAAAGAAAAAAAGTACAAGGTGGCTTCGTGCATATTTTGCACTAGTTAATGTATGCGAATGTTGATGTTTTGATTTTGTGATAACTTGATTCTCTGCTGCATTGGCTTGAACACTGGCACAACGTCGTCAATCTCGATATTTTTTTTTTTGCTGCTCGAGTGCTGTAACCTCTGCCTTTCTGCTCATGCAGGGATCATATCTGCATGGTTATACTCACGGTGTCACACATGCTTTCATCGCAGTCTGTTTATAGCAGACAAAATAAATTTGCAGGTTTACTGCTTACATTTAGCCGTACAAGTGGCTCACAACACTTGTATGCACACTGTCCAAACATTTGACGTGTTTACAATGATTGCTCCCTCCTGGTAGCTTCTGTTTCATTATTGCACTGTGAAAACCACGAGGCGTGCACTTAAAATGCACATAATCCTTCCACTAGTATAGCATATGTGTCACCTGCTCCGCACTGTGCAAGTCGCTGTGGAAAACAAAGCTGTCACTAGACAGCAGCGCTTCATACATCAGGGTACCGAGCTCAAATTGGCAAATGGGTGCACTGTTGTTGGCAGCAGTGCTCTGTGCAATGCAGTATCAATACCACCAGCCAACCTTACCTATCAGGTAACTAGCAAAGGAGCCAGCTTAAGGAAATCCCAGAAATGTACTCCCATTCCTGCTGTGTGTTTACGGATTTCAACAGGGGTAGCCAGTGAATTGCTTCAACAGTATTACCATTGTATGAGTAAAAAATACAAAAAGAGAAATAGATGGGCTGTAAAGTGAAATATTTATTGCATTTAATAAAGCATATACATATTCACCAATTCCGCACAGTCCTTGATACTGTGTACTAGACAAGGTAAAGTGTTGCAAGTGCTTGTAGTTGCCCACTGCAGTGCAAGCATAGTTTGTGTTCACGCGTCTTCATGCATATGGTGATCACGAGTTGTGTTCAAAGCTAACAATTGCAAATGTTTTTGCAGATAGCATCTATCAGTGGGATAACCCGGCAAGTCCCAATAATGAAAGCAGCCAGGTGGCGTGCATTCAAGAACTACAAAATGAAGCCACCGCAGCTGAGGTCGAGTTATCAGCAGAAAGAGAACCAGCTGACCTGCAACCTGCTGTCCCGCAACTGGCTTCCCCATTACAGGCTGCCCCATTACAGGCTGCCCCATTACAGGCTGCCCCGTTGCAGGAAACCGCACAACACCCAGCTCCTGCACAACGCAGAATGCTTACAAAGAGGGCAGCTGTTGAAGAAGAGCTTAGCGCCCGCCTTTGCAGTGTCGATGAAGACAGGAAACGAAAGAGGAGGGAGCACCTGCTCAAGATGAAGCTCATGCGAGCTGAACATGCGCTTCATATGAAGCACTCAAAACAATTGCACGAGCTTGAATGTGCAACCAAAAAGGCTAAGCTCGAGCTACTAATGCTGAAAATAGCTGCCGTGAAAAAAGCCAGTAAGTAAAATGGCACAAATTTTTTATTTTCCATATGCATGCCGTGTTTGCTCTGCCACATTTTACGAAAAATATTGCTGAATAATGCGTGAACGAGTTCTGAAGCCACTCGCCGAGTCAACGGGCTGTGGTCCTTGAGCTTGGGAAGCGGGGGAGGGCTGCTGAACATTGCATCTGCTGGGAGGCAATTCATCACTTGGACGGCTCCGGCCAAAGTTGTGCAGAGCTGCACATGCCGTAATGACAATGGCAGAAGTCGTTGTTTCAATTTGTAGTTTCATATCAAGACATGGGAATCTTCTTTTCCAGATGCCGAAAGCCCTTTCAACAGTGTTCCTGGTCCGGATTTGGGACTTGTTGTACCTGAATAAAGAAAGAGTTGTTACATATTTTCATGTATTGCTGTATATTATTGTGACCAGCCATACACACCTGTACTCCGGGCTGTCTTTGCCTACAGGATCTTTTAGCGGCGTCATAAGGTATGGCCGGCAAGCATACCCCATGTCGCCGAGGAGTACGCCAGGTACATCCCCTTCCACATAACGTACTCTCGCATTACTGTTGTCGAAAATCCTGCTGTCATGTGTGGAGCCCGGCCAGCTTGCAACTAAATCGAAAAATTGCAGTTCAGGTCCTGTGATCGCCTGCAAGCATGCCAAAAAAGAATGAACATGAATTTTTTACGGCTGCTGTTACCTGCAGATTTTTCAAGCTGTTTATATGCAGTGTAGTAGCAATGTCCCTATTATAATAAGTGCCTCTTAAATCTTGTATTTGAATGTTAGGGGATGAAAATAATTTTCTGTCGGAGAAAAAAAGAGAAGCAGAGATTGAGCTTAATGCAGCTCGCGACCTGATGCACCCACGAAGTCGCGCACTTTTCTTGTATTCCCTGCTGCGTATTACCATTGCAATGAGAGGCCGATGCTGGTTAAAAAGCAAGACTACGGTAACCACTCTACCGTGCAGCAAATGCAGCCCTGGCAAGCGCGCTGCAGCGGTAGCAACTGTATTGGCGATACGGCTGTCCGACAGGATCTTGTTCCTAGCGTACGTCAGGTTGAGTAAATGGGCGAAAATAGAACAGACAGAGACACGTATTTAGAGCAATTCTGAGTGAACAGGAAAAAAAAGTAAATAAAGCACGCCAGAGGCATTCTCGCCTTTGCCTCGTCGTCTTTTCTTTTTTTTTTTATCAACCAGGGTTACGCTGAAAACAAGACAAGATCATGCCGCAAAAACTCGCCCAACCCGCTATGCTTCTAATAACTAAGCTATTTGAAGGAGTGCATCCTTCTGTTACATAATAGTGCGCTTTCTTTCACGTCTCTACGCATTCTGACGGTTATGAACATAATTTCACTTACCTGCACATTGAATGAGAAGTATCCCTTCCTGTTGCGGAATACTTCGGCGTCGTCGCCACCTGGACTTTTGATACGCACGTATCAATGCAACCAGTCACCCTGGGAAATTTTGCTTTGAGGTAAAACTGGTGCATGACCTCATGCATTTTCCCCACGTCGGGAAACTTCACAAGCGCAGGGAACAGCGTTGCGGCAATCATTTTCGACACCCGCGTGACAACACGGGAAACAGTTGGCTGCGAAACGTTAACTAGGTCGCCTGAGACAACCTGAAAAGTTCCCGCGCCGTAGAAACGAAGCGTCACGAGCAGTTGCAACAGCGGTGGCACAGGGCAACCACGTCCGTCCGTGTTCTGATGCAGCGGCAACATGGTCAGTAGTTCGAGCACAGCAGCTTTTGAGAAGCGGTACCTGGCTAAAAACTCCTGGTTATTGTACAGCTCCATGGGATTCTGGCGATCCCTAAGGTTCCGCTGCAATGGCTGCACAAAACTATACGCTTCGTTGTCCATTTCTTTCGCACGGTTGATAAAATCGACGAACTCCCTGAAGCTGTCGTCGTAGCACGCCGCCATGTTGGATTGTATAAGGAGCCGTTAAGCTACCTCAGATGCTGCCTTAAGGAGGCGCCCTTTTCGTGACCTTAAGTTGGGCTAAAGGGAGCCGCTAAGTGCAAGGTCTGTTTTTGAAACGCGGTAAGGAGCCGATAAGGTAAGGAACACTAAAGATAAGGGTTAGGTTGGTTTGTGAATACGGCGGTTAGATAAGATTTATTGATCAAATAGCCATTCCAGTTTATTCTTGAATACTTCTGGAAGAGCTACAATATAATTCTGGCTTCAATTAATAAACTTTGGAAGGAAAGACGCAAGTTCGTTTCTCATTGATATATAGTCGCCCTTGTTAAAAAAAAAACCTTTCGAGGTCGACCTCTTGGAATTAAATAAGGAAAATGCCGAACATTAGCGACAACACAACTGTGGTCGCTTATTCCTGTATGATCACAGTGTCACGCACTACTGAAGGCCGAATGCAGAATAGTAAATCTAACACTGAAGATGAGTGCTCAGTTTCCCATGTAGGCTCAGTGACTTACTGATATAGGTCATTAGTAGTAATTAATTCATAAAAAGATGAAGAAAATGAAGAATAACTCGTAAGAAGAGGTTTGCGGTCTACCCATTTGAAATCAGGCATGTTGAAGCCCCACCAAAAAGAAAGTAATTTTTTTAATCTGGGTAGAAATTCAGACAGAGATCTGAAAGCGTCAGGGTTGGTTTCGGAAGGAGTACGGTAGACTGAGCCAATATCCAAATTCTTTCCATTGTGTAGGCGAAGGTTGTTCTATAGTTTTGTATGAATTGTGCTTTGTTTATTTTTCTTGTTAACAACTGCCCTTCCCCTCTGAAATGTACTTTGTACCTTGAGGGTATCACAAATAAATAAATAAATAAATAAATAAATAAATAAATAAATAAATACTGACTCGGAACCAACTAGAGGCGCTGTTATTAATGAAGCGATACCCTCCACCATGCAAAAGTGGTGGAGGGTATCACTAGTGTACGCGTCATAACCTGTTGGAAATACTTCACAGCTGAGAACGGAATTATTCAGCCACGATTCAGTGGTTTTACAGAGGAAACAATTGTACCAAATTCATCAGTTTTATTTTTGATACTCCTGCAATACACGACGAAAGTTATCAATTAAAAATTTAATGACACCGAGGGCATAGAATCAAATGTGAGCACGAGCACAGAGCGGACAGTTGCCGCCTACCTTTTTGTTATTCTCGAAGCTCGACGACTCGGTCATGTTCAAAATCATAGACAAAACACTTTTTGTTCCCGAGGAGCTTATCAAATCGCAACTTGGAAGGAATAGCCAGGTCGCGTGCGTATTGTGAAAGCCTGAAGCGTGCCTTTCTTACTGCGGGCGGGAAGTCTTCGCGTATGGCAAAAGTATTGTCCTTTAGCTTAGGGCCGCACGATAAGATATTTTATATGACTTTAAAACTACAAAATTTAACGACAATCGGTAGGTGCTTGCCTTCAACAAAGTCACCCATTCGATGAGCCTTTTGATGCTTTCAGGTGGAACATTTTGGTTAAGATGAGACGAGAAGAATTAGCGCACGTTTATTTCAGATTCATACCAACTCTCTGTTGCGGGGTCATTTAGACCTAGAATAAGCAAATTATTTCAGCGGGGCCTATTGAAAACATCCTCAAAACAGGCCTTAAGAAGGGCAAACTTCCATTGCCAAGGTGTCAACCCACGATGATGCGTTTGAATGACCACCCCTGGTGGCCAGCCGTGAGGAATGCATGTCGTTCTCTAGTGTAGCGATCCTGCCCAGTAAACTTCTGTAGCGGAAGCTACACTGGCCAAGGTTGAGCAGTTTCGCGTGGCTCCTGGAGAGCCGTGCAGCGCATGCGCGAGGAGCAATGACGCCACACGCGCACAGCTGGCGTGCCGGAGCCGCCGAGGCGCGCTCCGCCACGGGACCAACCACGTGACTGGTCGCGCGGTCAACCGCGTGACGAACTGCGTGACAAGCCAGGGCGATGCCCCGCCGGCAGCTGCTCCGCACCACGTGAGCGACCGTGTGCGGGGAGGGGGGTTGACCACGTGACCAACCACGTGGTTAGTCCTACGACGTATATCTATGTGACACACGGACAGTAGAAGCGGTAGACGAAGCGTGAATTGGAAGAAACATGGCGTTCGCATACATATCGCCTCGGCTCCACGCCACATATGCACGCACAATTTTTATTGCTAAACGTAATTGAAAGGCAGTGCCGTGTGTTTTCACTAGTCTGTGTTTCGCCGGTGTGAACTAAGTTGCTTTCTTAAATTAACCAACCAAGTATCCCGCGCTTCGACTCTCCTGAGCGTAACTATTGTTTGACGGTTATTCGAGCCACTTGTACACCGACAAGGAGGAGAAATTTTGCGCTTCCACAGATTGCATTGTAATTCTTCACTAGGAGTAGATCCGTTAGAACCTCTGCAAGAGTTCCGGAGTAGCTAGCCAGGCCGACAACCAGGCAGACCTGTCCTGTTCAATAAAAGTCCCTTCTCCTCCTCCTGCAAGAATTCTTATTGTTTTCAGAAAAAATAAGACGCCGAAGACATAAGTATATGTGACCACTAAGAGGAGGGGTTGCTTTGAGTGAATGACGCGTATTTCTGGACATACGCAAACATGCTGCAGCTGTATACATCCGTGTAAAGTATGAATAACTTCTGTGCAATTTAGGAGATGGGTAAGGATAGTAGGTATGCTGTGCTGTGCCAAACGCTCCGTTAAGGAACCGAACTCCACTGAATTCCCTAAGTGCAGCGCAGGCGTGTCGAGAAAATTGGGATTGGTCGAGAGGGTCATGGCGACGCGACGCATGACCTCGCGCCAGTATTTCCAATACCCCACAAAAATAACAGAGTACAATAGTGACGACGTCGCTACACAATTAATCATTTATTTACAGGGTTGTGCTGTCATTCCGCCGCCATTACGTAGTAACCTTGAAGAAAGAAAAGAAATTGACGCTCAAAAGAAAAATGGTCGAGCCGGCACTCAAACCGCAGTCGCTTCGGTCGTCAGCTGTGTGCGCTGCCTCTTGACCATTGAGGAATGTTCGTGCTACTTGGATAAAGGGAGACCTTGTGTGGTTTCCGGAAAATATGAAAAAGTATAGAAAAAAATAGTGTTACTGTCTACGAAAGCACTCGTTAAGAGAACCGCAGGCCGTTTTAGGCCACCATCAAGGCTATCGCATCATTTGCATAAGGCAGCTTTAAATTTTCCCGGATATTCAAGCATGCAGGAGAATTTGTAGTAGGCTTACTCATTCGTTTACTCAGAGGTCTTTTAACCGGGTGCTTGTGATATTTAACATGCACAATACTGCTTCGCCTGTTAAATAGTGTACTAAGCTTTGCTTCTATGTGAGCATATCCGCTGAACCTTTGCAACTTACATGCCGCGTCTCTGAAACTATCACGGTGAGCAGTGCTCCAGAGGCGCCATCAACATTTGACAGCCTTTCAGGAGACCAACAGTGTTTTACTTATTCTGAAGGCTTTAGAACCGACCGTGTCGTATTGCATAAAGCGGAAACAATCTATACAGAGAAAATAAACAAGAGGTTGAAAGATAACTGTCCATAAAGGTGACAGAACGCTACAATATATGTTAAAGTACTTAGTTCCCGCTGCTTTGTGTGACAACTCACTCTAGACTTCAATGGCAGGCGAAAATTTGAACAAATAAAGCACATTCAGTAGGAGGCCACCCTATATAGCGATCCAGGATGCGAGGAGAGTCTCTACGCCTCAAAAGGTAAAGTGCTAGGATTAAGAGTGAATTAATATTAAAGTAAAGAAACATGTTGGAATTGGCGCGCTATTTGTCGTTTCATACTGTTTGGAACGACAAATAGAATATCTCTAACACTGTCGTGTGTTAGCATAAAAGTAACTGCACAGCTGTGTATTGCTTTCAATTGCTGTTTTTTGCCTACTGTAATGGTGCGGGGGGAAATATAATAAAAGAGTAGATCATGTTTCTTTCTACACGTGCACTCTCAATACAACTAAGCCTATATAGGAGCCAGACTGGAGTAAGCTTTACTCTAGCGCAATGCCTTTCAGGTGCAGGATATCCTGCTAGAGCCATGGGGTAGATTTCTATCAATAAACGGATGAAATATTTATGGAATACTTACAAATTTAATCTTCAAAATGTGGAAGTTCTAGCAGTTATAAAGGTTTCAACCGCGGTTTCTATCTCTTAAAACTGATAACACGAAGGCCTGCGGTGCCACGTTTAACAGCCTCCACCCACTGCCAGCTGCATCAGGACATTATGCTTTGCGGTGGGCATAGCCCTCCGTTGCCAAGAGTAAGCATTCCATATGCTAACTAACCAAATTCTTGCCCGGTATTTGGGCAGCATACCCTGACCCTGAAAGAAGTGCGCTGCCGGGCAGCTTACTCTCTTTTTGCTCCCATTGTAGGCTAATTCGTGCTTTGAGTGTCTTCTGCACCGGCAACTCTGGGCCAGCGCTTCTTACTTCCTCGGTTAGGTTCCGATTTTCTCCAGTACAGGTGTCAGTTCTCTCTTGTCTGTTTTTCTGTCCGAAGTACCATCTGCATTTCCCAAGTGTTTATCAGTGATCTTTCAGCAGATCTTTCAGGCCCAAATGTCAGCGCTACTCTTTATAATGATCCCGATGCCTATTCCAAAGAGAGGATAGTATTCCAGCTCTAAACTTGTCGGCACAAACCATAGCATATTCCTTGTGCAATAGCCTCGATGTTCCGCTCACTTTTTTTTTTCATGTTAATTTAGGAGAGATGATTTAAAAATATATATAAAGTGGCTTTACCCGCGCATTGGAAGTAGTGTTGATTTTGTAAGTAGATTACTCGTGAAATAATCCACATGAAACGAAAACTTAATCGATTAAGACAACGGAATAGGCAACGAGCGAACTTAGAACTAAAAGGTCAACATATGTTCGCTAGCAAAACAATTAAAGAATAAAGCACTGGAAGCTAGAAAATGATTTTGTGGCACTACACTTAACAACTTGATTAAAAATTTCCCGGCCAAGTTCTGGAGGTATGTAAACAAAAAGAATGTTACTGCTAGTTCGCCTAGAGGTGAGAAAAAGCAAGGTGACTCATTTAAAAATTACTACCAATCGATCTTCACCACCGACAATGGTGTTTTAGGAACATTAGCGTGCCATAGTAATGAGTCAACACATCTTTCTGGCGCTCCGGTCATAAGTGTACCTGGGATTATTTCTCTGTTGTTGAACCTTGATGAAAAGGAGAGTTGTGGTCCTGATGAAATTCCGAACTGCTTTCTTAGGCGTTATCTGAACCAATCAGTGAATATCTCTATCTCATATTTTCTAAGTCACTTCAGGACAGCTGTCTGCCCGCTGAATGGAAGATAGCCAAAATTTTCCCCATTCACAAATCAGGCGACGTAACGTCCCCATCCAATTACCGGGCTATATCCCTCACATGTACGTTTTGCAAAATTCTTGAGCACAACTTATTAAAGTTTCTTAAAGAACATACTGAGCCTCAAAACTTAATTCACCAAAACCAGCATGGCTTCAGAGAAGGTTTGTCCACTGTTACCCAACTGGCCGAAATTTTTCATGACCTCGCACAGGGAATCAATGACCAATGTCAGACTGATATAATTTTCCTCGATTACTCAAAAGCTTTCGATCGTGTGGCACATGCTAATCCGAATTTCAAACTAAACAAAATACTTGGTCATGGTCCTGTTACGAGGTGGATAGCCCGCTACTTATCGGAACGCCGGCAATATGTGCAATACAATAACCATGCGTCTGTTATCCTTCCGGTCATTTCAGGCGTGCCGCAGGGCTGGTCTCTAGCACCATTTTTTGTTCATTTTATATATAAACGACATAGCATATCACGTTGATGTGAAGGTGCGTCTCTTTTGCGCATTATTGCGTGCTATATCAAAAACTAAACACTCAAGCAGACCAGGCAAGGTTAAACACAGCTTTGGGCGACGTCATACAGTGGCGAAATACATGGCAAATGGTAATCAATATGTGATATGTTATGTCATAAACGACATACCTTATCACGTTGATGTGAAGGTGCGTCTCTTTGCGGATGATTTCGTGCTATATCAAAAAGTAAACACTCAAGCAGACCAGGTAATGTTAAACACAGCTTAGGGCGACGTCATACAGTGGCGAAATACATGGCAAATGGTAATCAATATAAAAAAACTGTAGTGATGTCCGTCACAAATACGAAAACAAAACTTAACTTCCCTTATGACACGGGCAACCGCGTTCTCAAAACAGTAACTGAAAAGAAATACCTTGGTATGATTATTTCTGATGATCTGAGCTCTAACGCCCAAGCACAAAACATTACCAAAAAGCAATGAACAGTTTATACTTCCTTAAACGCACCTTGCGCTTTGCAACTTCAGGTACCAAGTTACTCGCGAATAAAGTCCTTATCCGTCCAATCTTAGAATATGCGAGCGTCGTCTGGTTTCCGTATATGCAAAAAGATGTACACATGCTCGAATCAGTTCAACGAACAACTATTCGGTTTATCTACCACAGGTACCGGCGCACGGATTCTCCCACAGAGCTGCTTTCCTGCGCAGGCAAAGACAACTTATCAAGCCGCGTCACACTCCATAGACTAAAGTTTCTTTATCAATTAATTCATAACGCATTCAACATGGATCGTTCCACTTACATTAGTTTTAATGATTCTAGACAAACACGTCACAAGCAAGAATTTACAATTAATGTATATTCTTGTGCAAACAGCACATATTACTGTTCCTTTTTCCCTCGAGCCATAAGAGAATGGAACGGCCTGGATAAATCTATAACAGCGCAGGCTTCATTTGAAAAGTTCGCTGAGCTCGCAGCCTCATCGGTCCTATCAACAAGGCAGACCTGATCATCATGTTCAGTCTTTATTGGTTTTGTGTTGTTGCCCGCTCGTTGTGTACCTAGTTTATTACTGTATGAAGGAATGTAACAGGATGGTTCCATCCTACTCCTTTGTAAGGCCGGCCTTTGTAAATACGGATTCCAATGTTGGGCCAATTGCCTGTACTGCTTTGGATGTGTTTGAACGCATGCATTGAAGACCTGAATTGCGGACTATCTTCCGTCAATTATGCCGCACTCGATGTGACCGTTTATTGATGCTTTAATATCTTGTTTCTTTAAACCTTGTTGCTGACTCTTGTGTTACTTCTGTTAATTTGTGTCTTGCTTATAAATCCACTCCTGTATCAGTCCCAGTGGGACTAACAGTATGATAAATAAAATAAATAAAAAATTAATAAAAAAGGATTCTTAATTAGTGACAGATTGGAGCAAAGTGATTCCGTTGGATATAATACCATATATTGATTTCAAACACTAATTTGCACTCTGAAAATAGCGGTCGCTCCTCCTTCAGAAGAACTGCCAACTAAAACCATTATTGCCATCAATCGGGCAAAAAAGCATGTATTCCCTTTCCAGGTTTTATAAGCGAGCGCTGAAATCAATATTCCTCGGTTACTTTTCAGGTTCCTTGGCGAAAACCGCGACCGCATAGAACCCTTCAGCTTTCTGCCGTTCGGCGAGGGCCCAAGACAGTGTGCCGGCATGAAGTTTGCCTTGCTCATGGTGAAGCTCGGCCTCTTTCACGTCTTGTCGAGGTTTTCGTTCGCAACATGCACGGAGACAGCGGTAAGCAGCGTTCTTGATACCGAGATCTCTAGCACAGCGCAAACAAAGGGCACGCTTCAAGTCAGTGACTTCTCTCATTGATGAAGAAATTGGTGAAGGACTAGCATAAAAGATGAAATATGAGACTTATTGGTAAATCTTAAGGGTACACACATACTGGTTTCACACATTTAATGACACAAATTTGTCGCTACAGTATAGCTATAAGCGAGTGTTGGCTGTGCGTTGGCAGCGCTACAGCGTCAAAGACAGGGATGAAAGAGGGAGGAAACAGGACGAGCACTGTCATAAAAACACAAACTAATGAAGCCAAGAGGACCAGGTTACTCAGGCTAGAGTAATAACACGTAGCAGAGCCATAGTTCTAGAATTCAAGTTCAATACTTTTGCTAAATGCGCATTTTGGTTGTACACTCTTGAGGGCAACAGTACCAAAGACGGGGACTAAAGAGGGAGGAAACAGGACGAGTGCTGTCCCAAACACAGAAATTACCGCAACCAAGAGGACCAAGTTACTCAGATTAAAGTAGCAGATCCCTAGTTCTATAATTGAAGTTCAATACATTTGATAATTGGCGATTTGGTTTTGCATTCTCGAGGGCAACAGCACAAAACACGAGGTCGAAAGAGGGAGGAAACAAGACGAGTGCTGTCACAAACAGAAATTCTCGAAGGCAAGAGGACCAAGTTACTCAGATTAGGGTTACAACAAGTAGCATAGTCCTAGTTATAGAATTGAAGTTCAATACTCTTGCTAAAGCGCGATTTGGCTATACATTCTTGATGGCAACAGCACCAAACACGGGGACAAAAGACAGACGAAACAGGACGAGTGCTGTCACTAACACAGAAATTAACGAAGGCAAGAGGACCAAGTTACTCATATTAGGGATATAACAAGTAGCAGAGCCCTAGTTATAGAATTTAAGTTCAATACTCTTGCTAAAGGGCGATTTGGTTATACATTCTTGAGGGCAACAGCACCAAACACGGGGACGAGAGAGGGAGGAAACAGGACGAGTGCTGTCACAAACACAGAAATTAACGAAGCCAAAAGGACCAAGTTACTCATATTAGGGTTATAACAAGTAGCAGAGATCTAGTTAAAAAATTGAAGTTCAATACTCTTGATAAAGAGCGATATGGTTATTCATTCTTGAGGGAAACAGCACCAGATACGGGGACGAAAGAGGGAGGAAACAGGACGAGTGCTGTCACAAACACAGAAATTAACGAAGGCAAGAGGACCAAGTTACTCATATTAGGGTTATAACAAGTAGCAGAGCCCTAGTTATAGAATTTAAGTTCAATACTGTTGCCAAAGGGAGATCTGGTTATACATTCTTGAGGGCAACAGCACCAAACACGGGGACAAAAAAGGGAGCAAACAGGACGAGCGCTGTCACAAACACAGAAATTAACGAAGGCAAGAGGACCAAGTTACTCAGATTAGGGTTATAACAAGTAGCAGAGATTTAGATAAAGAATTGAAGTTCAATAGTCTTGATAAAGAGCGATATGGTTATTCATTCTTGAGGGAAACAGCACCAGATACGGGGACGAAAGAGGGAGGAAACAGGACGAGTGCTGTCACAAACACAGAAATTAACGAAGGCAAGAGGACCAAGTTACTCATATTAGGGTTATAACAAGCAGCTGAGCCCTAGTTATACAATTGAAGTTCAATACTCTAGCTAAAGGGCGATTTTGCAATACATTCTTGAGGGCAACAGCACCGAACACGGGAAAGAGAGACGGAGGATACAGGACGAGTGCTGTCACAAACACAGAAATTAACGAAGGCAAGAGGACCAATTAACTCAGAGTAGGATTATAACAAGTAGCAGAGCCCTAGTTCTAGAATTGAAATTCAATACTTTTGCGAAAGGGGCGATTTGGTTATACATTCTTGAGGGCAACAGCACCAAACATGGGGACGAAATAGGGAGGAACCAGGACGATTGCTGTCACAAACACAGAAATGAACAAAGACAAGAGGACCAAGTTACTCAGATTAGGGTTATCGCAAGTAGTAGAGATCTAGTTATAGAATTGAAGTTCAATACTCTTGCGAAAGGGGCGATTTGGTTATACCGTTTGAGGGCAACAGCGCCAAAGATGGGGACGGGAGATGGAGGAAAGAGGACGACCGCTGTCACACACACAGAAATTAACGAAATAAAGAGGACCAAGTTACCCAGAGTAGGGTTATAACATGTAGCAGAGCCCTAGTTCTAGAATTGAAGTTCAATACTCTTGCTAAACGGGATATGGTTAAACATTGTTGAGGGCAACAGCACAAAACACGGGGACGAAAGAGGGAGGAAACAGGACGAGTGCTGTCACAAACACAGAAATTAACGAAGGAAAGAGGACCAAGTTAACCAGATTAGAGTTATAACATGTAGCAGAGCCCTAGTTCTAGAGTTGAAGTTCAATACTCTTGCTAAAGGGATATGTTTTTTACATTCTTGAGGGCAACAGCTCCAAACACGGGGACGAAAGAGGGAGGAAATAGGATGAGTGCTGTCACAAACACAGAAATTAACGAAGTCAAGAGGGCCAAGCTACTCAGATTAGGGTTAAAGCAAGTAGGAGAGCCCTAGTTATACAATTGAAGTTCAATACTCTTGCTAAAGGTTGATTTTGCTATACATTCTTGAGGGGAACAGCACCGATCACGGGAAACAAACACGGAGGAAACAGGACGAGTGTTGTCACAAACACAGAAATTAACGAAGGCAAGAAGCTCAAGTTATTCATGTTAGGGTTATAACAAGTAGCAGAGCCCTAGTTCTTGAATTGAAGTTCAATACTCTTGCTAAAGGGCGATTTTGTTATATATTCTTGATGGCAACAGCACCAAACACGGGGACAAAAGACAGAGGAAACAGGACGAGTGCTGTCACTAACACAGAAAGTAACGAAGGCAAGAGGACCAAGTTACTCATATTAGGGTTATAACAAGTACCAGAGATCAAGTTAAAGAATTGAAGTTCAATACTCTTGATAAAGAGCGATATGGTTATTCATTCTTGAGGGAAAGAGCACCGAACACGGGAAAGAAAGAGGGAGGAAACAGGACGAGTGCTGTCACAAACACAGAAATTAACGAAGAAAAGAGGACCAAGTTAACCAGATTAGAGTTATAACATGTAGCAGAGCCCTAGTTCTAGAGTTGAAGTTCAATACTCTTGCTAAAGGGGATATGTTTTTTACATTCTTGAGGGCAACAGCTCCAAACACGGGGACGAAAGAGGGAGGAAACAGGACGAGTGCTGTCACAAGCACAGAAATTAACGAAGGCAAGAAGCTCAAGTTCACAAGGGTAGAAACTTGGGCGAGTCGGTAACGGTGATCCATGGAAAGTGAGAGTAGCGCAAAACGGGACAAAGGGACAGAGAAAGACAGACACAACACAGGCGCTAACTTCCGACTGAAAGAAACCAGGGCGGCCAAGACGAACGTAATCCGTGAGGGGAAACAGGCGCATGCGCCCAGAAAGATAATGAAAAACAGGTGAAAGAGGATCTACGGATGTGCACGATTCAGCGTTTCTTTAAGAAGGCCAGCTCTCTTTTGGACAGGGAGATAGACGGCTTGCTTACACATTTATCGTCCAAGGCAGCGATACGAGCTGCTTCAATAATCTCTCGCGTTAACTGATCCCGGTGTCTGGCAACGATCGAGCACTTGTCAAGAAATGGCACACAACCACACTCCTTGCAGTGTAAAGCCAGATTACTGCCAGTAAAAGTTCTCAAGTTATTTTTGTGTTCGCGAAGTCTCTCATTCAAGCACCGACCTGACTGACCAACATACCGCTTACCGCAAGAGAGAGGGATGTCATAAACAATGCCTTCAGTACATTTCACGAATTTCTTTCTGTGGTTAATGGTGCACTGCAGCTTTTGGGGACGTTTATCAGCGGGCAAAGTTTTTTTGGAAAGCGCACTTAGTTTTTCAGGGGCAGAAAAAACGACACGAACATTAGCTTTTGTCCCAATTTTCTTGAGATTGTGGGACAGGCAATGAATGTAAGGAATAACGGCAATTTTGTCTTTTTTTCTTTCTGAAGGCACGGACGGCAGTTGACCTTCCTGGCGCTTCTTCTTTAGTATGCCTTCGGCGACAGAAACACAAATATCAGCTGGGTAGCCTGCTTGATGGAACCTTGCGAGTTGAGCGTGAAAGCTCTCGCTGATTAGGTGGGGGCATGACTTTTCCAGAGCATTCTTCAAGCATAAATTAATAATGCCCCTTTTAACGAGTTTGGAATGGGCAGATATATAGAGGAGTAGAGGTTTGTTTGCCCGAGGTGCATAGCTCCAACACAGGTGGTTGTCCAGGAATTTAAAACGGATATCAAGAAAGCGAATCTCGTTGTCGGTTGGCATTTCGTTAGTCAATAGCAGCGGTGAAAAACACTCTTGTACCTTAGCCAAAATACCGGATGCAACTTGCTCTAAGCACGATGGCGTACACTCAACAAGGAAAAAGAAATCGTCAACAAAACGAAAGATCTTGACGACATGAGGGCTGGTAAGCCTCTCTGTCGCCGAAGGCATACTAAAGAAGAAGCGCCAGGAAGGTCAACTGCCGTCCGTGCCTTCAGAAAGAAAAAAAGACAAAATTGCCGTTATTCCTTACATTCATTGCCTGTCCCACAATCTCAAGAAAATTGGGACAAAAGCTAATGTTCGTGTCGTTTTTTCTGCCCCTGAAAAACTAAGTGCGCTTTCCAAAAAAACTTTGCCCGCTGATAAACGTCCCCAAAAGCTGCAGTGCACCATTAACCACAGAAAGAAATTCGTGAAATGTACTGAAGGCATTGTTTATGACATCCCTCTCTCTTGCGGTAAGCGGTATGTTGGTCAGTCAGGTCGGTGCTTGAATGAGAGACTTCGCGAACACAAAAATAACTTGAGAACTTTTACTGGCAGTAATCTGGCTTTACACTGCAAGGAGTGTGGTTGTGTGCCATTTCTTGACAAGTGCTCGATCGTTGCCAGACACCGGGATCAGTAAACGCGAGATATTATTGAAGCAGCTCGTATCGCTGCCTTGGACGATAAATGTGTAAGCAAGCCGTCTATCTCCCTGTCCAAAAGAGAGCTGGCCTTCTTAAAGAAACGCTGAATCGTGCACATCCGTAGATCCTCTTTCACCTGTTTTTCATTATCTTTCTGGGCGCATGCGCCTGTTTCCCCTCACGGATTACGTTCGTCTTGGCCGCCCTGGTTTCTTTCAGTCGGAAGTTAGCGCCTGTGTTGTGTCTGTCTTTCTCTGTCCCTTTGTCCCGTTTTGCGCTACTCTCACTTTCCATGGATCACCGAAGCTCAAGTTACTCAGATTAGGGTTATAACAAGTAGCAGAGCCCTAGTTATAGAATTTATGTTCAATACTCTTGCTAAAGGGCGATTTGGTTATACATTCTTGAGGGCAACAGCACCAAACACGGGGACGAGAGAGGGAGGAAACAGGACGAGTGCTGTCACAAACACAGAAATCAACGAAGCCAAAAGGACCAAGTTACTCATAATAGGGTTATAACAAGTAGCAGAGATCTAGTTAAAGAACTGAAGTTCAATACTCTTGATAAAGAGCGATATGGCTATTCATTCTTGAGGGAAACAGCACCAGATACGGGGACGAAAGAGGGAGGAAACAGGACGACCGCTGTCACACACACAGAAATTAACGAAGGAAAGAGGACCAAGTTGCCCAGATTAGGGTTATAACATGTAGCAGAGCCCTAGTTCTAGAATTGAAGTTCAATACTCTTGCTAAAGGGGATATGGTTACACATTGTTGAGGGCAACAGCACAAAACACGGGGACGAAAGAGGGAGGAAACAGGACGAGTGCTGTCACAAACACAGAAATTAACGAATGAAAGAGGACCAAGTTACCCAGATTAGAGTTATAACATGTAGCAGAGCCCTAGTTCTAGAATTGAAGTTCAATACTCTTGCTAAAGGGGATATGTTTTTTACATTCTTGAGGGCAACAGCTCCAAACACGGGGACGAAAGAGGGAGGAAATAGGATGAGTGCTGTCACAAACACAGAAATTAACGAAGTCAAGAGGACCAAGTTACTCAGATTAGGGTTAAAGCAAGTAGGAGAGCCTTAGTTTTAGAATTTAAGTTCAATACTCTACCTAAAGCGCGATTTGGATATACGTTCTTGAACGACACAGCACCAAACACCTGGACGAAGGAGGAAGGAAACAGTACGAGTGCTGTCACAAACACAGAAATTAACGAAGGCAAGAGGCTCTAGTTACTCAGATTAAGGTTATAACAAGTAGCAGAGCCGTAGTTTTAGAATTGAAGTTCAGTACTATTACTAAAGGGCGATTAGGGTATACATTCTTGAGGGCAACAGCACCAAACACGGGGACGAAATAGGAAGGAACCAGGACGATTGCTGTCACAAACACAGAAATTAACGAAGACAAGAGGACCAAGTTACTCAGATTAGGGTTATAACAAGTAGCAGAGCCCTAGTTCTAGAATTGAAATTCAATACTCTTGCTAAAGGCGATATGGTTATACATTCTTGAGAGCAACAGCACCAAACACGGGGACGAAAGAGGGAGGAAACAGGACGAGTGCTGTCACAAACACAGAAATTAACGAAGTCAAGAGGACCAAGTTACTCAGACTAGGGTTATAACAAGTGGCAGAGCCCTAGGTATACAATTGAAGGTCAATACTCTTGTAATGGGTGATTTGGCTATATATGCTTGAGGGCAATAGCACCAAACATGGGGACGAAAGAGGGAGGAAACAGGACCAGTGCTGTCACAAACACAGAAATTAACGAAGGCAAGAGAACCAAGTTACTCAGATTAGCTTTATAACATTTAGCAGAGCGCTAGTTATAGAATTGAAGTTCAATACTCTTGCTAAAGGGCGATTTTGTTATATATTCTTGAGGGCAACAGCGCTATATACGGAGACGAAGGAGGGAGGAAACAGGAGGAGCGCTGTCACACACAGACGTTAACGAAACCGAGAGGACCAGGTTACTCAGATTAGGGTTATAACAAGTATCAGAGCCCTAGTTCTAGAATTTAAGTTAAATAATAATAATAATAATAATAATAATAATAATAATAATTGGTTTTTTGGGGAAGGAAATGGCGCATTATCTGTCTCAGATATCGGCGGACGCCTGAACCGCGCCGTAGGGGAAGGGATAAAGGAGAGAGTGGAAGAATAAAGGAAGAAAGAGGTGCCGTAGCAAAGGGCTCCGGAATAATTTCGGCCACTTGGGGATCTTTAACGTGCACTGACATCGAACAGCACACGGGTGCCTTATCTTTTTTCCTTTATAAAAATGAATCCGCCGCACTCGGGCTCGAATCCGGAAACTCCTGATCAGTATTCAAGCACCTTAACCAATCAGACAACGCCGCATTGTTTTCAAGTTCAATACTCTTGCAAAATGGGCGGCTTGTTTGTATATTCTTGAGGGCAAGAGCAAAAAAAGAGGGGGCGAAAGAGGTAGGAAACGGGAGGAGCGCTGTCGCACACACAGAAATTAACGAAGCCAATAGGACCAGTCTACTCATATTGTGGTTATAACAAGTAGCAGAGACCTAGTTATAGAATTGAAGTTCAATACTCTTGCTAAAGGGCTATTTGGTCATACATTCTTGAGGGCAACATCGCCAAACACGGGGACGAAAGAGGGAGGAAAATGGACGAGTGCTGCCACAAACAGAAATTAACGAAGGCAAGAGGACCAAGTTACTCAGATTAGGGTTATAACAAGTAGCAGAGATCAAGTTAAAGAATTGAAGTTCAATACTCTTGATAAAGAGCGATATGGTTATTCATTCTTGAGGGAAACAGCACCGAACACGGGAAAGAAAGACGGAGGAAACAGGACGAGTGCTGTCACAAGCACAGAAATTAACGAAGGCAAGAAGCTCAAGTTACTCAGATTAGGGTTATAACAAGTAGCAGAGATCTAGTTATAGAATTGAAGTTCAATACTCAAATTAACAAAGACAAGAAGACCAAGTTACTCAGATTAGGGTAAATAACAAGTAGCAGAGATCTAGTTATAGAATTGAAGTTCAATACTCTTGCTAAAGAGCGATTTGGTTATTCATTCTAGAGGGCAACAGCACCAAACACGGGGACGAAAGAGGGAGGAAACAAGACGAGTGCTGTCGCAAACACAAAAATTAACGAATTCAAGAGGACCAAGTTAACCAGATTAGGGTTCTAACAAGTAGCAGAGCCCTAGTTCTATAATTGAAGTTATATAATCTTGCTAAAGGGCGATTTGGTAATACATTCTTGAGGGCAATAGCACCAAACATGGGGACGAAAGAGGGAGGAAACAGGACGAGTGCTGTCACAAACACAGAAATTAACGAAGGCAAGAGAAAGAAGTTACTCAGATGAGCGTTATAACATGTAGTAGAGCAGTAGTTATAGAATTGAAATTCAATATTCTTCCTAATGGGCGATATGCTTGTACATTCTTGAGGGCAACAGCGCTAAATACGGGGACGAAAGAGGGAAGAAACAGGACGACCGCTGACACCCAGAAATTAACGAAGTCAAGAAAGTAATGTTACGCAGATTAGGCTTATGACAAGTACATAGTCCTAGATCGAGAATTGAAGTCCAATACTGTTGATAATAATAATAATATTAATAATAATAATAATAATAATAATTGGTTTTTGGGGAAAGGAAATGGCGCAGTATCTGTCTCATATATCTTTGGACACCTGAACCGCGCCGTAAGGGAAGGGATGATGGAGCGAGTGAAAGAAGAAAGGAAGAATAGGTGCCGTAGTGGAGGGCTCCGGAATAATTTCGACCACCTGGGGATCTTTAACGTGCACTCACACCGCACAGCACACGGGCGCCTTAGCGTTTTTCCTCCATAAAAACGCAGCCGCCGCGGTCGAGTTCGAGCCCGGGAACTCCGGATCAGCAGTCGAGCGCTCTAACCACTGACCCACCGCGGCGGGGCCCAATACTGTTGCTAAAGTGCGATTTTGTTGTACATTCTTGAGGGCAAGAGCACCTTGACGAGGACAAAAAGGCAGGAAACAGCACCAGCGCTGTCACACACACAAAACTTAACGATGCCAACAGGACCAGGTTTCTCAGATTAGGGTTATAACAAGTAGCAGAGCCCAAGTTATAGAATTGGAGTTCAATACTCTTCCTAATGGAAGATTTGTTTCACGTTCTTGAGGGCAACAGCACCAATGAGGTGGATGAAAGAGGGAGGAAACAGGACGAGCGCTGTCACACACACGCAGAAATTAACGAAGGCAAGAGGACCAAGTTACTCAGATTAGGGTTATAACAAGTAGCAGAGATCTAGTTATAGAATTCAAGTTCAATACTCTTGCTAAAGAG
This sequence comes from Amblyomma americanum, assembly GCF_052857255.1. NCBI lineage: Eukaryota > Metazoa > Arthropoda > Arachnida > Ixodida > Ixodidae > Amblyomma > Amblyomma americanum. The sequence continues at coordinate 202,602,232 of NC_135498.1, forward strand.
CGATATGGTTATTCATTCTTGAGGGAAACAGCACCAAACACGGGGTCGAAAGAGGGAGGAAACAGGACGAGTGCTGTCACAAACACAGAAATTAACGAAGTCAAGAGGACCAAGTTACTCAGATTAGGGTTATAACAAGTAGCAGAGCCCTAGTTCTAGAATTGAAGTTCAATACTCTTGCTAAAGGGCGATTTGGTTGTACATTCTAGAGGGCAACAGCACCAAACACCTGGACGAAAGAGATAGGAAACAGGACGATTGCTGTCAAAAACGCAGAAATTAACAAAGTCAAGAAGACCAAGTTACTCAGATTAGGGTTATAACAAGTAGCAGAGATTTAGTTATAGATTTGCTAAAGAGCGATTTGGTTATTCATTCTTGAGGGCAACAGCACCAAAGATGGGGACGAGAGAGGGAGGAAACAAGACGAACGCTGTCCCACACAGAAATTAACGAAGGCAAGAGAACCAAGTTACTCAGATTAAGGTTATAACATGTATCAGAGCTCTAGTTATACAATTCAAGTTCAATACTCTTGCTAAAGGGCGATTTGGTTATACATGCTTGAGGGCAATAACACAAAACACGGGGACGAAAGAGGGAGGAAACAGGAGGAGCGCTGTCACACACACAGAAATTAACGAAGGCAAGAGAACCAAGTTACTCAGATTAACGTTATAACATGTAGCAGAGCGCTAGTTATAGAATTGAAGTTCAATACTCTTGCTAAAGGGCGATTTTGTTATATATTCTTGAGGGCAACAGCGCTACATACGGAGGCGAAGGAGAGGGGAAACAGAAGGAGCGCTGTGACACACACAGACGTTAACGAAGCCAAGAGGACCAGGTTACTCAGATTAGGGTTATAACAAGTATCAGAGCCCTAGTCCTAGAATTGAATTTAAAAATAATAATAATAATAATAATAATTGGTTTGGGGGAAGGAAATGGCGCATTATCTGTCTCATATATCGGAGGGCACCTGAACCGCGCCGTAAGGGAAGGGATAAAGGAGAGAGTGGAAGAATAAAGGAAGAAAGAGGTGCCGTAGCGGAGGGCTCCGGAATAATTTTGACCACTTGGGGATCATTAACGTGCACTGACATCGAACAGCACACGGGTGCCTTATCTTTTTTCCTTTATAAAAATGAATCCGCCGCGCTCGGGCTCAAACCCGAAAACTCCGGATCAGTATTCAAGCACCTTAACCACTCAGACAACGCCGCGTTGTTTTGAAGTTCAATACTCTTGCAAAATGGACGGCTTGTTTGTATATTCTTGAGGGCAACAGCAAAAAAAGAGGGGGCGAAAGAGGTAGTAAACAGGAGGAGCGCTGTCACACACACAGAAAATAACGAAGCGAATAGGACCAGTCTACTCAGATTATGGTTATAACAAGTAGCAGTGCCCTAGATCTAGAATTGAAGTTCAATACTCTTGATAAAGGGCCATTTGGTTATGTTATACATTCTTGAGGCCAACAGCATCAAACACGGGGACGAGTGAGGGAGGAAACAGGTCGAGTGCTGTCACAAACACAGAAATTAATGAATGAAAAAGGACCAAGTTACTCGTATTAGGGTTATAACAATTAGGATAGCCCTAGTTATAGAATTTAAGTTCAATACTATAGCTAAAGCGCGATTTGGTTATATGTTTTTGAAGGACACAGCACCAAACACAGGGACGAAGGAGGAAGGAAATAGTACGAGTGCTGTCACAAACACAGAAATTAACGAAGGCAAGAGGCTCAAGTTACTCATATGAGGGTTATAACAAGTAGCAGAGCCCTAGTTCTAGAATTGAAGTTCAATACTCTTGCAAAAGAGCGATTTGGTTATACATTCTTGAGGGCAACAGCACAAAACACGGGGACGAAATAGGGAGGAACCAGGACGATTGCTGTCACAAACACAGAAAAATAACGAAGGCAAGAGGACCAAGTTACTCAGAGTAGGATTATAACAGGTAGCAGAACCCTAGTTCTAGAAATGAAGTTCAATACTCTTGCTAAAGAGCGATTTGGTTATTTATTCTTGAGGGAAACAGCACCAAACACGGGGACGAAAGACGGAGTAAACAGGACGAGTGCTGTCACAAACACAGAAATTAGCGAAGGAAGGATGACCAAATTACTCAAAGTGGGGTTATAACAAGTAGCAGAGTCCTAGTTCTAGAATTGAAGTTAAATAATAATAATAATAATAATTGGTTTTGGGGGGAGGGAAATGGCGCATTATCTGTCTCATATATCCGCGGACGCCTGAATCGCGCCGTAAGGGAAGGGATAACGGAGAGAGTTGAAGAATAAAGGAAGAGGTGCAGTAGCGGAGGGCTCCGGAATAATTTCGACCAATTGGGGATCATTAATGTGCACTGACATCGAACAGCACACGGGTGCCTTATCTTTTTTCCTTTATAAAAATGAATCCGCCGCGCTCGGGCTCGAACTCGGAAACTGCGGATCAGTATTCAAGCACCCTAACCACTCAGACAACGCCGCGTTGTTTTGAAGTTCAATACTCTTGCAAAATGGACGGCTTGTTTGTATATTCTTGAGGGCAACAACAAAAAAAGAGGGGGCGAAAGAGGTAGCAAACAGGAGGAGCGCTGTCACACACACAGAAATTAACGAAGCCAATTTTACCAGTCTACTCAGATTATGGTTATAACAAGTAGCAGTGCCCTAGTTCTAGAATTGAAGTTCAATACTCTTGATAAAGGGCTATTTGGTTATACATTCTTGAGGGCAACAGCACCAAACACAGCGACAAAAGACAGAGGAAACAGGACGAGTACTGTCACAAACACAGAAAAATAATGAAGGAAAAAGGACCAAGTTGCTCGGATTAGGGTTATAACAAGTAGGAGAGCCCTAGTTCTAGAAGTTAAGTTCAATACTCTAGCTAAAGCGCGATTCGGTTATACGTTCTTGAAGGACACAGCCCCAAACACGGGGACGAAGGAGGAAGGAAATAGTACGAGTGCTGTCACAAACACAGAAATTAACGAAGGCAAGTGGCTCAAGTTGCTCAGATGAGGGTTATAACAAGTAGCAGAACCCTAGTTGTAGAAGTGAAGTTTAATACTCTAGCAAAAGGGCGATTCGGTTATACATTCTTTAGAGCAACCGCACCAAACATGGGGACGAAATAGGGAGGAACCGGGACGATTGCTGTCACAAACACAGAAATTAACGAAGACAAGAAGGTAAAGTTACTCAGATTATGGTTATAACAAGTAGCAGAGATCTAGGTATAGAATTTAAGTTCAATACTCTTGTTAAAGGGCGATTGTGTTATGTATTCTTGAGGGCAACAACTCAAAACACGGGGACGAAAGAGGGAGGAAACAGGACGAGTGCTGTCGAAAACACAGAAATTTACGAAGGCAAGAGGACCAAGTTACCCAGATTAGGGTTATAACAAGTAGCAGAGACCTAGTTCTAGAATCTAAGTTCAATACTCTTACTTAAAGGCGATTTGGTTATACATTCTTGATGGCGACAGCACCAAACACGGCGACAAAAGACAGATTAAACAGGACGAGTGCTGTCACAAACACAGAAATTAATGAAGGAAAGAGGACCAAGTTACTCAGATTAGGGTTAAAACAAGTAGCAGAGATCTAGTTATAGAATTAAAGTTCAATATTCTTGCTAAAGAGCGATTTGGTTATTCATTCTTGAGGGACACAGCACCAAAGATGGGGACGAGAGACGGAGGAAACAGGACGAGCGCTGTAACACACACAGAAATTAACGAAGCAAAGAGGACCAAGTTACTCAGATTAGGGTTATAACAAGTAGCAGAGATCTAGTTATAGAATTGAAGTTCAATACTCTTGCTAATGGGCGATTTGGTTATGCATCTTGAGGGCAACATTGCCAAACACGGGGACGAAAGATGGAGGAAACTGGACGAGTGCTGTCACTAACACAGAAATCAACGAAGGCAAGAGGACAAAGTTACTCATATTAGGGTTATAACAAGTAGCAGAGCCCTAGTTCTAGAATTGAAGTTCAATATTCTTGCTAAAGGGCGATTTGGTTGTACATTCTAGAGGGCAACAGCACCAAACACCTGGACGAAAGAGAGAGGAAACAGAACGAGTGCTGTCAAAAACGCAGAAATTAACAAAGTCAAGAAGGCCAAGTTACTCATATTAGGGTTACAACAAGTAGCAGAGCCCTAGTTATACAACTGAAGTTCAATACTCTTGCTAAAGCATGATTTGGTTATATATTCTTGAAGGCAACAGCACAAAATACGGGGAAGAAAGACGGAGGAAACAGGACGAGTGCTGTGAAAAACACAGAAATTAACAAAAGAAAGAGGACCAAGTTACTCGAAGTGGGGTTATAACAAGTAGCAGAGCCCTAGTTCTAGAATTGAAGTTCGATACTCTTGCTAAAGGGCGATTTGGTTATACATTCTTGAGGGCAACAGCACCAAACACGGGGACGAGAGAGAGAGAGGAACCAGGACGATTGCTGTCAAAAAAAGAGAAATTAACGAAGACAAGAGGACCAAGTTACTCAGACTAGGGTTATAACAAGTAGCAGAGATTTAGTTATAGAATTAAAGTTCAATACCTTTGCTAAAGAGCGATTTGGTTATTCATTCTTGAGGGCAACAGCACCAAAGATGGGGACGAGAGAGGGAGGAAACAAGACGAACGCTGTCCCACAAAGACATTAACGACGGAAAGAGGACCAAGTTACCCAGATTAGGGTTATAACATATAGCAGAGCCCTAGTTATACAATTGATGTTCAATACTCTTGCTAAAGGGCGATTTGGTTATACATTCTTGAGGGCAATAGCACCAAACACGGGGACAAAAGACAGAGGAAACAGGACGAGTGCTGTCACAAACACAGAATAATAATGAAGGAAAAAGGACCAAGTTACTCGGATTAGGGTTATAACAAGTAGGAGAGCCCTAGTTCTAGAAGTTAAGTTCAATACTCTAGCTAAAGCGCGATTCGGTTATACGTTCTTGAAGGACACAGCACCAAACACGGGGACGAAGGAGGAAGGAAATAGTACGAGTGCTGTCACAAACACAGAAATTAACGAAGGCAAGAGGCTCAAGTTGCTCAGATGAGGGTTATAACAAGTAGCAGAACCCTAGTTCTAGAAGTGAAGTTCAATACTCTAGCAAAAGGGCGATTTGGTTATACATTCTTTAGAGCAACAGCACCAAACACGGGGACGAAATAGGGAGGAACCGGGACGATTGCTGTCACAAACACAGAAATTAAGGAAGACAAGAAGGTAAAGTTACTCAGATTATGGTTATAACAAGTAGCAGAGATCTAGTTATAGAATTTAAGTTCAATACTCTTGTTAAAGGGCGATTGTGTTATGTATTCTTGAGGGCAACAACTCAAAACACGGGGACGAAAGAGGGAGGAAACAGGACGAGTGCTGTCGAAAACACAGAAATTTACGAAGGCAAGAGGACCAAGTTACCCAGATTAGGGTTATAACAAGTAGCAGAGACGTATTTCTAGAATCTAAGTTCAATACTCTTACTTAAGGGCGATTTGGTTATTCATTCTTGAGGGCAACAGCACCAAACATGTTGACGAAAGAGGGAGGAAACAGGACGAGTGCTGTCACAAACACAGAAATTAACGAAGGCAAGAGAAAGAAGTTACTCAAATGAGCGTTATAACATGTAGTAGAGCGGTAGTTATAGAATTGAAATTCAATATTCTTCCTAATGGGCGATATGCTTGTGCATTCTTGAGGGCAACAGCGCTAAATACGGGGACGAAAGAGGGAAGAAACAGGACGACCGCTGACACACAGAAATTAACGAAGTCAAGAAAGTAATGTTACGCAGATTAGGCTTATGACAAGTACATAGTCCTAGATCGAGAATTGAAGTCCAATACGGTTGATAATAATAATAATATTAATATTAATAATAATAATAATTGGTTTTTGGGGAAAGGAAATGGCGCAGTATCTGTCTCAAATATCTTTGGACACCTGAACCGCGCCGTAAGGGAAGGGATGATGGAGCGAGTGAAAGAAGAAAGGAAGAATAGGTGCCGTAGTGGAGGGCTCCGGAATTATTTCGACCACCTGGGGATCTTTAACGTGCACTGACACCGCACAGCACACGGGCGCCTTAGCGTTTTTTCTCCATAAAAACGCAGCCGCCGCGGTCGAGTTCGAGCCCGGGAACTCCGGATCAGCAGTCGAGCGCCCTAACCACTGACCCACCGCGGCGGGGCCCAATACTGTTGCTAAAGTGCGATTTTGTTGTACATTCTTGAGGGCAAGAGCACCTTGACGAGGACAAAAAAGGCAGGAAACAGCACCAGCGCTGTCACACACACAAAACTTAACGATGCCAACAGGACCAGGTTTCTCAGATTAGGGTTATAACAAGTAGCAGAGCCCAAGTTATAGAATTGGAGTTCAATACTCTTCCTAATGGAAGATTTGTTTCACGTTCTTGAGGGCAACAGCACCAATGAGGTGGATGAAAGAGGGAGGAAACAGGACGAGCGCTGTCACACACACGCAGAAATTAACGAAGGCAAGAGGACCAAGTTACTCAGATTAGGGTTATAACAAGTAGCAGAGATCTAGTTATAGAATTCAAGTTCAATACTCTTGCTAAAGAGCGATATGGTTATTCATTTTTGAGGGAAACAGCACCAAACACGGGGACGAAAGAGGGAGGAAACAGGACGAGTGCTGTCACAAACACAGAAATTAACGAAGTCAAGAGGACCAAGTTACTCAGATTAGGGTTATAACAAGTAGCAGAGCCCTAGTTCTAGAATTGAAGTTCAATACTCTTGCTAAAGGGCGATTTTATTATATATTCTTGAGGGCAACAGCACAAAACACGGGGACGAAAGAGGGAGGAAACAGGACGAGTGCTGTCACAAACACAGAAATTAACGAAGGCATGAAGACCAAGTTACCCAGATTGGGGTTATAACAAGTAGCAGAGCACTAGTTCTAGAATTGAAGTTCGATACTCTTGCTAAAGGGCGATTTGGTTATACATTCTTGAGGGCAACAGCACCAAATACGGGGACGAGAGAGGGAGGAACCAGGACGATTGCTGTAAAAAAAACAAAAATTAACGAAGACAAGAGGACCAAGTTACTCAGATTAGGGTTATAACAAGTAGCAGAGATTTAGTTATAGATTTGCTAAAGAGCGATTTGGTTATTCATTCTTGACAGCAACAGCACCAAAGATGGGGACGAGAGAGGGAGGAAACAAGACGAACGCTGTCCCACACAGAAATTAACGAAGGAAAGAGGACCAAGTTACCCAGATTAGGGTTATAACATGTATCAGAGCTCTAGTTATACAATTCAAGTTCAATACTCTTGCTAAAGGGCGATTTGGTTATACATGCTTGAGGGCAATAACACCAAACACGGGGACGAAAGAGGGAGGAAACAGGAGGAGCGCTGTCACACACACAGAAATTAACGAAGGCAAGAGAACCAAGTTACTCAGATTAACGTTATAACATGTACCAGAGCGCTAGTTATAGAATTGAAGTTCAATACTCTTGCTAAAGGGCGATTTTGTTATATATTCTTGAGGGCAACAGCGCTACATGCGGAGACGAAGGAGAGGGGAAACAGAAGGAGCGCTGTGACACACACAGACGTTAACGAAGCCAAGAGGACCAGGTTACTCAGATTAGGGTTATAACAAGTATCAGAGCCCTAGTTCTAGAATTGAATTTAAAAATAATAATAATAATAATATTAATTGGTTTTGGGGGAAGGAAATGGCGCAGAAATTAACGAAGGAAAGAGGACCAAGTTACCAAGATTAGGGTTATAACATGTAGCAGAGCCCTAGTTATACAATTGAAGTTCAATACTCTTGCTAAAGGGCGATTTGGTTATACATGCTTGAGGGCAATAGCACCAAACACGGGGACAAAAGACAGAGGAAACAGGACGAGTGCTGTCACAAACACAGAAAAATAATGAAAGAAAAAGGACCAAGTTACTCGGATTAGGGTTATAACAAGTAGGAGAGCCCTAGTTCTAGAAGTTAAGTTCAATACTCTAGCTAAAGCGCGATTCGGTTATACGTTCTTGAAGGACACAGCCCCAAACACGGGGACGAAGGAGGAAGGAAATAGTACGAGTGCTGTCACAAACACAGAAATTAACGAAGGCAAGTGGCTCAAGTTGCTCAGATGAGGGTTATAACAAGTAGCAGAACCCTAGTTGTAGAAGTGAAGTTCAATACTCTAGCAAAAGGGCGATTTGGTTATACATTCTTTAGAGCAACAGCACCAAACACGGGGACGAAATAGGGAGGAACCGGGACGATTGCTGTCACAAACACAGAAATTAACGAAGACAAGAAGGTAAAGTTTCTCAGATTATGGTTATAACAAGTAGCAGAGATCTAGTTATAGAATTTAAGTTCAATACTCTTGTTAAAGGGCGATTGTGTTATGTATTCTTGAGGGCAACTACTCAAAACACGGGGACGAAAAAGGGAGGAAACAGGACGAGTGCTGTCGAAAACACAGAAATTTACGAAGGCAAGAGGACCAAGTTACCCAGATTAGGGTTATAACAAGTAGCAGAGACCTAGTTCTAGAGTCTAAGTTCAATACTCTTACTTAAGGGCGATTTGGTTATACATTCTTGATGGCGACAGCACCAAGCACGGCGACAAAAGACAGATTAAACAGGACGAGTGCTGTCACAAACACAGAAATTAATGAAGGAAAGAGGACCAAGTTACTCAGATTAGGGTTAAAACAAATAGCAGAGATCTAGTTATAGAATTAAAGTTCAATACTCTTGCTAAAGAGCGATTTGGTTATTCATTCTTGAGGGACACAGCACCAAAGATGGGGACGAGAGACGGAGGAAACAGGACGAGCGCTGTAACACACACAGAAATTAACGAAGCAAAGAGGACCAAGTTACTCAGATTAGGGTTATAACAAGTAGCAGAGATCTAGTTATAGAATTGAAGTTCAATACTCTTGCTAATGGGCGATTTGGTTATGCATCTTGAGGGCAACATTGCCAAACACGGGGACGAAAGATGGAGGAAACTGGACGAGTGCTGTCACTAACACAGAAATCAACGAAGGCAAGAGGACAAAGTTACTCATATTAGGGTTATAACAAGTAGCAGAGCCCTAGTTCTAGAATTGAAGTTCAATATTCTTGCTAAAGGGCGATTTGGTTGTACATTCTAGAGGGCAACAGCACCAAACACCTGGACGAAAGCGAGAGGAAACAGGACGAGTGCTGTCAAAAACGCAGAAATTAACAAAGTCAAGAAGACCAAGTTACTCAGATTAGGGTTATAACAAGTAGCAGAGCCCTAGTTATGCAATTGAAGTTCAATACTCTTGCTAAAGCATGATTTGGCTATATATTCTTGAAGGCAACAGCACAAAATACGGGGAAGAAAGACGGAGGAAACAGGACGAGTGCTGTGAAAAACACAGAAATTAACAAAAGAAAGAGGACCAAGTTACTCGAAGTGGGGTTATAACAAGTAGCAGAGATTTAGTTATAGAATTAAAGTTCAATACCTTTGCTAAAGAGCGATTTGGTTATTCATTCTTGAGGGCAACAGCACCAAAGATGGGGACGAGAGAGGGAGGAAACAAGACGAACGCTCTCCCACACAGACATTAACGACGGAAAGAGGACCAAGTTACCCAGATTAGGGTTATAACATATAGCAGAGCCCTAGTTATACAATTGAAGTTCAATACTCTTGCTAAAGGGCGATTTGGTTATACATTCTTGAGGGCAATAGCACCAAACACGGGGACAAAAGACAGAGGAAACAGGACGAGTGCTGTCACAAACACAGAAAAATAATGAAGGAAAAAGGACCAAGTTACTCGGATTAGGGTTATAACAAGTAGGAGAGCCCTAGTTCTAGAAGTTAAGTTCAATAATCTAGCTAAAGCGCGATTCGGTTATACGTTCTTGAAGGACACAGCACCAAACACGGGGACGAAGGAGGAAGGAAATAGTACGAGTGCTGTCACAAACACAGAAATTAACGAAGGCAAGAGGCTCAAGTTGCTCAGATGAGGGTTATAACAAGTAGCAGAACCCTAGTTCTAGAAGTGAAGTTCAATACTCTAGCAAAAGGGCGATTTGGTTATACATTCTTTAGAGCAACAGCGCCAAACACGGGGACGAAATAGGGAGGAACCGGGACGATTGCTGTCACAAACACAGAAATTAACGAAGACAAGAAGGTAAAGTTTCTCAGATTATGGTTATAACAAGTAGCAGAGATCTAGTTATAGAATTTAAGTTCAATACTCTTGTTAAAGGGCGATTGTGTTATGTATTCTTGAGGGCAACAACTCAAAACACGGGGACGAAAGAGGGAGGAAACAGGACGAGTGCTGTCGAAAACACAGAAATTTACGAAGGCAAGAGGACCAAGTTACCCAGATTAGGGTTATAACAAGTAGCAGAGACCTAGTTCTAGAATCTAAGTTCAATACTCTTACTTAAGGGCGATTTGGTTATACATTCTTGATGGCGACAGCACCAAACACGGCGACAAAAGACAGCGGAAACAGGACGAGTGCTGTCACAAACACAGAAATTAATGAAGGAAAGAGGACCAAGTTACTCAGATTAGGGTTAAAACAAGTAGCAGAGATCTAGTTATAGAATTAAAGTTCAATACTCTTGCTAAAGAGCGATTTGTTTATTCATTCTTGAGGGACACAGCACCAAAGATGGGGACGAGAGACGGAGGAAACAGGACGAGCGCTGTAACACACACAGAAATTAACGAAGCAAAGAGGACCACGTTACTCAGATTAGGGTTATAACAAGTAGCAGAGATCTAGTTATAGAATTGAAGTTCAATACTCTTGCTAATGGGCGATTTGGTTATGCATCTTGAGGGCAACATTGCCAAACACGGGGACGAAAGATGGAGGAAACTGGACGAGTGCTGACACTAACACAGAAATCAACGAAGGCAAGAGGACAAAGTTGCTCATATTAGGGTTATAACAAGTAGCAGAGCCCTAGTTATAGAATTGAAGTTCAATACACTTGCTAATGGGCGATTTGGTCATACATTCTTGCGGGCAACATCGCCAAACACGGGGATGAGAAACGGAGGAAACAGGACGAGTGCTGTCACAAAAACAGAAATTAACGAAGGCATGAGGACCAAGTTACTCACAGTAGGATTATAACAAGTAGCAGAGCCCTAGTTCTAGAATTTAAATTCAATACTCTTGCGAAAGGGGCGATTTGGTTTGTGGAAATACGGGGGAAACAAAGGCCTTTCGCCCCGCCCGCACTCCCACTCCGCGGATGCAGCGTTCCCGCTCGCTAAACGCGGAGGGGTTCGTGCTCGAGGGACAAATGGAAGGGACGACACAGCGTTAACACTCATATGCTATTTATTACACTTGCAATTAATACACAGAGTGGGCCAGCTAGCTACAAAACATCAACGAGGCATTCCTCGGAAATAGAAGGCTACGTAAGAAGGACTTCCGACTTACCGGCTGGGGCAGGGGCGCGACTTCGGAGGTATCGGCGGCGAACGTTTGTATGCGCCGATAATGGCGGCCGGGTTTTCCCGTGCGCGCTGCATTCTTGGGGCAAAGCCATTCCCTAGCATTTGCTGGGGAAGGCGGTCAGAGCGCGCGTTTGCTGCGCTCGCTTCGTTGCCTGGAACCAGAAGTCCAGCGGCAAGGCACAACGGATCCCCGTGCGCCTGCCGCGGAAGGTGACGAGAGCGTGCGGCTCCAACCGCTCACCACGCTGGCCGGATCCCGAAGGGCTTCTCTCCGGTTCCGCAGAATTCCGCGTAACCTACGAGGTGGCGCTCCCGTCGCCGTTTCCTTTCCCCCATGAGGGAGACTACACTCCTCGCCCAGCCGGGGGCTGTCCGTCCCGACGGCCGACGATGAAGATGGGCCGCATCGAAACGGAGGGGGGGAAACAGGTTCTCCACATCCCTCCCTCCTTAAATGTCGGCCTATGGTTGAACCTGTCCATGGATGCCATCGACGAAGGGGCCACGAGCGTTGCGATGATGACTGCAAGACAGCTCGTACAGGCGGGGTGCCGGGGTCATCCGATGAGCAGCGAGGTCACTGGGCACCCGTCCTTTGTTGGAAGGTAGAGGGGCTGGCCCCCCCCTCTCGTAGCCGCTGCAAACTGCTCGCCGGAGACTCTGCAGCTCGATGACTCATGGCCGCAAGGCAGCAGGCAGAGACCCATACAATGGACAGCAGGCCGGGGCAGCTTCTCTTCAACTCTGCATATCGCTCCTATGATCTCCAAAAGTTTGCAGCAAAAACAATGGAGACCGCGTAAACTCACCATTTGGTAAAATGCGGAGTAATGCAAGTGCCAAACAATCCTATCCGGCACCGCCCAAACGCTCGGTTCATTTGAACGTAGCTGGCTCTCTTCGGACGAAGCACATTCGCGGTTCGCTTTCCGGCATGGTGATGTTAAGCTAACTTGAGCTGCGTTAGCGTCTCTGGTTCCGCGAAATTATAAATTCGCTTCGCAGCCCAAAAAAATAAGTTCGTTCGAACAAAGTCAGCTTTCTGTAGTTGAGCGAGACTTCTCGGCTCTAGCGAGGTTAAATATACAACAAGCAAGCCCGACTGCGCGTGCTTGTGCCACGGTACGACTGTGTCCTACCAAAAGCGACGGGCAGCTCCCGAAGAGCCTTAGGCCTACTCGCTCTTACACTTCCGGGTGCCAACAAAGGGTCAAGGACAATGGCTAGAACACAACGCCACGAGGAGATACGTTTCTGCCAAGGTGACCCTAACGCGAACGGCGCCTACCGCTTCCCGCGGTGTCGCAGCGCCCCGGTGCTTTTCCTGTAATCACGACTGCAATCCAAAACAGCTGACTACGGCACCCGGCTCCCAGAGCCAAAGAGACAGAACAGAGAATATTTACAACTATGTACAAGAAAAATTGGGCCACCCTTCAGGCTTCCGCATTCACTCGCTTCTGGCTTGCTGTTCTCCGTGGGCGTCTCGGTCTCGCTCTCCATTAGCGGACCTCGTAGGTTCACCTTCCACAGGTGTACCGATGAAGTGCTCATCAAAAGCTTAGCATGCACGGCAATCCTCCCATGCTGCTATTACGCTCATCTCGCTGTCAAGAAAGCATCTTCGCCTTGCTAGCAACTCCGAATTCGGTTCAGGCCTAACGCTGTTCCAAATCCGGACGGGCATTCCACGAACCGAACTGACTGCCGTCCCTCGTCCCAAGAGCTTGCCACACGTTGGGACGCCATTGTGGAAATACAGGGGAAACAAAGGCCTTTCGCCCCGCCCGCACTCCCACTCCGCGGATGCAGCGTTCCCGCTCGCTAACCGCGGAGGGGTTCGTGCTCGAGGGACAAAGGGAAGGGACGACACAGCGTTAACACTCATATGCTATTTATTACACTTGCAATTAATACACAGAGTGGGCCAGCTAGATACAAAACATCAACGAGGCGTTCCTCGGAAATAGAAGGCTACGTAAGAAGGACTTCCGACTTACAGGCTGGGGCAGGGGCGCGACTTCGGAAGTATCGGCGGCGAACGTTTGTATGCGCCGATAATGGCGGCCGGGTTTTCCCGTGCGCGCTGCATTCTTGGGGCAAAGCCATTCCGTAGCATTTGCTGGGGAAGGCGATCAGAGCGCGCGTTTGCTGCGCTCGCTTCGCTGCCTGGAACCAGAAGTCCAGCGGCAAGGCACAACGGAACCGCGTGCGCCTGCCGCGGAAGGTGACGAGAGCGTGCGGCTCCAACCGCTCACCACGCTGGCCGGATCCCGAAGGGCCTCTCTCCGGTTCCGCAGAATTCCGCGTAACCTACGAGGTGGCGCTCCCGTCGCCGTTCCCTTTCCCCCATGAGGGGGACTTCTCTCCTCGCCCAGCCGGGAGCTGTCCGTCCCGACGGCCGACGATGAAGATGGGCCGCATCGAAACGGAGGGGGGAAACAGGTTCTCCACAGGTTATACCTTCTTGGGGGACACAGCACTAAACATGGGGACGAGAGAGGGAGGAAACAGGACGAGTGCTGTCACACACACACAGAAATTAACGAAAGAAAGAGGACCAAGTTACCCGGATTAGGGTTATAACATGTAGCAGAGCCCTAGTTCTGGAATTGAAGTTCAATACTCTTGCTAAAGGGGATATGGTTATACATTCTTGAGGGCAACAGCACCAAACACGGGTACGAAAGAGTTAGGAAACAGGACGAGTGCTGTCACAAAGAAAGAAATTAACGAAGTCAAGAGGACCAAGTTACTCAGATTAGGTTATAACAAGTAGCAGAGGCCTAGATAAACAATTGAATTTCAATACTCTTCCTAATGGGCGATTTGGCTATACATTCTTGAAGGCAACAGCAGCGAACACGGGGAAGAAAGACAGAGGAAACAGGACGAGTGCTGTCACAAACGCAGAAATTAACGAAGGAAGGATGACCAAATTACTCAAAGAGGGGTTATAACAAATAGCACAGTCCTAGTTCTACAATTGAAGTTCAATACTCTTGCTAAAGGGCGATTTGGTTATACATGCTTGAGGTCAATAGCACCAAACACGGGGACTAAAGAGGGAGGAAACAGGACCAGTGCTGTTACAAACACAGAAATTAACGAAGGGAAGAGAACCAAGTTACTCAGATTAGCGTTATAACAAGCAGCAGAGCGCTAGTTATAGAATTGAAGTCCAATACTCTTGCTAAAGGGCGATTTTGTTATATATTCTTGAGGGCAACAGCACAAAACACGCGGACGAAAAAGGGAGGAAACAGGACGAGTGCTGCCACAAATACAGAAATTAACGAAGGGAAGAGGACCAAGTTACCCAGATTAGGGTTATAACAAGTACCAGAGCCCTAGTTCTAGAATTGCAGTTCAATACTCTTACTAAAGGGCGATTTGGTTATACATTCTAGATGGCAACATCGCCAAACACGGGGACGAAAGATTGAGGAAACAGGACGAGTGCTGTCACAAACACAGAAATTATTGAAGGAAAGAAGACCAAGTTACTCGGATTAGAGTTATAACAAGTAGGAGAGCCCTAGTTATACAATTGAAGTTCAATACTCTTGCTAAATGGCGATTTGGCTATACATTCTTGAGGGCAACAGCACCAAACCCGGGGATGAGAGAGGGAGGAAACAGGACGAGTGCTGTCACTAACACAAAATTAACGAAGGCAAGAGGACCAAGTTACTCAGAGTAGGATTATAACAAGTAGCAGAGCACTAGTTCTAGAATTGAAATTCAATACTCTTGCGAAAGGGGCGATTTGGTTATACCTTCTTGAGGGACACCGCACCAAAGATGGGGATGAGAGAGGGAGGAAACAGGACGAGCGCTGTCACACACACAGAAATTAACGAAGCAAAGAAGACCAAGTTACTCAGATTAGGGTTATAACAAGTAGCAGAGATCTAGTTATAGAATTTAAGTTCAATACTCTTGCTAAAGGGTGATTTGGTAATGCATTCTTGAGGGCAACATTGCCAAACACGGGGACGAAAGAGGGAGCAAACTGGACGAGTGCTGTCACTAACACAGAAATCAACGAAGGCAAGAGGACAAAGTTACTCATATTAGGGTTATAACAAGTAGCAGAGCCCTAGTTATAGAATTGAAGTTCAATACTCTTGCTAAAGGGCGATTTGGCTATACATTCTTGAGGGCAACTGCACCAAACGCGGGGATGAGAGACGGAGGAAACAGGACGAGTGCTGTCACAAACACAGAAATTAACGAAGGCAAGAGGACCAAGTTACTCAGAGTAGGATTATAACAAGTAGCAGAGCCCTAGTTCTAGAATTGAAATTCAATACTCTTGTGAAAGGGGCTATTCGGTTATACCTTCTTGAGGGACACAGCACTAAACATGGGGACGAGAGAGGGAGGAAACAGGACGAGTGCTGTCAACACACAGAAATTACCGAAGAGGACCAAGTTACCCAGATTAGGTTATAACAAGTAGCAGAGCCCTAGATAACAGTTGAATTTCAATACTCTTGCTAAAGGGCGATTTGGCTATACATTCTTGAAGGCAACAGCACCGAACACGGGGAAGAAAGACAGAGGAAACAGGACGAGTGCTGTCACAAACACAAAAATTAACGAAGTAAGGATGACCAAATTACTCAAAGTGGGGTTATAACAAAGAGGAAAGTCCTAGTTCTAGAATTGAAGTTCAATACTCTTGCTAAAGGGCGATTTGGTTATACATGCTTGAGGTCAATGGCGCCAAACACGGGGACTAAAGAGGGAGGAAACAGGACCAGTGCTGTTACAAACACAGGAATTAACGAAGGGAAGAGAACCAAGTTACTCAGATTAGGGTTATAACAAGTAGCAGAGCACTAGTTCTAGAATTGAAATTCAATACTCTTGCGAAAGGGGCGATTTGGTTATACCTTCTTGAGGGACACAGCACCAAAGATGGGGACGAGAGAGGGAGGAAACAGGACGAGCGCTGTCACACACACAGAAATTAACGAAGCAAAGAAGACCAAGTTACTCAGATTAGGGTTATAACAAGTAGCAGAGATCTAGTTATAGAATTTAAGTTCAATACTCTTGCTAAAGGGTGATTTGGTAATGCATTCTTGAGGGCAACATTGCCAAACACGGGGACGAAAGAGGGAGCAAACTGGACGAGTGCTGTCACTAACACAGAAATCAACGAAGGCAAGTGGACAAAGTTACTCATATTAGGGTTATAACAAGTAGCAGAGCCCTAGTTATAGAATTGAAGTCCAATACTCTTGCTGAAGGGCGATTTTGTTATACATTCTTGATGGCAACAGCACCAAACACGGGGACAAAAAACAGAGGAAACAGGACGAGTGCTGTCACAAACAGAAATTATCGAAGGCAAGAGGACCAAGTTACTCAGATTAGGGTTATAACAAGTAGCAGAGATCTAGTTATAGAATTGGAGTTCAATACTCTTGATAAAGAGCGATATGGTTATTCATTCTTGAGGGCAACAGCACCAAACACGGGGACGAAAGAGAGAGGAAGGAGGACGAGTGCTGTCACAAACACAGAAATTAACGAAGGCAAGAGGACCAAGTTACTCAGATTAGCGTTATAACAAGTAGCAGAGTGCTAGTTATAGAATTGAAGTTCAATACTCTTGCTAAAGGGCGATTTTGTTATACATTCTTGAGGGCAACAGCACAAAATACGGGGACGAAAGAGGGACGAAACAAGACGTGTGCTGTCGCAAACACAGAAATTAACAAAGGCAAGAGGACCAAGTTAACCAGATTAGGGTTATAACAAGTAGCAGAGCCCTAGTTCTAGAATTGAAGTTCAATACTCTTGCTAAAGGGCGATTTTTTATACATTCTTGAGGGCAAGAGCACAAAACACGGGGACGAAAGAGGGACGAAACAAGACGTGTGCTGTCGCAAACACAGAAATTAACAAAGGCAAGAGGACCAAGTTAACCAGATTATGGTTATAACAAGTAGCAGAGCCCTAGTTCTAGAATTGAAGTTCAATACTCTTGCTAAAGGGCGATTTTGTTATACATTCTTGAGGGCAACAGCACCAAACACGGGGACGAAGGAGCGAGGAAACAGGCCGAGTGCTGTCACAAACACAGAAATTAACGAAGGCAAGAGGCTCAAGTTACGCAGATTAGGGTTAAAACATGTAGCAGAGCCCTAGTTCTAGAATAGAAGTTCAATACTCTTGCTAAAGGGCGATTTGGTTATACATTTTTGAGGGCAACAGCACCAAACACGGGGACGAAAGAGGGAGGAAATAGAAGGACCGCTGTCACACACACAAACATTAACGAAGCCAAGAGTATCAGGTTAATAAGATTATTGTTATAACAAGTAGAAGATGCCTAGTTCTGGAATTGAAGTTCAAAACTTTTGCTAAATAGCGATTTTGTTGTACATTCTTGAGGGCAAGAGCTCTAAATACGGGGACGAAGGAGGTAGGAAACAGGCGGAGCGCTGCCACACACACAGACGTTAACGAAGCCGAGAGGATCAGGTTACTCAGGTTAGGGTTATAACAAGTATAGGAACCCTAGTTCTAGAATTGAAGTTATATAATAATAATAATATTAATTGGCTTTGGAGGGAAGGAAATGGCCCAATATCAGTCTCATATATCTCCGGACGCCTGAACCGCGCCGTAAGGGAAGAGATAAAGGAGAGAGTAATAAAAGAAATTAAGAAAGAGGTGCCGTAGTGGAGGGCTCCGGAATAATTTCGACCACCTGGGGATCTTAAGGTGCACTGACATCGCAAAGCACACGGGTGCCTTAGCGCATTTTGTCCGTAAAAACGCACCCACCGCGGTCGAACTCGAACCAAGAAACTCCGGATCAGTAGTCGAGCACCTTAACCACTGAGCCAGCACCGCGGGGTGTTGAAGTTTAATACTCTTGCAAAATGGACGGCTTGGTTGTACGTTCTAGAGGGCAAAAGCACCAAAGAGGGGGCGAAAGAGGGAGTAATCAGGACGAGCGCTGTCACACACACAGAAAGTAAAGAAGCTAAGAGGATCAGGTTACTCAGATTATGAATATAACAAGTAGCAGATCCCTTGTTCTAGAATTTAGGTTCAATACTCTTGCTAATGGGCGATTTCTTTGTACATTGTTGAGGTCAGCGGCACCAAAAACGGGGATGAAAGAGGGAAGAAACAGGAGGGGCGCTGTCACACACACAGAAATTAACGAAGCCAAGAGGACCAGTCTAATCAGATTATGGTTATACCAAGTAGCGGTGCCCTAGTTCTAGAATTGAAGTTCAATACTCTTTCTAAAGGGCGATTTGGTTATACCTTCTTGAGGGCAACAGCACCAAAGATGGGGACGAAAGAGGTAGGAAAGAGGACGTGCGCTGTCATACAAAGAATATAACGAAGCCAAAAGGACCAGGTTACCCTGATGCGGGTAATGACAAGTAGCAGAGATCGAGTTCAAGAATTAAAGTTCAATATTCTTTCTAAAGGGCGATTTGGTTATACATTCTTGAGGGCAACAGCACAATATACGGGGACAAAAGAGGGACGAAACAAGACGTGTGCTGTCGCAAACACAGAAATTAACAAAGGCAAGAGGACCAAGTTAACCAGATTAGGGTTATAACAAGTAGCAGAGAACTAGTTCTAGAATTGAAGTTCAATACTCTTGCTAAAGGGCGATTTGGTTATACATTCTAGAGGGCAACAGCACCAAACACGGGGACGAAAGAGCGAGGAAACAGGACGAGTTCTGTCACAAACACAGAAATTAACGAGGTCAAGAAGACCAAGTTACTCAGATTAGAGTTATAACAAGTATCAGAGCCCTAGTTATACAATTGAAGTTCAATACTCTTGCTAAAGGGCGATTTGGCTATACATTCTTGAAGACAACAGCACAAAATACGGGGAAGAAAGACGGAGGAAACATTACGAGTGCTGTCACAAACACAGAAATTAACGAAGGAAAGAGGACCAAGGTACTCAGATTAGGGTTATAACAAGTAGCAGAGCCCTAGTTCTAGAATTGAAGTTCGATAATCTTGCTAAAGGGCGATAGCACCAAACATGGGGACGAAAGAGGGAGGAAACAGGACGAGTGGTGTCACAAACACAGAAATTAAGGAAGGCAAGAGAACAAAGTTACTCAGATTAGCGTTATAACAAGTAGCAGAGCGCTAGTTATAGAATTGAAGTTCAATACTCTTGCTAAAGGGCGATTTTGTTATACATGCTTGAGGGCAACAGCAAAAAAACACGGGGAAGAAAGAGGGAGGAAACAGGACGAGTGCTGTCACAAACACAGAAATTAACGAAGGCAAGAGGCTCAAGTTAATCATATTAGGGTTATAACAAGTAGCAGAGATCTAGTTATAGAATTGAAGTTCAATACTCTAGCTAAAGAGCGATATGGTTATTCATTCTTGAGGGCAACAGCACCAAACACGGGGACGAAAGAGAGAGGAAGGAGGACGAGTGCTGTCACAAACACAGAAATTAACGAAGGCAAGAGGACCAAGTTACTCAGATTAGCGTTATAACAAGTAGCAAAGCGCTAGTTATAGAATTGAAGTTCAATACTCTTGCTAAAGGGCGATTTTGTTATACATTCTTGAGGGCAACAGCACAAAGCACGGGGACAAAAGAGGGAGGAAATAGGAGGAGCGCTGTCACACACACAAAAATTAACGAAGCCAAGAGTATCAGGTTAATAAGATGATTGTTAAAACAAGTAGAAGATGCCTAGTTCTGGAATCGAAGTTCAAAACTTTTGCTAAATGGCGATTAAGTTGTACATTCTTGAGGGCAACAGCTCTATATACGGGGACGAAGGAGGGAGGAAACAGGCGGAGCGCTGCCACACACACAGAAATAACGAAGGCAAGAGGACCAAGTTACTCAGATTAGCGTTATAACAAGTAGCAGAGTGCTAGTTATAGAATTGAAGTTCAATACTCTTGCTAAAGGGCGATTTTGTTATACATTCTTGAGGGCAACAGCACAAAATACGGGGACGAAAGAGGGACGAAACAAGACGTGTGCTGTCGCAAACACAGAAATTAACAAAGGCAAGAGGACCAAGTTAACCAGATTAGGGTTATAACAAGTAGCAGAGCCCTAGTTCTAGAATTGATGTTCAATACTCTTGCTAAAGGGCGATTTGGTTATACATTCTAGAGGGCAACAGCACCAAACACGGGGACGAAAGAGGGAGGAAACTGGACGAGTGCTGTCACAAACACAGAAAATAACGAGGTCAAGAAGACCAAGTTACTCAGATTAGGGTTATAACAAGTAGCAGAGCCCTAGTTACACAATTGAAGTTCAGTACACTTGCTAAAGGGCGATATGGCTATACATTCTTGAAGACAACAGCACAAAATACGGGGAAGAAAGACGGAGGAAACATTACGAGTGCTGTCACAAACACAGAAATTAACGAAGGAAAGAGGACCAAGTTACTCAGATTAGGGTTATAACAAGTAGCAGAGCCCTAGTTCTAGAATTGAAGTTCGATACTCTTGCTAAAGGGCGATAGCACCAAACATGGGGACAAAAGAGGGAGGAAACAGGACGAGTGCTGTCACAAACACAGAAATTAAGGAAGGCAAGAGAACGAAGTTACTCAGATTAGCGTTATAACAAGTAGCGGAGCGCTAGTTATAGAATTGAAGTTCAATACTCTTGCTAAAGGGCGATTTTGTTATACATTCTTGAGGGCAACAGCACAAAATACGGGGACGAAAGAGGGACGAAACAGGACGAGTGCTGTCACTAACAAAGAAATTAACGAAGGCAAGAGGACCAAGTTACTCATATTAGGGTTATAACAAGTAGCAGTGCCCTAGATATAGAACTTAAGTTCAATACTCTTGCTAAAGGGCGATTTGGTTATAAATTCTTGATGGCGACAGCACCAAACACGACGACAAAAGACAGAGGAAACAGGACGAGTGCTGTCAAAAACACAGAAATTATTGAAGGAAAGAAGACCAAGTTACTCGGATTAGAGTTATAACAAGTAGGAGAGCCCTAGTTGTAGAATTTAAGTTCAATACACTTGCTAAAGGGTAATTTGGTTATACATTCTTGAGGGCAAGAGCACTAAACACGGGGACAAAATACGGAGGAACCAGGATGATTACTGTCACAAACACAGAAATTAACAAAAGAAAGAGGCCCCAATTACTCAAAGTGGGGTTATAAATTTGGCAGAGCCCTAGTTCTAGAATTGAATTTCGATACTCTTGCTAAAGGGCGATTTGGTTATACATTCTTGACGGCAATAGCACCAAACATGGGGACGAAAGAGGGAGGAAACAGGACGAGTGCTGTCACAAACACAGAAATTAACGAAGGCAAGAGAACGAAGTTACTCAGATTAGCGTTATAACAAGTAGCAGAGCCCTATTTCTAGAATGTAAGTTCTATACTCTTGCTAAAGGGCGATTTGGGTATACATTCTTGAAGGCAAGAGCACCAAACACGGGGACGAAAGAGGGAGGAAACAGGACGAGTGCTGTCGCAAACACAGAAATTAACGAAGGCAAGACGACCAAGTTACTCAGATTAACGTTATAACAAGTAGCAGAGTGCTAGTTAAAGAATTGAAGTTCAATATTCTTGCTAAAGGGCGATTTTGTTATACATTCTTGAGGGCAACAGCACAAAATACGGGGACGAAAGAGGGACGAAACAAGACGTGTGCTGTCGCAAACACAGAAATTAACAAAGGCAAGAGGACAAAGTTAACCAGATTAGGGTTATAACAAGTAGCAGAGCCCTAGTTCTAGAATTGAAGTTCAATACTCTTGCTAAAGGGCGATTTGGTTATACATTCTAGAGGGCAACAGCACCAAACACGGGGACGAAAGAGGGAGGAAACAGGACGAGTGCTGTCACAAACACAGAAATTAACGAGGTCAAGAAGACCAAGTTACTCAGATTAGGGTTATAACAAGTAGCAGAGCCCTAGTTATACAATTCAAGTTCAGTACTCTTGCTAAAGGGCGATATGGTTATACATTCTTGAAGACAACAGCACAAAATACGGGGAAGAAAGTCGGAGGAAACATTACGAGTGCTGTCACAAACACAGAAATTAACGAAGGAAAGAGGACCAAGTTACTCAGATTAGGGTTATAACAAGTAGCAGAGCCCTAGTTCTAGAATTGAAGTTCGATACTCTTGCTAAAGGGCGATAGCACCAAACATGGGGACGAAAGAGGGAGGAAACAGGACGAGTGCTGTCACAAACACAGAAATTAAGGAAGGCAAGAGAACGAAGTTACTCAGATTAGCGTTATAACAAGTAGCAGAGCGCTAGTTATAGAATTGAAGTTCAATACTCTTGCTAAAGGGCGATTTTGTTATATATGCTTGAGGGCAACAGCACAAAACACGGGGACGAAAGAGGGAGGAAACAGGACGAGTGCTGTCACAAACACAGAAATTAACGAAGACATGAGGACCAAGTTACTCAGATTAGGGTTATAACAAGTAGCAGAGATCTAGTTATAGAATTGAAGTTCAATACTCTAGCTAAAGAGCGATATGGTTATTCATTCTTGAGGGCAACAGCACCAAACACGGGGACGAAAGAGAGAGGAAGGAGGACGAGTGCTGTCACAAACACAGAAATTAACGAAGGCAAGAGGACCAAGTTACTCAGATTAGCGTTATAACAAGTAGCAAAGCGCTAGTTATAGAATTGAAGTTCAATACTCTTGCTAAAGGGCGATTTTGTTATACATTCTTGAGGGCAGCAGCACAAAGCACGGGGACAAAAGAGGGAGGAAACAAGGCGAGTGCTGTCGCAAACACAGAAATTAACGAAGGCAAGAGGACCAAGTTAACCAGATTAGGGTTCTAACAAGTAGCAGAGCCCTAGTTCTAGAATTGAAGTTCATTATTCTTGCTAAAGGGCGATTGGGTCATACATTCTAGAGGGCAACAGCAACAAACACGGAGACGAAAGAGGGAGGAAATAGGACGAGTGCTGTCGCAAACACAGAAATTAACGAAGGCAAGAGGCTTAAGTTACTCAGATTCGGGTTATAACAAGTAGCAGAGCCCTAGTTCTAGAATGTAAGTTCTATACTCTTGCTAAAGAGCGATTTGGTTATACATTCTTCAAGGCAACAGCACCAAACACGGGGACGAAAGAGGGAGGAAACAGGACGAGTGCTGTCGCAAACACAGAAATTAACGAAGGCAAGAGGACCAAGTTACTCAGATTAACGTTATAACAAGTAGCAGAGTGCTAGTTATAGAATTGAAGTTCAATACTCTTGCTAAAGGGCGATTTTGTTATACATTCTTGAGGGCAACAGCACAAAATACGGGGACGAAAGAGGGACGAAACAAGACGTGTGCTGTCGCAACACAGAAATTAACAAAGGCAAGAGGACCAAGTTAACCAGATTAGGGTTATAACAAGTAGCAGAGCCCTAGTTCTAGAATTGAAGTTCAATACTCTTGCTAAAGGGCGATTTTGTTATACATTCTTGAGGGCAAGAGCACAAAACACGGGGACGAGAGAGGGAGGAAACAGGACGAGTGCTGTTACAAACACAGATATTAACGAAGTCAAGAAGGACAAGGATCTCAAAGTGTGGTTATAAAGAGTAGAAGAGCCCTAGTTCTAGAATTTAAGTTGAATACTCTTGCTAAAGCGCGATATGGTTATACATTCTTGAGGGCAACAGCACCAAACACGGGGACGAAGGAGCGAGGAAACAGGCCGAGTGCTGTCACAAACACAGAAATTAACGAAGGCAAGAGGCTCAAGTTACGCAGATTAGGGTTAAAACATGTAGCAGAGCCCTAGTTCTAGAATAGAAGTTCAATACTCTTGCAAAAGGGCGATTTGGTTATACATTTTTGAGGGCAACAGCACCAAACACGGGGACGAAAGAGGGAGGAAATAGAAGGACCGCTGTCACACACACAAACATTAACGAAGCCAAGAGTATCAGGTTAATAAGATTATTGTTATAACAAGTAGAAGATGCCTAGTTCTGGAATTCAAGTTCAAAACTTTTGCTAAATGGCGATTTTGTTGTACATTCTTGAGGGCAAGAGCTCTAAATACGGGGACGAAGGAGGTAGGAAACAGGCGGAGCGCTGCCACACACACAGACGTTAACGAAGCCGAGAGGATCAGGTTACTCAGGTTAGGGTTATAACAAGTATAGGAACCCTAGTTCTAGAATTGAAGTTATATAATAATAATAATAATAATAATAATTGGCTTTGGAGGGAAGGAAATGGCCCAATATCAGTCTCATATATCTCCGGACGCCTGAACCGCGCCGTAAGGGAAGAGATAAAGGAGAGAGTAATAAAAGAATTTAAGAAAGAGGTGCCGTAGTGGAGGGCTCCGGAATAATTTCGACCACCTGGGGATCTTTAAGGTGCACTGACATCGCAAAGCACACGGGTGCCTTAGCGCATTTTGTCCGTAAAAACGCACCCACCGCGGTCGAACTCGAACCAAGAAACTCCGGATCAGTAGTCGAGCACCTTAACCACTGAGCCAGCACCGCGGGGTGTTGAAGTTTAATAATCTTGCAAAATGGACGGCTTGGGTGTACGTTCTAGAGGGCACAAGCACCAAAGAGGGGGCGAAAGAGGGAGTAATCAGGACGAGCGCTGTCACACACACAGAAAGTAAAGAAGCTAAGAGGATCAGGTTACTCAGATTATGAATATAACAAGTAGCAGATCCCTTGTTCTAGAATTGAAGTTCAATACTCTTGCTAAAGGGCGATTTGGTTATACATTCTAGAGGGCAACAGCACCAAACACGGGGACGAAAGAGCGAGGAAACAGGACGAGTGCTGTCACAAACACAGAAATTAACGAGGTCAAGAAGACCAAGTTACTCATATTAGGGTTATAACAAGTAGCAGAGCCCTAGTTATACAATTGAAGTTCAATACTCTTGCTAAAGGGCGATTTGGCTATACATTCTTGAAGACAACAGCACAAAATACGCTGAAGAAAGACGGAGGAAACATTACGAGTGCTGTCACAAACACAGAAATTAACGAAGGAAAGAGGACCAAGGTACTCAGATTAGGGTTATAACAAGTAGCAGAGCCCTAGTTCTAAAATTGAAGTTCGATGCTCTTGCTAAATGGCGATAGCACCAAACATGGGGACGAAAGTGGGAGGAAACAGGACGAGTGCTGTCACAAACACAGAAATTAAGGAAGGCAAGAGAACGAAGTTACTCAGATTAGCGTTATAACAAGTAGCAGAGCGCTAGTTATAGAATTGAAGTTCAATACTCTTGCTAAAGGGCGATTTTGTTATATATGCTTGAGGGCAACAGCACAAAACACGGGGACGAAAGAGGGAGGAAACAGGACGAGTGCTGTCACAAACACAGAAATTAACGAAGACATGAGGACCAAGTTACTCAGATTAGGGTTATAACAAGTAGCAGAGATCTAGTTATAGAATTGAAGTTCAATACTCTAGCTAAAGAGCGATATGGTTATTCATTCTTGAGTGCAACAGCACCAAACACGGGTACGAAAGAGAGAGGAAGGAGGACGAGTGCTGTCACAAACACAGAAATTAACGAAGGCAAGAGGACCAAGTTACTCAGATTAGCGTTATAACAAGTAGCAAAGCGCTAGTTATAGAATTGAAGTTCAATACTCTTGCTAAAGGGCGATATTGTTATACATTCTTGAGGGCAACAGCACAAAGCACGGGGACAAAAGAGGGAGGAAACAAGGCGAGTGCTGTCGCAAACACAGAAATTAACGAAGGCAAGAGGACCAAGTTAACCAGATTAGGGTTCTAACAAGTAGCAGAGCCCTAGTTCTAAAATTGAAGTTCAATATTCTTGCTAAAGGGCGATTGGGTCATACATTCTAGAGGGCAACAGCAACAAACACGGAGACGAAAGAGGGAGGAAACAGGACGAGTGCTGTCGCAAACACAGAAATTAACGAAGGCAAGAGGCTCAAGTTACTCAGATTAGGGTTATAACAAGTAGCAGAGGCCTAGTTCTAGAATGTAAGTTCTATACTCTTGCTAAAGGGCGAATTGGGTATACATTCTTGAAGGCAACAGCACCAAACACGGGGACGAAAGAGGGAGGAAACAGGACGAGTGCTGTCAGAAACACAGAAATTATTGAAGGAAAGAAGACCAAGTTACTCAGATTAACGTTATAACAAGTAGCAGAGCCCTAGTTCTAGAATTGAAGTTCAATACTCTTGCTAAAGGGCGATTTGGTTATACATTCTAGAGGGCAACAGCACCAAACACGGGGACGAAAGAGGGAGGAAATAGAAGGAGCGCTGTCACACACACAACAATTAACGAAGCCAAGAGTATCAAGTTAATAAGATTATTGTTATAAAAAGTAGAAGATGCTTAGTTCTAGGCTCGAAGTTCAAAACTTTTGCTAAATGGCGCATTGGTTGTACATTCTCGAGGGCAACAGCTCGAAATACGGGGACGAAGGAGGGAGGAAACAGGCGGAGCGCTGCCACACACACAGACGTTAACGCAGCCGAGAGGATCAGGTTACTCAGGTTAGGGTTATAAAAAGTATAAGAGCCCTAGTTCTAGAATTGAAGTTATATAAGAATAATAATAATAATTGGTTTTGGGGGAAGGAATTGGCGCAATATCAGTCTCATATATCTTCGGACGCCTGAACCACGCCGTAAGGGAAGAGATAAAGGAAACAGTAAATAAAGAAATCAAGTAAGAGGTGCCGTAGTGGAGGGCTCCGGAATAGGTTCGACCACCTGGGGATGTTTAAGGTGCACTGACATCGCAAAGCACACGGGTGCCTTAGAGTTTTTCTTCCGTAAAAACGCATCCGCCGCAGTCGAGCTCGAACCAAGAAACTCCGGATCAGTAGTCGAGCACCTTAACCACTGAGACACCACCGCGGGGTGTTGAAGTTCAATACTCTTGCAAATTGGACGACTTGGTTATACATTCTACGGGGCAAAAGCACCAAAGAGGGGGCGAAAGAGGGACTAAACAGGACGAGCGCTGTCACACACACAGAAAGTAACGATGCTAAGAGGATCAGGTTACTCAGATTATGAATATAACAAGTAGCAGATCCCTTGTTTTAGAATTTAAGTTCAATACTCTTGCTATTGGGCGATTTCTTTGTACATTGTTGAGGTCAACCGCACCAAAAACGGGGATGAAAGAGGGATGAAACAGGAGGAGCGCTGTCACACACCCAGACATTAACGAAGCCAAGAGGACCAGTCTAATCAGATTATGGTTATAACAAGTAGCAGTGCCCTAGTTCTAGAATTGAACTTCAATACTCTTGCTAAAGGGCGATTTGGTTGTACATTCGTGATGGGAACAGCACCAAAGACAGGGACGAAAAAGGGAGGAAAGAGGACGTGCGCTGTCACACACACAGAAATTAACGAAGCCAAAATAACCAGGTTACTCTGTTTCGGATACTGACAAATACCAGAGATCGAGTTCAAGAATTTAAGTTCAATACTCTTGCTAAAGGGCGATGTTGTTATACATTCTTGAGGGCAACAGCACAAAACACGGGGACGAAAGAGGGAGGAAATTGGAGGAGCGCTGTCACACACACAAAAATTAACGAAGCCAAGAGTATCAGGTTAATAAGATTATTGTTATAACAAGTAGAAGATGCCTAGTTCTGGAATTGAAATTCAAAACTTTTGCTAAATGGAGATTTGGTTGTACATTCTTGAGGGCAAGAGCTCTAAATACGGGGACGAAGGAGGGAGGAAACAGGCGGAGCGCTGCCACACACACAGACATTAACGAAGCCGAGAGGATCAGGTTACTCAGGTTAGGGTTATAACAAGTATAGGAACCCTAGTTCTAGAATTGAAGTTATATAATAATAATAATAATTGGCTTTGGGGAGAAGGAAATGGCCCAATATCAGTCTTATATATCTTCGGACGCCTGAACCGTGCCGTAAGGGAAGAGATAAAGGAGAGAGTAAATGAAGAAATTAAGAAAGAAGTGCCGTAGTGGAGGGCTCCAGAATAATTTCGACCACCTGGGGATCTTTAAGGTGCACTGACATCGCAAAGCACACGGGTGCCTTAGCGCTTTTTGTCCGTAAAAACGCACCCGCCGCGGTCGAACTCGAACCAAGAAACTCCGGATCAGTAGTCGAGCACCTTAACCACTGAGCCACCACCGCGGGGTGTTGAAGTTGAATACTCTTCCAAAATGGACGGCTTGGTTGTACATTCTACGGGCAAAAGCACCAAAGAGAGGGCGAAAGAGGGAGTAATCAGGACGAGCGCTGTCACACACACAGAAAGTAAAGAAGCTAAGAGGATCAGGTTACTCAGATTATGAATATAACAAGTAGCAGATCCCTTGTTCTAGAATTTAAGTTCAATATTCTTGCTAATGGGCGATTTCTTTGTACATTGTTGAGGTCAGCCGCACCAAAAACGGGGATGAAAGAGGGAAGAAACAGGAGGGCCGCTGTCACACACACAGAAATTAACGAAGCCAAGAGGACCAGTCTAATCAGATTATGGTTATACCAAGTAGCAGTGCCCTAGTTCTAGAATTGAAGTTCAATACTCTTTCTAAAGGGCGATTTGGTTATACCTTCTTGAGGGCAACAGCACCAATGATGGAGACGAAAGAGGTAGGAAAGAGGACGTGCGCTGTCATACAAAGAAATTAACGAAGCCAAAAGGACCAGGTTACCCTGATGCGGGTAATGACAAGTAGCAGAGATCGAGTTCAAGAATTACAGTTCAATATTCTTTCTAAAGGGCGATTTGGTTATACATTCTTGAGGGCAACAGCACAATATACGGGGACAAAAGAGGGACGAAACAAGACGTGTGCTGTCGCAAACACAGATATTAACAAAGGCAAGAGGACCAAGTTAACCAGATTAGGGTTATAACAAGTAGCAGAGAACTAGTTCTAGAATTGAAGTTCAATACTCTTGCTAAAGGGCGATTTTATTATAGATTCTTGAGGGCAACAGCACAAAATACGGGGACGAAAGAGGGACGAAACAAGACGTGTGCTGTCGCAAACACAGAAATTAACAAAGGCAAGAGGACCAAGTTAACCAGATTAGGGTTATAACAAGTAGCAGAGCCCTAGTTCTAGAATTGAAGTTCAATACTCTTGCTAAAGGGCGATTTTGTTATACATTCTTGAGGGCAAGAGCACAAAACACGGGGACGAAAGAGGGAGGAAACAGGACGAGTGCTGTTACAAACACAGAAATTAACGAAGTCAAGAAGGACAAGGATCTCAAAGTGTGGTTATAAAGAGTAGAAGAGCCCTAGTTCTAGAATTTAAGTTGAATACTCTTGCTAAAGCGCGATATGGTTATACATTCTTGAGGGCAACAGCACCAAACACGGGGAAGAAGGAGCGAGGAAACAGGCCGAGTGCTGTCACAAACACAGAAATTAACGAAGGCAAGAGGCTCAAGTTACGCAGATTAGGGTTAAAAACATGTAGCAGAGCCCTAGTTCTAGAATAGAAGTTCAATACTCTTGCTAAAGGGCGATTTGGGTATACATTTTTGAGGGCAACAGCACCAAACACGGGGACGAAAGAGGGAGGAAATAGGAGGACCGCTGTCACACACACAAACATTAACGAAGCCAAGAGTATCAGGTTAATAAGATTATTGTTATAACAAGTAGAAGATGCCTAGTTCTGGAATTGAAGTTCAAAACTTTTGCTAAATGGCGATTTTGTTGTACATTCTTGAGGGCAAGAGCTCTAAATACGGGGACGAAGGAGGTAGGAAACAGGCGGAGCGTTGCCACACACACAGACGTTAACGAAGCCGAGAGGATCAGGTTACTCAGGTTAGGGTTATAACAAGTATAGGAACCCTAGTTCTAGAATTGAAGTTATATAATAATAATAATAATAATTGGCTTTGGAGGGAAGGAAATGGCCCAATATCAGTCTCATATATCTCCGGACGCCTGAACCGCGCCGTAAGGGAAGAGATAAAGGAGAGAGTAATAAAAGAAATTAAGAAAGAGGTGCCGTAGTGGAGGGCTCCGGAATAATTTCGACCACCTGGGGATCTTTAAGGTGCACTGACATCGCAAAGCACACGGGTGCCTTAGCGCATTTTGTCCGTAAAAACGCACCCACCGCGGTCGAACTCGAACCAAGAAACTCCGGATCAGTAGTCGAGCACCTTAACCACTGAGCCAGCACCGCGGGGTGTTGAAGTTTAATACTCTTGCAAAATGGACGGCTTGGTTGTACGTTCTAGAGGGCAAAAGCACCAAAGAGGGGGCGAAAGAGGGAGTAATCAGGACGAGCGCTGTCACACACACAGAAAGTAAAGAAGCTAAGAGGATCAGGTTACTCAGATTATGAATATAACAAGTAGCAGATCCGTTGTTCTAGAATTTAAGTTCAATACTCTTGCTAATGGGCGATTTCTTTGTACATTGTTGAGGTCAGCCGCACCAAAAACGGGGATGAAAGAGGGAACAAACAGGAGGGGCGCTGTCACACACACAGAAATTAACGAAGCCAATAGGACCAGTCTAATAAGATTATGGTTATACCAAGTAGCAGTGCCCTAGTTCTAAAATTGAAGTTCAATACTCTTTCTAAAGGGCGATTTGGTTATACCTTCTTGAGGGCAACAGCACCAAAGATGGGGACGAAAGAGGTAGAAAAGAGGACGTGCGCTGTCATACAAAGAAATTAACGAAGCCAAAAGGACCAGGTTACCCTGATGCGGGTAATGACAAGTAGCAGAGATCGAGTTCAAGAATTAAAGTTCAATATTCTTTCTAAAGGGCGATTTGGTTATACATTCTTGAGGGCAACAGCACAATATACGGGGACAAAAGAGGGACGAAACAAGACGTGTGCTGTCGCAAACACAGAAATTAACAAAGGCAAGAGGACCAAGTTAACCAGATTAGGGTTATAACAAGTAGCAGAGAACTAGTTCTAGAATTGAAGTTCAATACTCTTGCTAAAGGGCGATTTGGTTATATATTCTAGAGGGAAACAGCACCAAACACGGGGACGAAAGAGCGAGGAAACAGGACGAGTGCTGTCACAAACACAGAAATTAACGAGGTCAAGAAGACCAAGTTACTCAGATTAGGGTTATAACAAGTAGCAGAGCCCTAGTTATACAATTGAAGTTCAATACTCTTGCTAAAGGGCGATTTGGCTATACATTCTTGAAGACAACAGCACAAAATACGGGGAAGAAAGACGGAGGAAACATTACGAGTGCTGTCACAAACACAGAAATTAACGAAGGAAAGAGGCCCAAGGTACTCAGATTAGGGTTATAACAAGTAGCAGAGCCCTAGTTCTAGAATTGAAGTTCGATACTCTTGCTAAAGGGCGATAGCACCAAACATGGGGACGAAAGAGGGAGGAAACAGGACGAGTGCTGTCACAAACACAGAAATTAACGAAGGCAAGAGGCTCAAGTTAATCAGATTAGGGTTATAACAAGTAGCAGAGATCTTGTCATAGAATTGAAGTTCAATACTCTAGCTAAAGAGCGATATGGGTATTCATTCTTGAGGGCAACAGCACCAAACACGGGGACGAAAGAGAGAGGAAGGAGGACGAGTGCTGTCACAAACACAGAAATTAACGAAGGCAAGAGGACCAAGTTACTCAGATTAGCGTTATAACAAGTAGCAAAGCGCTAGTTATAGAATTGAAGTTCAATACTCTTGCTAAAGGCGATTTTGTTATACATTCTTGAGGGCAACAGCACAAAGCACGGGGACAAAAGAGGGAGGAAATAGGAGGAGCGCTGTCACACACACAAAAATTAACGAAGCCAAGAGTATCAGGTTAATAAGATTATTGTTATAACAAGTAGAAGATGCCTAGTTCTGGAATTGAAGTTCAAAACTTTTGCTAAATGGCGATTAAGTTGTACATTCTTGAGGGCAACAGCTCTATATACGGGGACGAAGGAGGGAGGAAACAGGCGGAGCGCTGCCACACACACAGAAATTAACGAAGGCAAGAGGACCAAGTTACTCAGATTAGCGTTATAACAAGTAGCAGAGTGCTAGTTATAGAATTGCAGTTCAATACTCTTGCTAAAGGGCGATTTTGTTATACATTCTTGAGGGCAACAGCACAAAATACGGGGACGAAAGAGGGAGGAAACAGGACGAGTGCTGTCACAAACACAGAAAATAACGAGGTCAAGAAGACCAAGTTACTCAGATTAGGGTTATAACAAGTAGCAGAGCCCTAGTTATACAATTGAAGTTCAGTACTCTTGCTAAAGGGCGATATGGCTATACATTCTTGAAGAGAAGAGCACAAAATACGGGGAAGAAAGACGGAGGAAACATTACGAGTGCTGTCACAAACACAGAAATTAACGAAGGCAAGATGACCAAGTTACTCATATTAGGGTTATAACAATTAGCAGAGCCCTAGGCATAGAATTGATGTTCAATACTCTTGCTAAAGGGCGATTTGAATATGTATTCTTGAGGCCAACAGCACGAAGCACGGGGTCGGAAAAGGGACGAAACAGGACGAGTGCTGTCACAAACACAGAATTTAACGAAGGCAAGAGAACGAAGTTACTCAGATTAGCGTTATAACAAGTAGCAGAGCGCTAGTTATAGAATTTAAGTTCAATACGCTTGCTAAAGGGCGATTTTGTTATACATTCTTGAGGGCAACAGCACAAAATACGGGGACGAAAGAGGGACGAAACAGGACGAGTGCTGTCACTAACAAAGAAATTAACGAAGGCAAGAGGACCAAGTTACTCATATTAGGGTTATAACAAGTAGCAGTGCCCTAGATATAGAATTTAAGTTCAATACTCTTGCTAAAGGGCGATTTGGTTATAAATTCTTGATGGCGACAGCACCAAACACGACGACAAAAAACAGAGGAAACAGGACGAGTGCTGTCAAAAACACAGAAATTATTGAAGGAAAGAAGGCCAAGTTACTCGGATTAGAGTTATAACAAGTAGGAGAGCCCTAGTTGTAGAATTTGGGTTCAATACACTTGCTAAAGGGTAATTTGGTTATACATTCTTGAGGGCAACAGCACTAAACACGGGGACAAAATACGGAGGAACCAGGATGATTACTGTCACAAACACAGAAATTAACGAAAGAAAGAGGACCCAATTACTCAAAGTGGGGTTATAAATTTGGCAGAGCCCTAGTTCTAGAATTGAAGTTCGATACTCTTGCTAAAGGGCGATTTGGTTATACATTTTTGACGGCAATAGCACCAAACATGGGGACGAAAGAGGGAGGAAACAGGACGAGTGCTGTCACAAACACAGAAATTAACGAAGGCAAGAGAACGAAGTTACTCAGATTAGCGTTATAACAAGTAGTAGAGCCCTAGTTCTAGAATTTGAGTTCTATACTCTTGCCAAAGGGCGATTTTGTTATACATTCTTGAGGGCAACAGCACAAAGCACGGGGACAAAAGAGGGAGGAAACAAGGCGAGTGCTGTCGCAAACACAGAAATTAACGAAGGCAAGAGGACCAAGATAACCAGATTAGGGTTCTAACAAGTAGCAGAGCCCTAGTTCTAGAATTGAAGTTCAATACTCTTGCTAAAGGGCGATTTTGTTATACATTCTTGAGGGCAACAGAACAAAATACGGGGACGAAAGAGGGACGAAACAAGACGTGTGCTGTCGCAAACACAGAAATTAACAAAGGCAAGAGGACCAAGTTAACCAGATTAGGGTTATAACAAGTAGCAGAGCATTAGTTCTAGAATTGAAGTTCAATAGTCTTGCTAAATGGCGATAGCACCAAACACGGGGACGAAAGAGGGAGGAAACAGGACGAGTGCTGTCACAAACACAGAAAATAACGAGGTCAAGAAGACCAAGTTACTCAGATTAGGGTTATAACAAGTAGCAGAGCCCTAGTTATACAATTGAAGTTCAGTACTCTTGCTAAAGGGGATATGGCTATACATTCTTGAAGACAAGAGCACAAAATACGGGGAAGAAAGACGGAGGAAACATTACGAGTGCTGTCACAAACACAGAAATTAACGAAGGAAAGAGGACCAAGTTACTCAGATTAGGGTTATAACAAGTAGCAGAGCCCTAGTTCTAGAATTGAAGTTCGATACTCTTGCTAAAGGGCGATTTTGTTATACATTCTTGAGGGCAACAGCACAAAATACGGGGACGAAAGAGGGACGAAACAAGACGTGTGCTGTCGCAAACACAGAAATTAACAAAGGCAAGAGGACCAAGTTAACCAGATTAGGGTTATAACAAGTAGCAGAGCCCTAGTTCTAGAATTGAAGTTCAATACTCTTGCTAAAGGGCGATAGCACCAAACACGGGGACGAAAGAGGGAGGAAACAGGACGAGTGCTGTCACAAATACAGAAAATAACGAGGTCAAGAAGACCAAGTTACTCAGATTAGGGTTATAACAAGTTGCAGAGCCCTAGTTATACAATTGAAGTTCAATACTCTTGCTAAAGGGCGATTTTGTTATACATTCTTGAGGGCAACAGCACAAAATACGGGGACGAAAGAGGGACGAAACAGGACGACTGCTGTCACTAAAAAAGAAATTAACGAAGGCAAGAGGACCAAGTTACTCATATTAGGGTTATAACAAGTAGCAGTGCCCTAGATATAGAATTTAAGTTCAATACTCTTGCTAAAGGGCGATTTGGTTATAAATTCTTGATGGCGACAGCACCAAACACGACGACAAAAGACAGAGGAAACAGGACGAGTGCTGTCAAAAACACAGAAATTATTGAAGGAAAGAAGACCAAGTTACTCGGATTAGAGTTATAACAAGTAGGAGAGCCCTAGTTGTAGAATTTAAGTTCAATACACTTGCTAAAGGGTAATTTGGTTATACATTCTTGAGGGCAACAGCACTAAACACGGGGACAAAATACGGAGGAACCAGGATGATTACTGTCACAAACACAGAAATTAACGAAAGAAAGAGGACCCAATTACTCAAAGTGGGGTTATAAATTTGGCAGAGCCCTAGTTCTAGAATTGAAGTTCGATACTCTTGCTAAAGGGCGATTGGGTCATACATTCTAGAGGGCAACAGCAACAAACACGGGGACGAAAGAGGGAGGAAACAGAACGAGTGCTGTCACAAACACAGAAATTAACGTAGGCAAGAGGCTCAAGTTACTCAGATTAGGGTTATAACAAGTAGCAGAGCCCTAGTTCTAGAATTGAAGTTCAATACTCTTGCTTAAGGGCGATTTGGTTATACATTCTAGAGGGCAACAGCACCAAACACGGGGACGAAAGAGGGAGGAAATAGAAGGAGCGCCGTCACACACACAAAAATTAACGAAGCCAAGAGTATCAGGGTAATAAGATTATTGTTATAAAAAGTAGAAGATGCATAGTTCTAGGCTCGAAGTTCAAAACTTTTGCTAAATGGCGATTTGGTTGTACATTCTCGAGGGCAACAGCTCGAAATACGGGGACGAAGGGGGGAGGAAACAGGCGGAGCGCTGCCACACACACAGACGTTAACGCAGCCGAGAGGATCAGGTTACTCAGGTTAGGGTTATAAAAAGTATAAGAGCCCTAGTTCTAGAATTGAAGTTATATAAGAATAATAATAACAATTGGTTTTGGGGGAAGGATATGGCGCAATATCAGTCTCATATATCTTCGGACGCCTGAACCACGCCGTAAGGGAAGAGATAAAGGAAACAGTAAATAAAGAAATTAAGTAAGAGGTGCCGTAGTGGAGGGCTCCGGAATAAGTTCGACCACCTGGGGATGTTTAAGGTGCACTGACATCGCAAAGCACACGGGTGCCTTAGAGTTTTTCTTCCGTAAAAACGCATCCGCCGCAGTCGAGCTCGAACCAAGAAACTCCGGATCAGTAGTCGAGCACCTTAACCACTGAGACACCACCGCGGGGTGTTGAAGTTCAATACTCTTGCAAATTGGACGACTTGGTTATACATTCTACGGGGCAAAAGCACCAAAGAGGGGGCGAAAGAGGGAGTAAACAGGACGAGCGCTGTCACACACACAGGAAGTAACGATGCTAAGAGGATCAGGTTACTCAGATTATGAATATAACAAGTAGCAGATCCCTTGTTTTAGAATTTAAGTTCAATACTCTTGCTATTGGGCGATTTCTTTGTACATTGTTGAGGTCAACCGCACCAAAAACGGGGATGAAAGAGGGATGAAACAGGAGGAGTGCTGTCACACACCCCGAAATTAACGAAGCCAAGAGGACCAGTCTAATCAGATTATGGTTATACCAAGTAGCAGTGCCCTAGTTCTAGAATTGAAGTTCAATACTCTTTCTAAAGGGCGATTTGGTTATACCTTCTTGAGGGCAACAGCACCAATGATGGGGACGAAAGAGGTAGGAAAGAGGACGTGCGCTGTCATACAAATAAATTAACGAAGCCAAAAGGACCAGGTTACCCTGATGCGGGTAATGACAAGTAGCAGAGATCGAGTTCAAGAATTACAGTTCAATATTCTTTCTAAAGGGCGATTTGGTTATACATTCTTGAGGGCAGCAGCACAATATACGGGGACAAAAGAGGGACGAAATAAGACGTGTGCTGTCGCAAACACAGATATTAACAAAGGCAAGAGGACCAAGTTAACCAGATTAGGGTTATAACAAGTAGCAGAGAACTAGTTCTAGAATTGAAGTTCAATACTCTTGCTAAAGGGCGATTTTGTTATACATTCTTGAGGGCAACAGCACAAAATACGGGGACGAAAGAGGGACGAAACAAGACGTGTGCTGTCGCAAACACAGAAATTAACAAAGGCAAGAGGACCAAGTTAACCAGATTAGGGTTATAACAAGTAGCAGAGCCCTAGTTCTAGAATTGAAGTTCAATACTCTTGCTAAAGGGCGATTTTGTTATACATTATTGAGGGCAAAAGCACAAAACACGGGGACGAAAGAGGGAGGAAACAGGACGAGAGCTGTCACAAACACAGAAATTAACGAAGGCAAGACGCTCAAGTTACGCAGATTAGGGTTAAAACATGTAGCAGAGCCCTAGTTCTAGAATAGAAGTTCAATACTCTTGCTAAAGGGCGATTTGGGTATACATTTTTGAGGGCAACAGCACCAAACACGGGGACGAAAGAGGGAGGAAATAGGAGGACCGCTGTCACACACACAAACATTAACGAAGCCAAGAGTATCAGGTGAATAAGATTATTGTTATAACAAGTAAAAGATGCCTAGTTCTGGAATTGAAGTTCAAAACTTTTGCTAAATGGCGATTTTGTTGTACATTCTTGAGGGCAAGAGCTCTAAATACGGGGACGAAGGAGGTAGGAAACAGGCGGAGCGTTGCCACACACACAGACGTTAACGAAGCCGAGAGGATCAGGTTACTCAGGTTAGGGTTATAACAAGTATAGGAACCCTAGTTCTAGAATTGAAGTTATATAATAATAATAATAATAATAATAATTGGCTTTGGAGGGAAGGAAATGGCCCAATATCAGTCTCATATATCTCCGGACGCCTGAACCGCGCCGTAAGGGAAGAGATAAAGGAGAGAGTAATAAAAGAAATTAAGAAAGAGGTGCCGTAGTGGAGGGCTCCGGAATAATTTCGACCACCTGGGGATCTTTAAGATGCACTGACATCGCAAAGCACACGGGTGCCTTAGCGCATTTTGTCCGTAAAAACGCACCCACCGCGGTCGAACTCGAACCAAGAAACTCCGGATCAGTAGTCGAGCACCTTAACCACTGAGCCAGCACCGCGGGGTGTTGAAGTTTAATACTCTTGCAAAATGGACGGCTTGGTTGTACGTTCTAGAGGGCAAAAGCACCAAAGAGGGGGCGAAAGAGGGAGTAATCAGGACGAGCGCTGCCACACACACAGAAAGTAAAGAAGCTAAGAGGATCAGGTTACTCAGATTATGAATATAGCAAGTAGCAGATCCCTTGTTCTAGAATTTAAGTTCAATACTCTTGCTAATGGGCGATTTCTTTGTACATTGTTGAGGTCAGCCGCACCAAAAACGGGGATGAAAGAGGGAACAAACAGGAGGGGCGCTGTCACACACACAGAAATTAACGAAGCCAATAGGACCAGTCTAATCAGATTATGGTTATACCAAGTAGCAGTGCCCTAGTTCTAGAATTGAAGTTCAATACTCTTTCTAAAGGGCGATTTGGTTATACCTTCTTGAGGGCAACAGCACCAAAGATGGGGACGAAAGAGGTAGGAAAGAGGACGTGCGCTGTCATACAAAGAAATTAACGAAGCCAAAAGGACCAGGTTACCCTGATGCGGGTAATGACAAGTAGCAGAGATCGAGTTCAAGAATTAAAGTTCAATATTCTTTCTAAAGGGCGATTTGGTTATACATTCTTGAGGGCAACAGCACAATATACGGGGTCAAAAGAGGGACGAAACAAGACGTGTGCTGTCGCAAACACAGAAATTAACAAAGGCAAGAGGACCAAGTTAATCAGATTAGGGTTATAACAAGTAGCAGAGAACTAGTTCTAGAATTGAAGTTCAATACTCTTGCTAAAGGGCGATGTGGTTATATATTCTAGAGGGCAACAGCACCAAACACGGGGACGAAAGAGCGAGGAAACAGGACGAGTGCTGTCACAAACACAGAAATTAACGAGGTCAAGAAGACCAAGTTACTCAGATTAGGGTTATAACAAGTAGCAGAGCCCTAGTTATACAATTGAAGTTCAATACTCTTGCTAAAGGGCGATTTGGCTATACATTCTTGAAGACAACAGCACAAAATACGGGGAAGAAAGACGGAGGAAACATTACGAGTGCTGTCACAAACACAGAAATTAACGAAGGAAAGAGGACCAAGGTACTCAGATTAGGGTTATAACCAGTAGCAGAGCCCTAGTTCTAGAATTGAAGTTCGATACTCTTGCTAAAGGGCGATAGCACCAAACATGGGGACGAAAGAGGGAGGAAACAGGACGAGTGGTGTCACAAACACAGAAATTAACGAAGGCAAGAGGACCAAGTTACTCAGATTAGCGGTATAACAAGTAGCAGAGCGCTAGTTATAGAATTGAAGTTCAATACTTTTGCTAAAGGGCGATTTTGTTATACATTCTTGAGGGCAACAGCACAAAATACGGGGACGAAAGAGGGACGAAACAAGACGTGTGCTGTCGCAAACACAGAAATTAACGAAGGCAAGAGGACCAAGTTAACCAGATTAGGTTTCTAACAAGTAGCAGAGCCCTAGTTCTAGAATTGATGTTCAATACTCTTGCTAAAGGGCGATTTGGTTATACATTCTAGAGGGCAACAGCACCAAACACGGGGACGAAAGAGGGAGGAAACAGGACGAGTGCTGTCACAAACACAGAAAATAACGAGGTCAAGAAGACCAAGTTACTCAGATTAGGGTTATAACAAGTAGCAGAGCCCTAGTTATACAATTGAAGTTCAGTACTCTTGCTAAAGGGCGATATGGCTATACATTCTTGAAGACAAGAGCACAAAATACGGGGAAGAAAGACGGAGGAAACATTACGAGTGCTGTCACAAACACAGAAATTAACGAAGGCAAGATGACCAAGTTACTCATATTAGGGTTATAACAATTAGCAGAGCCCTAGGCATAGAATTGATGTTCAATACTCTTGCTAAAGGGCGATTTGAATATGTATTCTTGAGGCCAACAGCACCAAGCACGGGGACGGAAAAGGGACGAAACAGGACGAGTGCTGTCTCTAACAAAGAAATTAACGAAGGCAAGAGGACCAAGTTACTCATATTAGGGTTATAACAAGTAGCAGTGCCCTAGATATAGAATTTAAGTTCAATACTCTTGCTAAAGGGCGATTTGGTTATAAATTCTTGATGGCGACAGCACCAAACACGACGACAAAAGACAGAGGAAAAAGGACGAGTGCTGTCAAAAACACAGAAATTATTGAAGGAAAGAAGGCCAAGTTACTCGGATTAGCGGTATAACAAGTAGCAGAGCGCTAGTTATAGAATTGAAGTTCAATACTTTTGCTAAAGGGCGATTTTGTTATACATTCTTGAGGGCAACAGCACAAAATACGGGGACGAAAGAGGGACGAAACAAGACGTGTGCTGTCGCAAACACAGAAATTAACGAAGGCAAGAGGACCAAGTTAACCAGATTAGGTTTCTAACAAGTAGGAGAGCCCTAGTTGTAGAATTTGGGTTCAATACACTTGCTAAAGGGTAATTTGGTTATACATTCTTGAGGGCAACAGCACTAAACACGGGGACAAAATACGGAGGAACCAGGATGATTACTGTCACAAACACAGAAATTAACGAAAGAAAGAGGACCCAATTACTCAAAGTGGGGTTATAAATTTGGCAGAGCCCTAGTTCTAGAATTGAAGTTCGATACTCTTGCTAAAGGGCGATTTGGTTATACATTCTTGACGGCAATAGCACCAAACATGGGGACGAAAGAGGGAGGAAACAGGACGAGTGCTGTCACAAACACAGAAATTAACGAAGGCAAGAGAACGAAGTTACTCAGATTAGCGTTATAACAAGTAGCAGAGCCCTAGTTCTAGAATTTGAGTTCTATACTCTTGCCAAAGGGCGATTTTGTTATACATCTTGAGGGCAACAGCACAAAGCACGGGGACAAAAGAGGGAGGAAACAAGGCGAGTGCTGTCGCAAACACAGAAATTAACGAAGGCAAGAGGACCAAGATAACCAGATTAGGGTTCTAACAAGTAGCAGAGCCCTAGTTCTAGAATTGAAGTTCAATACTCTTGCTAAAGGGCGATTTTGTTATACATTCTTGAGGGCAACAGCACAAAATACGGGGACGAAAGAGGGACGAAACAAGACGTGTGCTGTCGCAAACACAGAAATTAACAAAGGCAAGAGGACCAAGTTAACCAGATTAGGGTTATAACAAGTAGCAGAGCATTAGTTCTAGAATTGAAGTTCAATACTCTTGCTAAAGGGCGATAGCACCAAACACGGGGACGAAAGAGGGAGGAAACAGGACGAGTGCTGTCACAAACACAGAAAATAACGAGGTCAAGAAGACCAAGTTACTCAGATTAGGGTTATAACAAGTAGCAGAGCCCTAGTTATACAATTGAAGTTCAGTACTCTTGCTAAAGGGCGATATGGCTATACATTCTTGAAGACAAGAGCACAAAATACGGGGAAGAAAGACGGAGGAAACATTACGAGTGGTGTCACAAACACAGAAATTAACGAAGGAAAGAGGACCAAGTCACTCAGATTAGGGTTATAACAAGTAGCAGAGCCCTAGTTCTAGAATCGAAGTTCGATACTCTTGCTAAAGGGCGATTTTGTTATACATTCTTGAGGGCAACAGCACAAAATACGGGGACGAAAGAGGGACGA
Source organism: Amblyomma americanum (assembly GCF_052857255.1). Taxonomy (NCBI): domain Eukaryota; kingdom Metazoa; phylum Arthropoda; class Arachnida; order Ixodida; family Ixodidae; genus Amblyomma; species Amblyomma americanum. The sequence continues at coordinate 202,644,140 of NC_135498.1, forward strand.
AACAAGACGTGTGCTGTCGCAAACACAGAAATTAACAAAGGCAAGAGGACCAAGTTAACCAGATTAGGGTTATAACAAGTAGCAGAGCCCTAGTTCTAGAATTGAAGTTCAATACTCTTGCTAAAGGGCGATAGCACCAAACACGGGGACGAAAGAGGGAGGAAACAGGACGAGTGCTGTCACAAACACAGAAAATAACGAGGTCAAGAAGACCAAGTTACTCAGATTAGGGTTATAACAAGTAGCAGAGCCCTAGTTATACAATTGAAGTTCAGTACTCTTGCTAAAGGGCGATATGGCTATACATTCTTGAAGACAAGAGCACAAAATACGGGGAAGAAAGACGGAGGAAACATTACGAGTGCTGTCACAAACACAGAAATTAACGAAGGAAAGAGGACCAAGTTACTCAGATTAGGGTTATAACAAGTAGCAGAGCCCTAGTTCTAGAATTGAAGTTCGATACTCTTGATAAAGGGCGATAGCACCAAACATGGGGACGAAAGAGGGAGGAAACAGGACGAGTGCTGTCACAAACACAGAAATTAAGGAAGGCAAGAGAACGAAGTTACTCAGATTAGCGTTATAACAAGTAGCAGAGCGCTAGTTATAGAATTGAAGTTCAATACTCTTGCTAAAGGGCGATTTTGTTATACATTCTTGAGGGCAACAGCACAAAATACGGGGACGAAATACGGAGGAACCAGGATGATTACTGTCACAAACACAGAAATTAACGAAAGAAAGAGGACCCAATTACTCAAAGTGGGGTTATAAATTTGGCAGAGCCCTAGTTCTAGAATTGAAGTTCGATACTCATGCTAAAGGGCGATTTGGTTATACATTCTTGACGGCAATAGCACCAAACATGGGGACGAAAGAGGGAGGAAACAGGACGAGTGCTGTCACAAACACAGAAATTAACGAAGGCAAGAGAACGAAGTTACTCAGATTAGCGTTATAACAAGTAGCAGAGCCCTAGTTCTAGAATTTGAGTTCTATACTCTTGCCAAAGGGCGATTTTGGTATACATTCTTGAGGGCAACAGCACAAAGCACGGGGACAAAAGAGGGAGGAAACAAGGCGAGTGCTGTCGCAAACACAGAAATTAACGAAGGCAAGAGGACCAACATAACCAGATTAGGGTTCTAACAAGTAGCAGAGCCCTAGTTCTAGAATTGAAGTTCAATATTCTTGCTAAAGGGCGATTGGGTCATACATTCTAGAGGGCAACAGCACCAAACACGGAGACGAAAGAGGGAGGAAACAGGACGAGTGCTGTCGCAAACACAGAAATTAACGAAGGCAAGAGGCTAAAGTTATTCAGATTAGGGTTATAACAAATAGCAGAGCCCTAGTTCTAGAATGTAAGTTCTATACTCTTGCTAAAGGGCGATTTGGGTATACATTCTTGAAGGCAAGAGCACCAAACACGGGGACGAAAGAGGGAGGAAACAGGACGAGTGCTGTCGCAAACACAGAAATTAACGAAGGCAAGAGGACCAAGTTACTCAGATTAACGTTATAACAAGTAGCAGAGTGCTAGTTATAGAATTGAAGTTCAATACTCTTGCTAAAGGGCGATTTTGTTATACATTCTTGAGGGCAACAGCACAAAATACGGGGACGAAAGAGGGACGAAACAAGACGTGTGCTGTCGCAAACACAGAAATTAACAAATGCAAGAGGACCAAGTTAACCAGATTAGGGTTATAACAAGTAGCAGAGCCCTAGTTCTAGAATTGAAGTTCAATACACTTGCTAAAGGGCGATTTGTTATACATTCTAGAGGGCAACAGCACCAAACACGGGGACGAAAGAGGGAGGAAACAGGACGAGTGCTGTCACAAACACAGAAATTAACGAGGTCAAGAAGACCAAGTTACTCAGATTAGGGTTATAACAAGTAGCAGAGCCCTAGTTATACAATTGAAGTTCAGTACTCTTGCTAAAGGGTGATATGGCTACACATTCTTGAAGACAACAGCAAAAAATACGGGGAAGAAAGACGGAGGAAACATTACGAGTGCTGTCACAAACACAGAAATTAACGAAGGCAAGAGGACCAAGTTACTCAGATTAGCGTTATAACAAGTAGCAAAGCGCTAGTTATAGAATTGAAGTTCAATACTCTTGCTAAAGGGCGATATTGTTATACATTCTTGAGGGCAGCAGCACAAAGCACGGGGACAAAAAAGGGAGGAAACAAGGCGAGTGCTGTCGCAAACACAGAAATTAACGAAGGCAAGAGGACCAAGTTAACCAGATTAGGGTTCTAACAAGTAGCAGAGCCCTAGTTCTAGAATTCAAGTTCATTATTCTTGCTAAAGGGCGATTGGGTCATACATATTAGAGGGCAACAGCAACAAACACGGAGACGAAAGAGGGAGGAAATAGGACGAGTGCTGTCGCAAACACAGAAATTAACGAAGGCAAGAGGCTCAAGTTACTCAGATTAGGGTTATAACAAGTAGCAGAGCCCTAGTTCTAGAATGTAAGTTCTATACTCTTGCTAAAGAGCGATTTGGGTATACATTCTTGAAGGCAACAGCACCAAACACGGGGACGAAAGAGGGAGGAAACGGGACGAGTGCTGTCGCAAACACAGAAATTAACGAAGGCAAGAGGACCAAGTTACTCAAATTAACGTTATAAGAAGTAGCAGAGTGCTAGTTATAGAATTGAAGTTCAATACTCTTGCTAAAGGGCGATTTTGTTATACATTCTTGAGGGCAACAGCACAAAATACGGGGACGAAAGAGGGAGGAAACAGGATGAGTGCTGTTACAAACACAGAAATTAACGAAGTCAAGAAGGACAAGGATCTCAAAGTGTGGTTATAAAGAGTAGAAGAGCCCTAGTTCTAGAATTTAGGTTGAATACTCTTGCTAAAGAGCGATATGGTTATACATTCTTCAGGGCAACAGCACCAAACACGGGGACGAAGGAGCGAGGAAACAGGCCGAGTGCTGTCACAAAGACAGAAATTAACGAAGGCAAGAGGCTCAAGTTACGCAGATTAGGGTTGAAACATGTAGCAGAGCCCTAGTTCTAGAATAGAAGTTCAATACTCTTGCTAAAGGGCGATTTGGTTATACATTTTTGAGGGCAACAGCACCAAACACGGGGACGAAAGAGGGAGGAAATAGAAGGACCGCTGTCACACACACAAACATTAACGAAGCCAAGAGTATCAGGTTAATAAGATTATTGTTATAACAAGTAGAAGATGCCTAGTTCTGGAATTGAAGTTCAAAACCTTTGCTAAATGGCGATTTTGTTGTACATTCTTGAGGGCAAGAGCTCTAAATACGGGGACGAAGGAGGTAGGAAACAGGCGGAGCGTTGCCACACACACAGACGTTAACGAAGCCGAGAGGATCAGGTTACTCAGGTTAGGGTTATAACAAGTATAGGAACCCTAGTTCTAGAATTGAAGTTATATAATAATAATAATAATAATTGGCTTTGGAGGGAAGGAAATGGCCCAATATCAGTCTCATATATCTCCGGACGCCTGAACCGCGCCGTAAGGGAAGAGATAAAGGAGAGAGTAATAAAAGAAATTAGGAAGAGCTGCCGTAGTGGAGGGCTCCGGAATAATTTCGACCACCTGGGGATCTTTAAGGTGCACTGACATCGCAAAGCACACGGGTGCCTTAGCGCATTTTGTCCGTAAAAACGCACCCACCGCGGTCGAACTCGAACCAAGAAACTCCGGATCAGTAGTCGAGCACCTTAACCACTGAGCCAGCACCGCGGGGTGTTGAAGTTTAATAATCTTGCAAAATGGACGGCTTGGTTGTACGTTCTAGAGGGCAAAAGCACCAAAGAGGGGGCGAAAGACGGAGTAATCAGGACCAGCGCTGTCACACACACAGAAAGTAAAGAAGCTAAGAGGATCAGGTTACTCAGATTATGAATATAACAAGTAGCAGATCCCTTGTTCTAGAATTTAAGTTCAATACTCTTGCTAATGGGCGATTTCTTTGTACATTGTTGAGGTCAGCCGCACCAAAACGGGGATGAAAGAGGGAAGAAACAGGAGGGGCGCTGTCACACACACAGAAATTAACGAAGCCAAGAGGACCAGTCTAATCAGATTATGGTTATACAAAGTAGCAGTGCCCTAGTTCTAGAATTGAAGTTCAATACTCTTTCTAAAGGGCGATTTGGTTATACCTTCTTGAGGGCAACAGCACCAAAGATGGGGACGAAAGAGGTAGGAAAGAGGACGTGCGCTGTCATACAAAGAAATTAACGAAGCCAAAAGGACCAGGTTACCCTGATGCGGGTAATGACAAGTAGCAGAGATCGAGTTCAAGAATTAAAGTTCAATATTCTTTCTAAAGGGCGATTTGGTTATACATTCTTGAGGGCAACAGCACAATATACGGGGACAAAAGAGGGACGAAACAAGACGTGTGCTGTCGCAAACACAGAAATTAACAAAGGCAAGAGGACCAAGTTAACCAGATTAGGGTTATAACAAGTAGCAGAGCACTAGTTCTAGAATTGAAGTTCAATACTCTTATTAAAGGGCGATTTTGTTATACATTCTTGAGGGCAACAACACAAAATACGGGGACGAAAGAGGGACGAAACAAGACGTGTGCTGTCGCAAACACAGAAATTAACAAAGGCAAGAGGACCAAGTTAACCAGATTAGGGTTATAACAAGTAGCAGAGCTCTAGTTATACAATTGAAGTTCAATACTCTTGCTAAAGGGCGATTTGGCTATACATTCTTGAAGACAACAGCACAAAATACGGGGAAGAAAGACGGAGGATACATTACGAGTGCTGTCACAAACACAGAAATTAACGAAGGAAAGAGGACCAAGGTACTCAGATTAGGGTTATAACAAGTAGCAGAGCCCTAGTTCTAGAATTGAAGTTCGATACTCTTGCTAAAGGGCGATAGCACCAAACATGGGGACGAAAGAGGGAGGAAACAGGACGAGTGGTGTCACAAACACAGAAATTAACGAAGGCAAGAGGACCAAGTTAACCAGATTAGGGTTATAACAAGCAGCAGAGCCCTAGTTCTAGAATTGATGTTCAATACTCTTGCTAAAGGGCGATTTGGTTATACATTCTAGAGGGCAACAGCACCAAACACGGGGACGAAAGAGGGAGGAAACAGGACGAGTGCTGTCACAAACACAGAAAATAACGAGGTCAAGAAGACCAAGTTACTCATATTAGGGTTATAACAAGTAGCAGAGTCCTAGTTATACAATTGAAGTTCAGTACTCTTGCTAAAGGGCGATATGGCTATACATTCTTGAAGACAACAGCACAAAATACGGGGAAGAAAGACGGAGGAAACATTACGAGTGCTGTCACAAACACAGAAATTAACGAAGGAAAGAGGACCAAGTTACTCAGATTAGGGTTATAACAAGTAGCAGAGCCCTAGTTCTAGAATTGAAGTTCGATACTCTTGCTAAAGGGCGATAGCACCAAACATGGGGACGAAAGTGGGAGGAAACAGGACGAGTGCTGTCACAAACACAGAAATTAAGGAAGGCAAGAGAACGAAGTTACTCAGATTAGCGTTATAACAAGTAGCAGAGCGCTAGTTATAGAATTGAAGTTCAATACTCTTGCTAAAGGGCGATTTTGTTATATATGCTTGAGGGCAACAGCACAAAACACGGGGACGAAAGAAGGAGGAAACAGGACGAGTGCTGTCACAAACACAGAAATTAACGAAGACATGAGGACCAAGTTACTCAGATTAGGGTTATAACAAGTAGCAGAGATCTAGTTATAGAATTGAAGTTCAATACTCTTGCTAAAGGGCGATTTTGTTATACATTCTTGAGGGCAACAGCACAAAATACGGGGACGAAAGAGGGACGAAACAAGACGTGTGCTGTCGCAAACACAGAAATTAACAAAGGCAAGAGGACCAAGTCAACCAGATTAGGGTTATAACAAGTAGCAGAGCCCTAGTTCTAGAATTGAAGTTCAATACTCTTGCTAAATGGCGATTTGGTTATACATTCTAGAGGGCAACAGCACCAAACACGGGGACGAAAGAGAGAGGAAACAGAACGAGTGCTGTCACAAACACAGAAATTAACGAAGGGAAGAGGCTCAAGTTACTCAGATTAGGGTTATAACAAGTAGCAGAGCCCTAGTTCTAGAATTGAAGTTCAATACTCTTGCTAAAGGGCGATTTGGTTATACATTCTAGAGGGCAACAGCACCAAACACGGGGACGAAAGAGGGAGGAAATAGAAGGAGCGCTGTCACACACACAAAAATTAACGAAGCCAAGAGTATCAGGTTAATAAGATTATTGTTATAAAAAGTAGAAGATGCTTAGTTCTAGGATCGAAGTTCAAAACTTTTGCTAAATGGCGATTTGGTTGTACATTCTCGAGGGCAACAGCTCGAAATACGGGGACGAAGGAGGGAGGAAACAGGCGGAGCGCTGCCACACACACAGACGTTAACGCAGCCGAGAGGATCAGGTTACTCAGGTTAGGGTTATAAAAAGTATAAGAGCCCTAGTTCTAGAATTGAAGTTATATAATAATAATAATAATTGGTTTTGGGGGAAGGAAATGGCGCAATATCAGTCTCATATATCTTCGGACGCCTGAACCACGCCGTAAGGGAAGAGATAAAGGAAACAGTAAATAAAGAAATTAAGTAAGACGTGCCGTAGTGGAGGGCCCCGGAATAAGTTCGAGCACCTGGGGATGTTTAAGGTGCACTGACATCGCAAAGCACACGGGTGCCTTAGAGTTTTTCTTCCGTAAAAACGCATCCGCCGCAGTCGAGCTCGAACCAAGAAACTCCGGATCAGTAGTCGAGCACCTTAACCACTGAGACACCACCGCGGGGTGTTGAAGTTCAATACTCTTGCAAATTGGACGACTTGGTTATACATTCTACGGGGCAAAAGCACCAAAGAGGGGGCGAAAGAGGGAGTAAACAGGACGAGCGCTGTCACACACACAGAAAGTAACGATGCTAAGAGGATCAGGTTACTCAGATTATGAATATAACAAGTACAGATCCCTTGTTTTAGAATTTAAGTTCAATACTCTTGCTATTGGGCGATTTCTTTGTACATTGTTGAGGTCAACCGCACCAAAAACGGGGATGAAAGAGGGATGAAACAGGAGGAGCGCTGTCACACACCCAGAAATTAACGAAGCCAAGAGGACCAGTCTAGTCAGATTATGGTTATAACAAGTAGCAGTGCCCTAGTTCTAGAATTGAACTTCAATACTCTTGCTAAAGGGCGATTTGGTTGTACATTCGTGATGGGAACAGCACCAAAGACAGGGACGAAAAAGGGAGGAAAGAGGACGTGCGCTGTCACACACACAGAAATTAACGAAGCCAAAATGACCAGGTTACCCTGTTTCGGATACTGTCAAATACCAGAGGTCGAGTTCAAGAATTTAAGTTCAATACTCTTGCTAAAGGGCGATGTTGTTATACATTCTTGAGGGCAACAGCACTTAACACGGGGACGAAAGAGAGAGGAAAGAGGACGAGTGCTGTCACAAACACAGAAATTAACGAAGGCAAGCGGCTCAAGTTACTCAGATTAGGGTTATAACAAGAAGCAGAGCCCTAGTTCTAGAATTGAAGTTCAATACTCTTGCTAAAGGGTGATTTGGTTATACATTTTTGAGGGCAACAGCACCAAACACGGGGACGAAAGAGGGAGGAAATTGGAGGAGCGCTGTCACACACACAAAAATTAACGAAGCCAAGAGTATCAGGTTAATAAGATTATTGTTATAACAAGTAGAAGATGCCTAGTTCTGGAATTGAAATTCAAAACTTTTGCCAAATGCCGATGTGGTTGTACATTCTTGAGGGCAAGAGCTCTAAATACGGGGACGAAGGAGGGAGGAAACAGGCGGAGATCTGCCACACACACAGACGATAACGAAGCCGAGAGGATCAGGTTACTCAGGTTAGGGTTATAACAAGTATAGGAACCCTAGTTCTAGAATTGAAGTTATATAATAATAATAATAATTGGCTTTGGGGAGAAGGAAATGGCCCAATATCAGTCTTATATATCTTCGGACGCCTGAACCGTGCCGTAAGGGAAGAGATAAAGGAGAGAGTAAATGAAGAAATTAAGAAAGAGGTGCCGTAGTGGAGGGCTCCAGAATAATTTCGACCACCTGGGGATCTTTAAGGTGCACTGACATCGCAAAGCACACGGGTGCCTTAGCGCTTTTTGTCCGTAAAAACGCACCCGCCGCGGTCGAACTCGAACCAAGAAACTCCGGATCAGTAGTCGAGCACCTTAACCACTGAGCCACCACCGCGGGTGTTACGGCTTGGTTGTACATTCTACGGGCAAAAGCACCAAAGAGGGGGCGAAAGAGGGAGTAAACAGGACGACCGCTGTCACACACACAGAAAGTAACGATGCTAAGAGGATCAGGTTACTCAGATTATGAATATAACAAGAAGCAGATCCCTTGTTCTAGAATTTAAATTCAATACTCTTGCTAATGGGCGATTCCTTTGTACATTGTTGAGGTCAGCCGCACCAAAAACGGGGATGAAAGAGGGATGAAACAGGAGGAGCGCTGTCACACACCCAGAAATTAACGAAGCCAGGAGGACCAGTCTAATCAGATTATGGTTATACCAAGTAGCAGTGCCCTAGTTCTAGAATTTAAGTTCAATACTCTTGCTAAAGGGCGATTTGGTTGTACATTCTTGAGGGCAACAGCACCAAAGACGGGGACGAAAAAGGGAGGAAACAGGACGTGCGCTGTCACACACAGAAATTAACGAAGCTAAAAGGACCAGGTTACCCTGATGCGGGTAATGACAAATACCAGAGATCGAGTTCAAGAATTAAAGTTCAGTACTCTTTCTAAAGGGCGATTTGGTAATACATTCTTGTGGGCAACAGCACCAAATACGGGGTCGAGAGAGGGAGGAAAGAGGACGAGTGCTGTCACAAACACAGTAATTAACGAAGGCAAGAAGACCAAGTTACTCAGATTAGGGTTATAACAAGTAGCACAGCCCAAGATCTGGAATTGAAGTTCAATACTCTTGCTAAGGGTTGATTTGGTTATACATTCTTGATGGCAACACCACAAAACACGGGGACGAAAGAGGGAGGAAACAGGACGAGTGCTGTCAGAAACACAGAAATTAATGAAGGAAAGAGGACCATGTTACTCGGATTAGGGTTATAACAAGTAGGAGAGCCCTAGTTCTGTAATTTCAGTTCAATACTCTTGCTAAAGCGCGATTTGGTTATACGTTCTTGAAGGACACAGCAACAAACACGGGGACGAAGGAGGAAGGAAACAGGACGAGTGCTGTCACAAACACAGAAATTAACGAAGGCAAGAGGACCACGTTACCCAGATTAGGGTTATAACAAGTAGCAGAGCCCTAGTTCTAGAATTTGAGTTCAATACTCTTGCTAAAGCGCGATTTGGCTATACATTCTTGAGGGCGACAGCAAAAAACACGGGGACGAAGGAGCGAGGAAACAGAACGAGTGCTGTCACAAACACAGAAATTAATGAAGGCAAGAGGCTCAAGTTACTCAGATTAGGGTTATAACAAGTAGCAGAGCCCTAGTTCTAGAATTGAAGTTCAATACTCTTGCTAAAGGGCGATTTGGTTATACATTCTTGAGGGCAGCAGCACCAAACACGGGGACGAAAGAGGGAGGAAATAGGAGGAGCGCTGTCACACACACAAAAATTAACGAAGCCAAGAGTATCAGGTTAATAAGATTATTGTTATAAAAAGTAGAAGATGCCCAGTTCTAGGATCGAAGTTCAAAACTTTTGCTAAATGGCGATTTCATTGTACATTCTCGAGGGCAACAGCTCTAAATACGGGGACGAAGGAGGGAGGTAACAGGCGGAGCGCTGCCACACACACAGACGTTAACGCAGCCGAGAGGATCAGGTTACTCAGGTTAGGGTTATAAAAAGTCTAAGAGCCCTAGTTCTAGAATTGAAGTTATATAATAATAATAATAATTGGTTTTGGGGGAAGGAAATGGGGCAATATCAGTCTCATATATTTTCGGACGCCTGAACCACGCCGTAAGGGAAGAGATAAAGGAAAGAGTAAATAAAGAAATTAAGAAAGACGTGCCGTAGTGGAGGGCTCCGGAATAATTTCGACCACCTGGGGATGTTTAAGGTGCACTGACATCGCAAAGCACACGGGTGCCTTAGAGTTTTTCTTCCGTAAAAACGCATCCGCCGCAGTCGAGCTCGAACCAAGAAACTCCGGATCAGTAGTCGAGCACCTTAACCACTGAGACACCACCGCGGGGTGTTGAAGTTCAATACTCTTGCAAATTGGACGACTTGGTTATACATTCTACGGGGCAAAAGCACCAAAGAGGGGGCGAAAGAGGGAGTAAACAGGACGAGCGCTGTCACACACACAGAAAGTAACGATGCTAAGAGGATCAGGTTACTCAGATTATGAATATAACAAGTAGCAGATCCCTTGTTTTAGAATTTAAGTTCAATACTCTTGCTATTGGGCGATTTCTTTGTACATTGTTGAGGTCAACCGCACCAAAAACGGGGATGAAAGAGGGATGAAACAGGAGGAGCGCTGTCACACACCCAGAAATTAACGAAGCCAAGAGGACCAGTCTAGTCAGATTATGGTTATAACAAGTAGCAGTGCCCTAGTTCTAGAATTGAACTTCAATACTCTTGCTAAAGGGCGATTTGGTTGTACATTCGTGATGGGAACAGCACCAAAGACAGGGACGAAAAAGGGAGGAAAGAGGACGTGCGCTGTCACACACACAGAAATTAACGAAGCCAAAATGACCAGGTTACCCTGTTTCGGATACTGTCAAATACCAGAGGTCGAGTTCAAGAATTTAAGTTCAATACTCTTGCTAAAGGGCGATGTTGTTATACATTCTTGAGGGCAACAGCACTTAACACGGGGACGAAAGAGAGAGGAAAGAGGACGAGTGCTGTCACAAACACAGAAATTAACGAAGGCAAGCGGCTCAAGTTACTCAGATTAGGGTTATAACAAGAAGCAGAGCCCTAGTTCTAGAATTGAAGTTCAATACTCTTGCTAAAGGGTGATTTGGTTATACATTTTTGAGGGCAACAGCACCAAACACGGGGACGAAAGAGGGAGGAAATTGGAGGAGCGCTGTCACACACACAAAAATTAACGAAGCCAAGAGTATCAGGTTAATAAGATTATTGTTATAACAAGTAGAAGATGCCTAGTTCTGGAATTGAAATTCAAAACTTTTGCCAAATGGCGATGTGGTTGTACATTCTTGAGGGCAAGAGCTCTAAATACGGGGACGAAGGAGGGAGGAAACAGGCGGAGATCTGCCACACACACAGACGATAACGAAGCCGAGAGGATCAGGTTACTCAGGTTAGGGTTATAACAAGTATAGGAACCCTAGTTCTAGAATTGAAGTTATATAATAATAATAATAATTGGCTTTGGGGAGAAGGAAATGGCCCAATATCAGTCTTATATATCTTCGGACGCCTGAACCGTGCCGTAAGGGAAGAGATAAAGGAGAGAGTAAATGAAGAAATTAAGAAAGAGGTGCCGTAGTGGAGGGCTCCAGAATAATTTCGACCACCTGGGGATCTTTAAGGTGCACTGACATCGCAAAGCACACGGGTGCCTTAGCGCTTTTTGTCCGTAAAAACGCACCCGCCGCGGTCGAACTCGAACCAAGAAACTCCGGATCAGTAGTCGAGCACCTTAACCACTGAGCCACCACCGCGGGGTGTTGAAGTTCAATACTCTTCCAAAATGGACGGCTTGGTTGTACATTCTACGGGCAAAAGCACCAAAGAGGGGGCGAAAGAGGGAGTAAACAGGACGACCGCTGTCACACACACAGAAAGTAACGATGCTAAGAGGATCAGGTTACTCAGATTATGAATATAACAAGAAGCAGATCCCTTGTTCTAGAATTTAAATTCAATACTCTTGCTAATGGGCGATTCCTTTGTACATTGTTGAGGTCAGCCGCACCAAAAACGGGGATGAAAGAGGGATGAAACAGGAGGAGCGCTGTCACACACCCAGAAATTAACGAAGCCAGGAGGACCAGTCTAATCAGATTAGGTTATACCAAGTAGCAGTGCCCTAGTTCTAGAATTTAAGTTCAATACTCTTGCTAAAGGGCGATTTGGTTGTACATTCTTGAGGGCAACAGCACCAAAGACGGGGACGAAAAAGGGAGGAAACAGGACGTGCGCTGTCACACACAGAAATTAACGAAGCTAAAAGGACCAGGTTACCCTGATGCGGGTAATGACAAATACCAGAGATCGAGTTCAAGAATTAAAGTTCAGTACTCTTTCTAAAGGGCGATTTGGTAATACATTCTTGTGGGCAACAGCACCAAATACGGGGTCGAGAGAGGGAGGAAAGAGGACGAGTGCTGTCACAAACACAGTAATTAACGAAGGCAAGAAGACCAAGTTACTCAGATTAGGGTTATAACAAGTAGCACAGCCCAAGATCTGGAATTGAAGTTCAATACTCTTGCTAAGGGTTGATTTGGTTATACATTCTTGATGGCAACACCACAAAACACGGGGACGAAAGAGGGAGGAAACAGGACGAGTGCTGTCAGAAACACAGAAATTAATGAAGGAAAGAGGACCATGTTACTCGGATTAGGGTTATAACAAGTAGGAGAGCCCTAGTTCTGTAATTTCAGTTCAATACTCTTGCTAAAGCGCGATTTGGTTATACGTTCTTGAAGGACACAGCAACAAACACGGGGACGAAGGAGGAAGGAAACAGGACGAGTGCTGTCACAAACACAGAAATTAACGAAGGCAAGAGGACCACGTTACCCAGATTAGGGTTATAACAAGTAGCAGAGCCCTAGTTCTAGAATTTGAGTTCAATACTCTTGCTAAAGCGCGATTTGGCTATACATTCTTGAGGGCGACAGCAAAAAACACGGGGACGAAGGAGCGAGGAAACAGAACGAGTGCTGTCACAAACACAGAAATTAATGAAGGCAAGAGGCTCAAGTTACTCAGATTAGGGTTATAACAAGTAGCAGAGCCCTAGTTCTAGAATTGAAGTTCAATACTCTTGCTAAAGGGCGATTTGGTTATACATTCTTGAGGGCAGCAGCACCAAACACGGGGACGAAAGAGGGAGGAAATAGGAGGAGCGCTGTCACACACACAAAAATTAACGAAGCCAAGAGTATCAGGTTAATAAGATTATTGTTATAAAAAGTAGAAGATGCCCAGTTCTAGGATCGAAGTTCAAAACTTTTGCTAAATGGCGATTTCATTGTACATTCTCGAGGGCAACAGCTCTAAATACGGGGACGAAGGAGGGAGGTAACAGGCGGAGCGCTGCCACACACACAGACGTTAACGCAGCCGAGAGGATCAGGTTACTCAGGTTAGGGTTATAAAAAGTCTAAGAGCCCTAGTTCTAGAATTGAAGTTATATAATAATAATAATAATTGGTTTTGGGGGAAGGAAATGGGGCAATATCAGTCTCATATATTTTCGGACGCCTGAACCACGCCGTAAGGGAAGAGATAAAGGAAAGAGTAAATAAAGAAATTAAGAAAGACGTGCCGTAGTGGAGGGCTCCGGAATAATTTCGACCACCTGGGGATGTTTAAGGTGCACTGACATCGCAAAGCACACGGGTGCCTTAGAGTTTTTCTTCCGTAAAAACGCATCCGCCGCAGTCGAGCTCGAACCAAGAAACTCCGGATCAGTAGTCGAGCACCTTAACCACTGAGACACCACCGCGGGGTGTTGAAGTTCAATACTCTTGCAAATTGGACGACTTGGTTATACATTCTACGGGGCAAAAGCACCAAAGAGGGGGCGAAAGAGGGAGTAAACAGGACGAGCGCTGTCACACACACAGAAAGTAACGATGCTAAGAGGATCAGGTTACTCAGATTATGAATATAACAAGTAGCAGATCCCTTGTTTTAGAATTTAAGTTCAATACTCTTGCTATTGGGCGATTTCTTTGTACATTGTTGAGGTCAACCGCACCAAAAACGGGGATGAAAGAGGGATGAAACAGGAGGAGCGCTGTCACACACCCAGAAATTAACGAAGCCAAGAGGACCAGTCTAGTCAGATTATGGTTATAACAAGTAGCAGTGCCCTAGTTCTAGAATTGAACTTCAATACTCTTGCTAAAGGGCGATTTGGTTGTACATTCGTGATGGGAACAGCACCAAAGACAGGGACGAAAAAGGGAGGAAAGAGGACGTGCGCTGTCACACACACAGAAATTAACGAAGCCAAAATGACCAGGTTACCCTGTTTCGGATACTGTCAAATACCAGAGGTCGAGTTCAAGAATTTAAGTTCAATACTCTTGCTAAAGGGCGATGTTGTTATACATTCTTGAGGGCAACAGCACTTAACACGGGGACGAAAGAGAGAGGAAAGAGGACGAGTGCTGTCACAAACACAGAAATTAACGAAGGCAAGCGGCTCAAGTTACTCAGATTAGGGTTATAACAAGAAGCAGAGCCCTAGTTCTAGAATTGAAGTTCAATACTCTTGCTAAAGGGTGATTTGGTTATACATTTTTGAGGGCAACAGCACCAAACACGGGGACGAAAGAGGGAGGAAATTGGAGGAGCGCTGTCACACACACAAAAATTAACGAAGCCAAGAGTATCAGGTTAATAAGATTATTGTTATAACAAGTAGAAGATGCCTAGTTCTGGAATTGAAATTCAAAACTTTTGCCAAATGGCGATGTGGTTGTACATTCTTGAGGGCAAGAGCTCTAAATACGGGGACGAAGGAGGGAGGAAACAGGCGGAGATCTGCCACACACACAGACGATAACGAAGCCGAGAGGATCAGGTTACTCAGGTTAGGGTTATAACAAGTATAGGAACCCTAGTTCTAGAATTGAAGTTATATAATAATAATAATAATTGGCTTTGGGGAGAAGGAAATGGCCCAATATCAGTCTTATATATCTTCGGACGCCTGAACCGTGCCGTAAGGGAAGAGATAAAGGAGAGAGTAAATGAAGAAATTAAGAAAGAGGTGCCGTAGTGGAGGGCTCCAGAATAATTTCGACCACCTGGGGATCTTTAAGGTGCACTGACATCGCAAAGCACACGGGTGCCTTAGCGCTTTTTGTCCGTAAAAACGCACCCGCCGCGGTCGAACTCGAACCAAGAAACTCCGGATCAGTAGTCGAGCACCTTAACCACTGAGCCACCACCGCGGGGTGTTGAAGTTCAATACTCTTCCAAAATGGACGGCTTGGTTGTACATTCTACGGGCAAAAGCACCAAAGAGGGGGCGAAAGAGGGAGTAAACAGGACGACCGCTGTCACACACACAGAAAGTAACGATGCTAAGAGGATCAGGTTACTCAGATTATGAATATAACAAGAAGCAGATCCCTTGTTCTAGAATTTAAATTCAATACTCTTGCTAATGGGCGATTCCTTTGTACATTGTTGAGGTCAGCCGCACCAAAAACGGGGATGAAAGAGGGATGAAACAGGAGGAGCGCTGTCACACACCCAGAAATTAACGAAGCCAGGAGGACCAGTCTAATCAGATTATGGTTATACCAAGTAGCAGTGCCCTAGTTCTAGAATTTAAGTTCAATACTCTTGCTAAAGGGCGATTTGGTTGTACATTCTTGAGGGCAACAGCACCAAAGACGGGGACGAAAAAGGGAGGAAACAGGACGTGCGCTGTCACACACAGAAATTAACGAAGCTAAAAGGACCAGGTTACCCTGATGCGGGTAATGACAAATACCAGAGATCGAGTTCAAGAATTAAAGTTCAGTACTCTTTCTAAAGGGCGATTTGGTAATACATTCTTGTGGGCAACAGCACCAAATACGGGGTCGAGAGAGGGAGGAAAGAGGACGAGTGCTGTCACAAACACAGTAATTAACGAAGGCAAGAAGACCAAGTTACTCAGATTAGGGTTATAACAAGTAGCACAGCCCAAGATCTGGAATTGAAGTTCAATACTCTTGCTAAGGGTTGATTTGGTTATACATTCTTGATGGCAACACCACAAAACACGGGGACGAAAGAGGGAGGAAACAGGACGAGTGCTGTCAGAAACACAGAAATTAATGAAGGAAAGAGGACCATGTTACTCGGATTAGGGTTATAACAAGTAGGAGAGCCCTAGTTCTGTAATTTCAGTTCAATACTCTTGCTAAAGCGCGATTTGGTTATACGTTCTTGAAGGACACAGCAACAAACACGGGGACGAAGGAGGAAGGAAACAGGACGAGTGCTGTCACAAACACAGAAATTAACGAAGGCAAGAGGACCACGTTACCCAGATTAGGGTTATAACAAGTAGCAGAGCCCTAGTTCTAGAATTTGAGTTCAATACTCTTGCTAAAGCGCGATTTGGCTATACATTCTTGAGGGCGACAGCAAAAAACACGGGGACGAAGGAGCGAGGAAACAGAACGAGTGCTGTCACAAACACAGAAATTAATGAAGGCAAGAGGCTCAAGTTACTCAGATTAGGGTTATAACAAGTAGCAGAGCCCTAGTTCTAGAATTGAAGTTCAATACTCTTGCTAAAGGGCGATTTGGTTATACATTCTTGAGGGCAGCAGCACCAAACACGGGGACGAAAGAGGGAGGAAATAGGAGGAGCGCTGTCACACACACAAAAATTAACGAAGCCAAGAGTATCAGGTTAATAAGATTATTGTTATAAAAAGTAGAAGATGCCCAGTTCTAGGATCGAAGTTCAAAACTTTTGCTAAATGGCGATTTCATTGTACATTCTCGAGGGCAACAGCTCTAAATACGGGGACGAAGGAGGGAGGTAACAGGCGGAGCGCTGCCACACACACAGACGTTAACGCAGCCGAGAGGATCAGGTTACTCAGGTTAGGGTTATAAAAAGTCTAAGAGCCCTAGTTCTAGAATTGAAGTTATATAATAATAATAATAATTGGTTTTGGGGGAAGGAAATGGGGCAATATCAGTCTCATATATTTTCGGACGCCTGAACCACGCCGTAAGGGAAGAGATAAAGGAAAGAGTAAATAAAGAAATTAAGAAAGACGTGCCGTAGTGGAGGGCTCCGGAATAATTTCGACCACCTGGGGATGTTTAAGGTGCACTGACATCGCAAAGCACACGGGTGCCTTAGAGTTTTTCTTCCGTAAAAACGCATCCGCCGCAGTCGAGCTCGAACCAAGAAACTCCGGATCAGTAGTCGAGCACCTTAACCACTCAGACACCACCGCGGGGTGTTGAAGTTCAATACTCTTGCAAATTGGACGACTTGGTTATACATTCTACGGGGCAAAAGCACCAAAGAGGGGGCGAAAGAGGGAGTAAACAAGACGAGCGCTGTCACACACACAGAAAGTAACGATGCTAAGAGGAGCAGGTTACTCAGATTATGAATATAACAAGTAGCAGATCCCTTGTTTTAGAATTTAAGTTCAATACTCTTGCTATTGGGCGATTTCTTTGTACATTGTTGAGGTCAACCGCACCAAAAACGGGGATGAAAGAGGGATGAAACAGGAGGAGCGCTGTCACACACCCAGAAATTAACGAAGCCAAGAGGACCAGTCTGATCAGATTATGGTTATAACAAGTAGCAGTGCCCTAGTTCTAGAATTGAACTTCAATACTCTTGCTAAAGGGCGATTTCGTTGTACATTCGTGATGGGAACAGCACCAAAGACAGGGACGAAAAAGGGAGGAAAGAGGACGTGCGCTGTCACACACACAGAAATTAACGAAGCCAAAATGACCAGGTTACCCTGTTTCGGATACTGACAAATACCAGAGGTCGAGTTCAAGAATTTAAGTTCAATACTCTTGCTAAAGGGCGAAGTTGTTATACATTCTTGAGGGCAACAGCACTTAACACGGGGACAAAAGAGAGAGGAAACAAGACGAGTGCTGTCGCAAACACAGAAATTAACGAAGGCAAGAGGACCAAGTTAACCAGATTAGGGTTCTAACAAGTAGCAGAGCCCTAGTTCTAGAATTGAAGTTCAATATTCTTGCCAAAGGGCGATTTTGTTATACATTCTTGAGGGCAACAGCACAAAGCACGGGGACAAAAGAGGGAGGAAACAAGGCGAGTGCTGTCGCAAACACAGAAATTAACGAAGGCAAGAGGACCAAGATAACCAGATTAGGGTTCTAACAAGTAGCAGGGCCCTAGTTCTAGAATTGAAGTTCAATACTCTTGCTAAAGGGCGATTTGCTTATACATTCTAGAGGGCAACAGCACGAAACACGGGGACGAAAGAGGGAGGAAACAGGACGAGTGCTGTCACAAACACAGAAATAAACGAGGTCAAGAAGACCAAGTTACTCAGATTAGGGTTATAACAAGTAGCAGAGCCCTAGTTATACAATTGAAGTTCAGTACTCTTGCTAAAGGGCGATATGGCTATACATTCTTGAAGACAACAGCCCAAAATACGGGGAAGAAAGACGGAGGAAACATTACGAGTGCTGTCACAAACACAGAAATTAACGAAGGAAAGAGGACCAAGTTACTCAGATTAGGGTTATAACAAGTAGCAGAGCCCTAGTTCTAGAATTGAAGTTCGATACTCTTGCTAAAGGGCGATATGGTTATTCATTCTTGAGGGCAACAGCACCAAACACGGGGACGAAAGAGAGAGGAAATAGAAGAAGCGCTGTCACACACACAAAAATTAAGGAAGCCAAGAGTATCAGGTTAATAAAATTATTGTTATAAAAAGTAGAAGATGCTTAGTTCTAGGCTCGAAGTTCAAAACTTTTGCGAAATGGCGCATTGGT
The DNA here is from genome assembly GCF_052857255.1 of Amblyomma americanum. Classification (NCBI taxonomy): domain Eukaryota; kingdom Metazoa; phylum Arthropoda; class Arachnida; order Ixodida; family Ixodidae; genus Amblyomma; species Amblyomma americanum. Next base: position 202,662,949 of record NC_135498.1, read on the forward strand.
TGTACATTCTCGAGGGCAACAGCTCGAAATACGGGGACGAAGGAGGGAGGAAACAGGCGGAGCGCTGCCACACACACAGACGTTAACGCAGCCGAGAGTATCAGGTTACTGAGGTTAGGGTTATAAAAAGTATAAGAGCCCTAGTTCTAGAATTGAAGTTATATAAGAATAATAATAATAATTGGTTTTGGGGGAAGGAAATGGCGCAATATCCGTCTCATATATCTTCGGACGACTGAACCACGCCGTAAGGAAAGAGATAAAGGAAAGAGTAAATAAAGAAATTAAGAAAGAGGTGCCGTAGTGGAGGGCTCCGGAATAATTTCGACCACCTGTGGATGTTTAAGGTGCACTGACATCGCAAAGCACACGGGTGCCTTAGAGTTTTTCTTCCGTAAAAACGCATCCGCCGCAGTCGAGCTCGAACCAAGAAACTCCGGATCAGTAGTCGAGCACCTTAACCACTCAGACACCACCGCGGGGTGTTGAAGTTCAATACTCTTGCAAATTGGACGACATGGTTATACATTCTACGGGGCAAAAGCACCAAAGAGGGGGCGAAAGAGGGAGTAAACAGGACGAGCGCTGTCACACACACAGAAAGTAACGATGCTAAGAGGATCAGGTTACTCAGATTATGAATATAACAAGTAGCAGATCCCTTGTTTTAGAATTTAAGTTCAATACTCTTGCTATTGGGCGATTTCTTTGTACATTGTTGAGGTCAACCGCACCAAAAACGGGGATGAAAGAGGGATGAAACAGGAGGAGCGCTGTCACACACCCAGAAATTAACGAAGCCAAGAGGACCAGTCTAATCAGATAATGGTTATAACAAGTAGCAGTGCCCTAGTTCTAGAATTGAACTTCAATACTCTTGCTAAAGGGCGATTTAGTTGTACATTCGTGATGGGAACAGCACCAAAGACAGGGACGAAAAAGGGAGGAAAGAGGACGTGCGCTGTCACACACACAGAAATTAACCAAGCCAAAATGACCAGGTTACCCTGTTTCGGGTATGACAAATACCAGAGGTCGAGTTCAAGAATTTAAGTTCAATACTCTTGCTAAAGGGCGATGTTGTTATACATTCTTTTGGGCAACAGCACAAAACACGGGGACGAAAGAGGGAGGAAAGAGGACGAGTGCTGTCACAAACACAGAAATTAACGAAGGCAAGAGGCTCAAGTTACTCAGATTAGGGTTATAACAAGAAGCAGAGCCCTAGTTCTAGAATTGAAGTTCAAAACTTTTGCTAAATGGCGATTTGGTTGTACATTCTTAAGGGCAAGAGCTCTAAATACGGGGACGAAGGAGGGAGGAAACAGGCGGAGCGCTGCCACACACACAGACGTTAACGAAGCCGAGAGGATCAGGTTACTCAGGTTAGGGTTATAACAAGTATAGGAACCCTAGTTCTAGAATTGAAGTTATATAATAATAATAATAATTGGCTTTGGGGAGAAGGAAATGGCCCAATATCAGTCTTATATATCTTCGGACGCCTGAACCGCGCCGTAAGGGAAGAGATAAAGGAGAGAGTAAATGAAGAAATTAAGAAAGAGGTGCCGTAGTGGAGGGCTCCAGAATAATTTCGACCACCTGGGGATCTTTAAGGTGCACTGACATCGCAAAGCACACGGCTGCCTTAGCGCTTTTTGTCCGTAAAAACGCACCCGCCGCGGTCGAACTCGAACCAAGAAACTCCGGATCAGTAGTCGAGCACCTTAACCACTCAGACACCACCGCGGGGTGTTGAAGTTCAATACTCTTGCAAATTGGACGACTTGGTTATACATTCTACGGGCAAAAGCACCAAAAGGGGGCGAAAGAGGGAGTAAACAGGACGAGCGCTGTCACACACACAGAAAGTAACGATGCTAAGAGGATCAGGTTACTCAGATTATGAATATAACAAGTAGCAGATCCCTTGTTCTAGAATTTAAGTTCAATACTCTTGCTAATGGGCGATTTCTTTGTACATTGTTGAGGTCAGACGCACCAAAAACGGGGATGAAAGAGGGAAGAAACAGGAGGAGCGCTGTCACACACACAGAAATTAACGAAGCCAAGAGGACCAGTCTAATCAGATTATGGTTATACCAAGTAGCAGTGCCCTAGTTTTAGAATTTAAGTTCAATACTCTTGCTAAAGGGCGATTTGGTTGTACATTCTTGAGGGCAACAGCACCAAAGACGGGGACTAAAAAGGGAGGAAACAGGACGTGCACTGTCACACACAGAAATTAACGAAGCCAAAAGGACCAGGTTACCCTGATGCGGGTAATGACAAGTAGCAGAGATCGAGTTCAAGAATTACAGTTCAATATTCTTTCTAAAGGGCGATTTGGTTATACATTCTTGAGGGCAACAGCACAATATACGGGGACAAAAGAGGGACGAAATAAGACGTGTGCTGTCGCAAACACAGATATTAACAAAGGCAAGAGGACCAAGTTGACCAGATTAGGGTTATAACAAGTAGCAGAGAACTAGTTCTAGAATTGAAGTTCAATACTCTTGCTAAAGGGCGATTTTGTTATACATTCTTGAGGGCAACAGCACAAAATACGGGGACGAAAGAGGGACGAAACAAGACGTGTGCTGTCGCAAACACAGAAATTAACAAAGGCAAGAGGACCAAGTTAACCAGATTAGGGTTATAACAAGTAGCAGAGCCCTAGTTCTAGAATTGAAGTTCAATACTCTTGCTAAAGGGCGATTTTGTTATACATTATTGAGGGCAAAAGCACAAAACACGGGGACGAAAGAGGGAGGAAACAGGACGAGAGCTGTTACAAACACAGAAATTAACGAAGTCAAGAAGGACAAGGATCTCAAAGTGTGGTTATAAAGAGTAGAAGAGCCCTAGTTCTAGAATTTAAGTTGAATACTCTTGCTAAAGCGCGATATGGTTATACATTCTTGAGGGCAACAGCACCAAACACGGGGAAGAAGGAGCGAGGAAACAGGCCGAGTGCTGTCACAAACACAGAAATTAACGAAGGCAAGACGCTCAAGTTACGCAGATTAGGGTTAAAACATGTAGCAGAGCCCTAGTTCTAGAATAGAAGTCAATACTCTTGCTAAAGGGCGATTTGGGTATACATTTTTGAGGGCAACAGCACCAAACACGGGGACGAAAGAGGGAGGAAATAGGAGGACCGCTGTCACACACACAAACATTAACGAAGCCAAGAGTATCAGGTGAATAAGATTATTGTTATAACAAGTAAAAGATGCCTAGTTCTGGAATTGAAGTTCAAAACTTTTGCTAAATGGCGATTTTGTTGTACATTCTTGAGGGCAAGAGCTCTAAATACGGGGACGAAGGAGGTAGGAAACAGGCGGAGCGTTGCCACACACACAGACGTTAACGAAGCCGAGAGGATCAGGTTACTCAGGTTAGGGTTATAACAAGTATAGGAACCCTAGTTCTAGAATTGAAGTTATATAATAATAATAATAATAATAATAATTGGCTTTGGAGGGAAGGAAATGGCCCAATATCAGTCTCATATATCTCCGGACGCCTGAACCGCGCCGTAAGGGAAGAGATAAAGGAGAGAGTAATAAAAGAAATTAAGAAAGAGGTGCCGTAGTGGAGGGCTCCGGAATAATTTCGACCACCTGGGGATCTTTAAGATGCACTGACATCGCAAAGCACACGGGTGCCTTAGCGCATTTTGTCCGTAAAAACGCACCCACCGCGGTCGATCTCGAACCAAGAAACTCCGGATCAGTAGTCGAGCACCTTAACCACTGAGCCAGCACCGCGGGGTGTTGAAGTTTAATACTCTTGCAAAATGGACGGCTTGGTTGTACGTTCTAGAGGGCAAAAGCACCAAAGAGGGGGCGAAAGAGGGAGTAATCAGGACGAGCGCTGTCACACACACAGAAAGTAAAGAAGCTAAGAGGATCAGGTTACTCAGATTATGAATATAGCAAGTAGCAGATCCCTTGTTCTAGAATTTAAGTTCAATACTCTTGCTAATGGGCGATTTCTTTGTACATTGTTGAGGTCAGCCGCACCAAAAACGGGGATGAAAGAGGGAACAAACAGGAGGGGCGCTGTCACACACACAGAAATTAACGAAGCCAATAGGACCAGTCTAATCAGATTATGGTTATACCAAGTAGCAGTGCCCTAGTTCTAGAATTGAAGTTCAATACTCTTTCTAAAGGGCGATTTGGTTATACCTTCTTGAGGGCAACAGCACCAAAGATGGGGACGAAAGAGGTAGGAAAGAGGACGTGCGCTGTCATACAAAGAAATTAACGAAGCCAAAAGGACCAGGTTACCCTGATGCGGGTAATGACAAGTAGCAGAGATCGAGTTCAAGAATTAAAGTTCAATATTCTTTCTAAAGGGCGATTTGGTTATACATTCTTGAGGGCAACAGCACAATATACGGGGACAAAAGAGGGACGAAACAAGACGTGTGCTGTCGCAAACACAGAAATTAACAAAGGCAAGAGGACCAAGTTAATCAGATTAGGGTTATAACAAGTAGCAGAGAACTAGTTCTAGAATTGAAGTTCAATACTCTTGCTAAAGGGCGATGTGGTTATATATTCTAGAGGGCAACAGCACCAAACACGGGGACGAAAGAGCGAGGAAACAGGACGAGTGCTGTCACAAACACAGAAATTAACGAGGTCAAGAAGACCAAGTTACTCAGATTAGGGTTATAACAAGTAGCAGAGCCCTAGTTATACAATTGAAGTTCAATACTCTTGCTAAAGGGCGATTTGGCTATACATTCTTGAAGACAACAGCACAAAATACGGGGAAGAAAGACGGAGGAAACATTACGAGTGCTGTCACAAACACAGAAATTAACGAAGGAAAGAGGACCAAGGTACTCAGATTAGGGTTATAACCAGTAGCAGAGCCCTAGTTCTAGAATTGAAGTTCGATACTCTTGCTAAAGGGCGATAGCACCAAACATGGGGACGAAAGAGGGAGGAAACAGGACGAGTGGTGTCACAAACACAGAAATTAACGAAGGCAAGAGGACCAAGTTACTCAGATTAGCGGTATAACAAGTAGCAGAGCGCTAGTTATAGAATTGAAGTTCAATACTCTTGCTAAAGGGCGATTTTTTATACATGCTTGAGGGCAACAGCAAAAAAACACGGGGAAGAAAGAGGGAGGTAACAGGACGAGTGCTGTCACAAACACAGAAATTAACGAAGGCAAGAGGCTCAAGTTAATCAGATTAGGGTTATAACAAGTAGCAGAGATCTTGTCATAGAATTGAAGTTGAATACTCTAGCTAAAGAGCGATATGGGTATTCATTCTTGAGGGCAACAGCACCAAACACGGGGACGAAAGAGAGAGGAAGGAGGACGAGTGCTGTCACAAACACAGAAATTAACGAAGGCAAGAGGACCAAGTTACTCAGATTAGCGTTATAACAAGTAGCAAAGCGCTAGTTATAGAATTGAAGTTCAATACTCTTGCTAAAGGCGATTTTGTTATACATTCTTGAGGGCAACAGCACAAAGCACGGGGACAAAAGAGGGAGGATATAGGAGGAGCGCTGTCACACACACAAAAATTTACGAAGCCAAGAGTATCAGGTTAATAAGATTATTGTTATAACAAGTAGAAGATGCCTAGTTCTGGAATTGAAGTTCAAAACTTTTGCTAAATGGCGATTAAGTTGTACATTCTTGAGGGCAACAGCTCTATATACGGGGACGAAGGAGAGAGGAAACAGGCGGAGCGCTGCCACACACACAGAAATTAACGAAGGCAAGAGGACCAAGTTACTCAGATTAGCGTTATAACAAGTAGCAGAGTGCTAGTTATAGAATTGCAGTTCAATACTCTTGCTAAAGGGCGATTTTGATATACATTCTTGAGGGCAACAGCACAAAATTCGGGGACGAAAGAGGGACGAAACAAGACGTGTGCTGTCGCAAACACAGAAATTAACAAAGGCAAGAGGACCAAGTTAACCAGATTAGGGTTATAACAAGTAGCAGAGCCCTAGTTCTAGAATTGAAGTTCAATACTCTTGCTAAAGGGCGATTTGGTTATACATACTAGAGGGCAACAGCACCAAACACGGGGACGAAAGAGGGAGGAAACAGGACGAGTGCTGTCACAAACACAGAAAATAACGAGGTCAAGAAGACCAAGTTACTCAGATTAGGGTTATAACAAGTAGCAGAGCCCTAGTTATACAATTGAAGTTCAGTACTCTTGCTAAAGGGCGATATGGCTATACATTCTTGAAGACAAGAGCACAAAATACGGGGAAGAAAGACGGAGGAAACATTACGAGTGCTGTCACAAACACAGAAATTAACGAAGGCAAGATGACCAAGTTACTCATATTAGGCTTATAACAATTAGCAGAGCCCTAGGCATAGAATTGATGTTCAATACTCTTGCTAAAGGGCGATTTGAATATGTATTCTTGAGGCCAACAGCACCAAGCACGGGGACGGAAAAGGGACGAAACAGGACGAGTGCTGTCTCTAACAAAGAAATTAACGAAGGCAAGAGGACCAAGTTACTCATATTAGGGTTATAACAAGTAGCAGTGCCCTAGATATAGAATTTAAGTTCAATACTCTTGCTAAAGGGCGATTTGGTTATAAATTCTTGATGGCGACAGCACCAAACACGACGACAAAAGACAGAGGAAACAGGACGAGTGCTGTCAAAAACACAGAAATTATTGAAGGAAAGAAGGCCAAGTTACTCGGATTAGAGTTATAACAAGTAGGAGAGCCCTAGTTGTAGAATTTGGGTTCAATACACTTGCTAAAGGGTATTTTGGTTATACATTCTTGAGGGCAACAGCACTAAACACGGGGACAAAATACGGAGGAACCAGGATGATTACTGTCACAAACACAGAAATTAACGAAAGAAAGAGGACCCAATTACTCAAAGTGGGGTTATAAATTTGGCAGAGCCCTAGTTCTAGAATTGAAGTTCGATACTCTTGCTAAAGGGCGATTTGGTTATACATTCTTGACGGCAATAGCACCAAACATGGGGACGAAAGAGGGAGGAAACAGGACGAGTGCTGTCACAAACACAGAAATTAACGAAGGCAAGAGAACGAAGTTACTCAGATTAGCGTTATAACAAGTAGCAGAGCCCTAGTTCTAGAATTTGAGTTCTATACTCTTGCCAAAGGGCGATTTTGTTATACATTCTTGAGGGCAACAGCACAAAGCACGGGGACAAAAGAGGGAGGAAACAAGGCGAGTGCTGTCGCAAACACAGAAATTAACGAAGGCAAGAGGACCAAGATAACCAGATTAGGGTTCTAACAAGTAGCAGAGCCCTAGTTCTAGAATTGAAGTTCAATACTCTTGCTAAAGGGCGATTTTGTTATACATTCTTGAGGGCAACAGCACAAAATACGGGGACGAAAGAGGGACGAAACAAGACGTGTGCTGTCGCAAACACAGAAATTAACAAAGGCAAGAGGACCAAGTTAACCAGATTAGGGTTATAACAAGTAGCAGAGCATTAGTTCTAGAATTGAAGTTCAATACTCTTGCTAAAGGGCGATAGCACCAAACACGGGGACGAAAGAGGGAGGAAACAGGACGAGTGCTGTCACAAACACAGAAAATAACGAGGTCAAGAAGACCAAGTTACTCAGATTAGGGTTATAACAAGTAGCAGAGCCCTAGTTATACAATTGAAGTTCAGTACTCTTGCTAAAGGGCGATATGGCTATACATTCTTGAAGACAAGAGCACAAAATACGGGGAAGAAAGACGGAGGAAACATTACGAGTGGTGTCACAAACACAGAAATTAACGAAGGAAAGAGGACCAAGTTACTCAGATTAGGGTTATAACAAGTAGCAGAGCCCTAGTTCTAGAATCGAAGTTCGATACTCTTGCTAAAGGGCGATTTTGTTATACATTCTTGAGGGCAACAGCACAAAATACGGGGACGAAAGAGGGACGAAACAAGACGTGTGCTGTCGCAAACACAGAAATTAACAAAGGCAAGAGGACCAAGTTAACCAGATTAGGGTTATAACAAGTAGCAGAGCCCTAGTTCTAGAATTGAAGTTCAATACTCTTGCTAAAGGGCGATAGCACCAAACACGGGGACGAAAGAGGGAGGAAACAGGACGAGTGCTGTCACAAACACAGAAAATACCGAGCTCAAGAAGACCAAGTTACTCAGATTAGGGTTATAACAAGTAGCAGAGCCCTAGTTATACAATTGAAGTTCAGTACTCTTGCTAAAGGGCGATATGGCTATACATTCTTGAAGACAAGAGCACAAAATACGGGGAAGAAAGACGGAGGAAACATTACGAGTGCTGTCACAAACACAGAAATTAACGAAGGAAAGAGGACCAAGTTACTCAGATTAGGGTTATAACAAGTAGCAGAGCCCTAGTTCTAGAATTGAAGTTCGATACTCTTGATAAAGGGCGATAGCACCAAACATGGGGACGAAAGAGGGAGGAAACAGGACGAGTGCTGTCACAAACACAGAAATTAAGGAAGGCAAGAGAACGAAGTTACTCAGATTAGCGTTATAACAAGTAGCAGAGCGCTAGTTATAGAATTGAAGTTCAATACTCTTGCTAAAGGGCGATTTTGTTATACATTCTTGAGGGCAACAGCACAAAATACGGGGACGAAATACGGAGGAACCAGGATGATTACTGTCACAAACACAGAATTTACCGAAAGAAAGAGGACCCAATTACTCAAAGTGGGGTTATAAATTTGGCAGAGCCCTAGTTCTAGAATTGAAGTTCGATACTCTTGCTAAAGGGCGATTTGGTTATACATTCTTGACGGCAATAGCACCAAACATGGGGACGAAAGAGGGAGGAAACAGGACGAGTGCTGTCACAAACACAGAAATTAACGAAGGCAAGAGAACGAAGTTACTCAGATTAGCGTTATAACAAGTAGCAGAGCCCTAGTTCTAGAATTTGAGTTCTATACTCTTGCCAAAGGGCGATTTTGGTATACATTCTTGAGGGCAACAGCACAAAGCACGGGGACAAAAGAGGGAGGAAACAAGGCGAGTGCTGTCGCAAACACAGAAATTAACGAAGGCAAGAGGACCAACATAACCAGATTAGGGTTCTAACAAGTAGCAGAGCCCTAGTTCTAGAATTGAAGTTCAATATTCTTGCTAAAGGGCGATTGGGTCATACATTCTAGAGGGCAACAGCACCAAACACGGAGACGAAAGAGGGAGGAAACAGGACGAGTGCTGTCGCAAACACAGAAATTAACGAAGGCAAGAGGCTAAAGTTATTCAGATTAGGGTTATAACAAATAGCAGAGCCCTAGTTCTAGAATGTAAGTTCTATACTCTTGCTAAAGGGCGATTTGGGTATACATTCTTGAAGGCAAGAGCACCAAACACGGGGACGAAAGAGGGAGGAAACAGGACGAGTGCTGTCGCAAACACAGAAATTAACGAAGGCAAGAGGACCAAGTTACTCAGATTAACGTTATAACAAGTAGCAGAGTGCTAGTTATAGAATTGAAGTTCAATACTCTTGCTAAAGGGCGATTTTGTTATACATTCTTGAGGGCAACAGCACAAAATACGGGGACGAAAGAGGGACGAAACAAGACGTGTGCTGTCGCAAACACAGAAATTAACAAATGCAAGAGGACCAAGTTAACCAGATTAGGGTTATAACAAGTAGCAGAGCCCTAGTTCTAGAATTGAAGTTCAATACACTTGCTAAAGGGCGATTTGTTATACATTCTAGAGGGCAACAGCACCAAACACGGGGACGAAAGAGGGAGGAAACAGGACGAGTGCTGTCACAAACACAGAAATTAACGAGGTCAAGAAGACCAAGTTACTCAGATTAGGGTTATAACAAGTAGCAGAGCCCTAGTTATACAATTGAAGTTCAGTACTCTTGCTAAAGGGTGATATGGCTACACATTCTTGAAGACAACAGCAAAAAATACGGGGAAGAAAGACGGAGGAAACATTACGAGTGCTGTCACAAACACAGAAATTAACGAAGGCAAGAGGACCAAGTTACTCAGATTAGCGTTATAACAAGTAGCAAAGCGCTAGTTATAGAATTGAAGTTCAATACTCTTGCTAAAGGGCGATATTGTTATACATTCTTGAGGGCAGCAGCACAAAGCACGGGGACAAAAAAGGGAGGAAACAAGGCGAGTGCTGTCGCAAACACAGAAATTAACGAAGGCAAGAGGACCAAGTTAACCAGATTAGGGTTCTAACAAGTAGCAGAGCCCTAGTTCTAGAATTCAAGTTCATTATTCTTGCTAAAGGGCGATTGGGTCATACATATTAGAGGGCAACAGCAACAAACACGGAGACGAAAGAGGGAGGAAATAGGACGAGTGCTGTCGCAAACACAGAAATTAACGAAGGCAAGAGGCTCAAGTTACTCAGATTAGGGTTATAACAAGTAGCAGAGCCCTAGTTCTAGAATGTAAGTTCTATACTCTTGCTAAAGAGCGATTTGGGTATACATTCTTGAAGGCAACAGCACCAAACACGGGGACGAAAGAGGGAGGAAACGGGACGAGTGCTGTCGCAAACACAGAAATTAACGAAGGCAAGAGGACCAAGTTACTCAGATTAACGTTATAAGAAGTAGCAGAGTGCTAGTTATAGAATTGAAGTTCAATACTCTTGCTAAAGGGCGATTTTGTTATACATTCTTGAGGGCAACAGCACAAAATACGGGGACGAAAGAGGGAGGAAACAGGATGAGTGCTGTTACAAACACAGAAATTAACGAAGTCAAGAAGGACAAGGATCTCAAAGTGTGGTTATAAAGAGTAGAAGAGCCCTAGTTCTAGAATTTAGGTTGAATACTCTTGCTAAAGAGCGATATGGTTATACATTCTTCAGGGCAACAGCACCAAACACGGGGACGAAGGAGCGAGGAAACAGGCCGAGTGCTGTCACAAAGACAGAAATTAACGAAGGCAAGAGGCTCAAGTTACGCAGATTAGGGTTGAAACATGTAGCAGAGCCCTAGTTCTAGAATAGAAGTTCAATACTCTTGCTAAAGGGCGATTTGGTTATACATTTTTGAGGGCAACAGCACCAAACACGGGGACGAAAGAGGGAGGAAATAGAAGGACCGCTGTCACACACACAAACATTAACGAAGCCAAGAGTATCAGGTTAATAAGATTATTGTTATAACAAGTAGAAGATGCCTAGTTCTGGAATTGAAGTTCAAAACCTTTGCTAAATGGCGATTTTGTTGTACATTCTTGAGGGCAAGAGCTCTAAATACGGGGACGAAGGAGGTAGGAAACAGGCGGAGCGTTGCCACACACACAGACGTTAACGAAGCCGAGAGGATCAGGTTACTCAGGTTAGGGTTATAACAAGTATAGGAACCCTAGTTCTAGAATTGAAGTTATATAATAATAATAATAATAATTGGCTTTGGAGGGAAGGAAATGGCCCAATATCAGTCTCATATATCTCCAGACGCCTGAACCGCGCCGTAAGGGAAGAGATAAAGGAGAGAGTAATAAAAGAAATTAGGAAGAGCTGCCGTAGTGGAGGGCTCCGGAATAATTTCGACCACCTGGGGATCTTTAAGGTGCACTGACATCTCAAAGCACACGGGTGCCTTAGCGCATTTTGTCCGTAAAAACGCACCCACCGCGGTCGAACTCGAACCAAGAAACTCCGGATCAGTAGTCGAGCACCTTAACCACTGAGCCAGCACCGCGGGGTGTTGAAGTTTAATAATCTTGCAAAATGGACGGCTTGGTTGTACGTTCTAGAGGGCAAAAGCACCAAAGAGGGGGCGAAAGACGGAGTAATCAGGACCAGCGCTGTCACACACACAGAAAGTAAAGAAGCTAAGAGGATCAGGTTACTCAGATTATGAATATAACAAGTAGCAGATCCCTTGTTCTAGAATTTAAGTTCAATACTCTTGCTAATGGGCGATTTCTTTGTACATTGTTGAGGTCAGCCGCACCAAAACGGGGATGAAAGAGGGAAGAAACAGGAGGGGCGCTGTCACACACACAGAAATTAACGAAGCCAAGAGGACCAGTCTAATCAGATTATGGTTATACAAAGTAGCAGTGCCCTAGTTCTAGAATTGAAGTTCAATACTCTTTCTAAAGGGCGATTTGGTTATACCTTCTTGAGGGCAACAGCACCAAAGATGGGGACGAAAGAGGTAAGAAAGAGGACGTGCGCTGTCATACAAAGAAATTAACGAAGCCAAAAGGACCAGGTTACCCTGATGCGGGTAATGACAAGTAGCAGAGATCGAGTTCAAGAATTAAAGTTCAATATTCTTTCTAAAGGGCGATTTGGTTATACATTCTTGAGGGCAACAGCACAATATACGGGGACAAAAGAGGGACGAAACAAGACGTGTGCTGTCGCAAACACAGAAATTAACAAAGGCAAGAGGACCAAGTTAACCAGATTACGGTTATAACAAGTAGCAGAGCTCTAGTTATACAATTGAAGTTCAATACTCTTGCTAAAGGGCGATTTGGCTATACATTCTTGAAGACAACAGCACAAAATACGGGGAAGAAAGACGGAGGATACATTACGAGTGCTGTCACAAACACAGAAATTAACGAAGGAAAGAGGACCAAGGTACTCAGATTAGGGTTATAACAAGTAGCAGAGCCCTAGTTCTAGAATTGAAGTTCGATACTCTTGCTAAAGGGCGATAGCACCAAACATGGGGACGAAAGAGGGAGGAAACAGGACGAGTGGTGTCACAAACACAGAAATTAACGAAGGCAAGAGGACCAAGTTACTCAGATTAGCGTTATAACAAGTAGCTGAGTGCTAGTTATAGAATTGAAGTTCAATACTTTTGCTAAAGGGCGATTTTGTTATACATTCTTGAGGGCAACAGCACAAAATACGGGGACGAAAGAGGGACGAAACAAGACGTGTGCTGTCGCAAACACAGAAATTAACAAAGGCAAGAGGACCAAGTTAACCAGATTAGGGTTATAACAAGCAGCAGAGCCCTAGTTCTAGAATTGATGTTCAATACTCTTGCTAAAGGGCGATTTGGTTATACATTCTAGAGGGCAACAGCACCAAACACGGGGACGAAAGAGGGAGGAAACAGGACGAGTGCTGTCACAAACACAGAAAATAACGAGGTCAAGAAGACCAAGTTACTCGTATTAGGGTTATAACAAGTAGCAGAGTCCTAGTTATACAATTGAAGTTCAGTACTCTTGCTAAAGGGCGATATGGCTATACATTCTTGAAGACAACAGCACAAAATACGGGGAAGAAAGACGGAGGAAACATTACGAGTGCTGTCACAAACACAGAAATTAACGAAGGAAAGAGGACCAAGTTACTCAGATTAGGGTTATAACAAGTAGCAGAGCCCTAGTTCTAGAATTGAAGTTCGATACTCTTGCTAAAGGGCGATAGCACCAAACATGGGGACGAAAGTGGGAGGAAACAGGACGAGTGCTGTCACAAACACAGAAATTAAGGAAGGCAAGAGAACGAAGTTACTCAGATTAGCGTTATAACAAGTAGCAGAGCGCTAGTTATAGAATTGAAGTTCAATACTCTTGCTAAAGGGCGATTTTGTTATATATGCTTGAGGGCAACAGCACAAAACACGGGGACGAAAGAAGGAGGAAACAGGACGAGTGCTGTCACAAACACAGAAATTAACGAAGACATGAGGACCAAGTTACTCAGATTAGGGTTATAACAAGTAGCAGAGATCTAGTTATAGAATTGAAGTTCAATACTCTTGCTAAATGGCGATTTGGTTATACATTCTAGAGGGCAACAGCACCAAACACGGGGACGAAAGAGAGAGGAAACAGAACGAGTGCTGTCACAAACACAGAAATTAACGAAGGGAAGAGGCTCAAGTTACTCAGATTAGGGTTATAACAAGTAGCAGAGCCCTAGTTCTAGAATTGAAGTTCAATACTCTTGCTAAAGGGCGATTTGGTTATACATTCTAGAGGGCAACAGCACCAAACACGGGGACGAAAGAGGGAGGAAATAGAAGGAGCGCTGTCACACACACAAAAATTAACGAAGCCAAGAGTATCAGGTTAATAAGATTATTGTTATAAAAAGTAGAAGATGCTTAGTTCTAGGATCGAAGTTCAAAACTTTTGCTAAATGGCGATTTGGTTGTACATTCTCGAGGGCAACAGCTCGAAATACGGGGACGAAGGAGGGAGGAAACAGGCGGAGCGCTGCCACACACACAGACGTTAACGCAGCCGAGAGGATCAGGTTACTCAGGTTAGGGTTATAAAAAGTATAAGAGCCCTAGTTCTAGAATTGAAGTTATATAAGAATAATAATAATAATTGGTTTTGGGGGAAGGAAATGGCGCAATATCAGTCTCATATATCTTCGGACGCCTGAACCACGCCGTAAGGGAAGAGATAAAGGAAACAGTAAATAAAGAAATTAAGTAAGACGTGCCGTAGTGGAGGGCCCCGGAATAAGTTCGAGCACCTGGGGATGTTTAAGGTGCACTGACATCGCAAAGCACACGGGTGCCTTAGAGTTTTTCTTCCGTAAAAACGCATCCGCCGCAGTCGAGCTCGAACCAAGAAACTCCGGATCAGTAGTCGAGCACCTTAACCACTGAGACACCACCGCGGGGTGTTGAAGTTCAATACTCTTGCAAATTGGACGACTTGGTTATACATTCTACGGGGCAAAAGCACCAAAGAGGGGGCGAAAGAGGGAGTAAACAGGACGAGCGCTGTCACACACACAGAAAGTAACGATGCTAAGAGGATCAGGTTACTCAGATTATGAATATAACAAGTAGCAGATCCCTTGTTTTAGAATTTAAGTTCAATACTCTTGCTATTGGGCGATTTCTTTGTACATTGTTGAGGTCAACCGCACCAAAAACGGGGATGAAAGAGGGATGAAACAGGAGGAGCGCTGTCACACACCCAGAAATTAACGAAGCCAAGAGGACCAGTCTAGTCAGATTATGGTTATAACAAGTAGCAGTGCCCTAGTTCTAGAATTGAACTTCAATACTCTTGATAAAGGGCGATTTGGTTGTACATTCGTGATGGGAACAGCACCAAAGACAGGGACGAAAAAGGAAGGAAAGAGGACGTGCGCTGTCACACACACAGAAATTAACGAAGCCAAAATGACCAGGTTACCCTGTTTCGGATACTGTCAAATACCAGAGGTCGAGTTCAAGAATTTAAGTTCAATACTCTTGCTAAAGGGCGATGTTGTTATACATTCTTGAGGGCAACAGCACTTAACACGGGGACGAAAGAGAGAGGAAAGAGGACGAGTGCTGTCACAAACACAGAAATTAACGAAGGCAAGATTCTCAAGTTACTCAGATTAGGGTTATAACAAGAAGCAGAGCCCTAGTTCTAGAATTGAAGTTCAATACTCTTGCTAAAGGATGATTTGGTTATACATTTTTGAGGGCAACAGCACCAAACACGGGGACGAAAGAGGGAGGAAATTGGAGGAGCGCTGTCACACACACAAAAATTAACGAAGCCAAGAGTATCAGGTTAATAAGATTATTGTTATAACAAGTAGAAGATGCCTAGTTCTGGAATTGAAATTCAAAACTTTTGCCAAATGGCGATGTGGTTGTACATTCTTGAGGGCAAGAGCTCTAAATACGGGGACGAAGGAGGGAGGAAACAGGCGGAGATCTGCCACACACACAGACGATAACGAAGCCGAGAGGATCAGGTTACTCAGGTTAGGGTTATAACAAGTATAGGAACCCTAGTTCTAGAATTGAAGTTATATAATAATAATAATAATTGGCTTTGGGGAGAAGGAAATGGCCCAATATCAGTCTTATATATCTTCGGACGCCTGAACCGTGCCGTAAGGGAAGAGATAAAGGAGAGAGTAAATGAAGAAATTAAGAAAGAGGTGCCGTAGTGGAGGGCTCCAGAATAATTTCGACCACCTGGGGATCTTTAAGGTGCACTGACATCGCAAAGCACACGGGTGCCTTAGCGCTTTTTGTCCGTAAAAACGCACCCGCCGCGGTCGAACTCGAACCAAGAAACTCCGGATCAGTAGTCGAGCACCTTAACCACTGAGCCACCACCGCGGGGTGTTGAAGTTCAATACTCTTCCAAAATGGACGGCTTGGTTGTACATTCTACGGGCAAAAGCACCAAAGAGGGGGCGAAAGAGGGAGTAAACAGGACGACCGCTGTCACACACACAGAAAGTAACGATGCTAAGAGGATCAGGTTACTCAGATTATGAATATAACAAGAAGCAGATCCCTTGTTCTAGAATTTAAATTCAATACTCTTGCTAATGGGCGATTCCTTTGTACATTGTTGAGGTCAGCCGCACCAAAAACGGGGATGAAAGAGGGATGAAACAGGAGGAGCGCTGTCACACACCCAGAAATTAACGAAGCCAGGAGGACCAGTCTAATCAGATTATGGTTATACCAAGTAGCAGTGCCCTAGTTCTAGAATTTAAGTTCAATACTCTTGCTAAAGGGCGATTTGGTTGTACATTCTTGAGGGCAACAGCACCAAAGACGGGGACGAAAAAGGGAGGAAACAGGACGTGCGCTGTCACACACAGAAATTAACGAAGCTAAAAGGACCAGGTTACCCTGATGCGGGTAATGACAAATACCAGAGATCGAGTTCAAGAATTAAAGTTCAGTACTCTTTCTAAAGGGCGATTTGGTAATACATTCTTGTGGGCAACAGCACCAAATACGGGGTCGAGAGAGGGAGGAAAGAGGACGAGTGCTGTCAAAAACACAGTAATTAACGAAGGCAAGAAGACCAAGTTACTCAGATTAGGGTTATAACAAGTAGCACAGCCCAAGATCTGGAATTGAAGTTCAATACTCTTGCTAAGGGTTGATTTGGTTATACATTCTTGATGGCAACACCACAAAACACGGGGACGAAAGAGGGAGGAAACAGGACGAGTGCTGTCAGAAACACAGAAATTAATGAAGGAAAGAGGACCATGTTACTCGGATTAGGGTTATAACAAGTAGGAGAGCCCTAGTTCTGTAATTTCAGTTCAATACTCTTGCTAAAGCGCGATTTGGTTATACGTTCTTGAAGGACACAGCAACAAACACGGGGACGAAGGAGGAAGGAAACAGGACGAGTGCTGTCACAAACACAGAAATTAACGAAGGCAAGAGGACCACGTTACCCAGATTAGGGTTATAACAAGTAGCAGAGCCCTAGTTCTAGAATTTGAGTTCAATACTCTTGCTAAAGCGCGATTTGGCTATACATTCTTGAGGGCGACAGCAAAAAACACGGGGACGAAGGAGCGAGGAAACAGAACGAGTGCTGTCACAAACACAGAAATTAATGAAGGCAAGAGGCTCAAGTTACTCAGATTAGGGTTATAACAAGTAGCAGAGCCCTAGTTCTAGAATTGAAGTTCAATACTCTTGCTAAAGGGCGATTTGGTTATACATTCTTGAGGGCAGCAGCACCAAACACGGGGACGAAAGAGGGAGGAAATAGGAGGAGCGCTGTCACACACACAAAAATTAACGAAGCCAAGAGTATCAGGTTAATAAGATTATTGTTATAAAAAGTAGAAGATGCCCAGTTCTAGGATCGAAGTTCAAAACTTTTGCTAAATGGCGATTTCATTGTACATTCTCGAGGGCAACAGCTCTAAATACGGGGACGAAGGAGGGAGGTAACAGGCGGAGCGCTGCCACACACACAGACGTTAACGCAGCCGAGAGGATCAGGTTACTCAGGTTAGGGTTATAAAAAGTCTAAGAGCCCTAGTTCTAGAATTGAAGTTATATAATAATAATAATAATTGGTTTTGGGGGAAGGAAATGGGGCAATATCAGTCTCATATATTTTCGGACGCCTGAACCACGCCGTAAGGGAAGAGATAAAGGAAAGAGTAAATAAAGAAATTAAGAAAGACGTGCCGTAGTGGAGGGCTCCGGAATAATTTCGACCACCTGGGGATGTTTAAGGTGCACTGACATCGCAAAGCACACGGGTGCCTTAGAGTTTTTCTTCCGTAAAAACGCATCCGCCGCAGTCGAGCTCGAACTAAGAAACTCCGGATCAGTAGTCGAGCACCTTAACCACTCAGACACCACCGCGGGGTGTTGAAGTTCAATACTCTTGCAAATTGGACGACTTGGTTATACATTCTACGGGGCAAAAGCACCAAAGAGGGGGCGAAAGAGGGAGTAAACAAGACGAGCGCTGTCACACACACAGAAAGTAACGATGCTAAGAGGAGCAGGTTACTCAGATTATGAATATAACAAGTAGCAGATCCCTTGTTTTAGAATTTAAGTTCAATACTCTTGCTATTGGGCGATTTCTTTGTACATTGTTGAGGTCAACCGCACCAAAAACGGGGATGAAAGAGGGATGAAACAGGAGGAGCGCTGTCACACACCCAGAAATTAACGAAGCCAAGAGGACCAGTCTGATCAGATTATGGTTATAACAAGTAGCAGTGCCCTAGTTCTAGAATTGAACTTCAATACTCTTGCTAAAGGGCGATTTGGTTGTACATTCGTGATGGGAACAGCACCAAAGACAGGGACGAAAAAGGGAGGAAAGAGGACGTGCGCTGTCACACACACAGAAATTAACGAAGCCAAAATGACCAGGTTACCCTGTTTCGGATACTGACAAATACCAGAGGTCGAGTTCAAGAATTTAAGTTCAATACTCTTGCTAAAGGGCGAAGTTGTTATACATTCTTGAGGGCAACAGCACTTAACACGGGGACAAAAGAGAGAGGAAACAAGACGAGTGCTGTCGCAAACACAGAAATTAACGAAGGCAAGAGGACCAAGTTAACCAGATTAGGGTTCTAACAAGTAGCAGAGCCCTAGTTCTAGAATTGAAGTTCAATATTCTTGCCAAAGGGCGATTTTGTTATACATTCTTGAGGGCAACAGCACAAAGCACGGGGACAAAAGAGGGAGGAAACAAGGCGAGTGCTGTCGCAAACACAGAAATTAACGAAGGCAAGAGGACCAAGATAACCAGATTAGGGTTCTAACAAGTAGCAGGGCCCTAGTTCTAGAATTGAAGTTCAATACTCTTGCTAAAGGGCGATTTGCTTATACATTCTAGAGGGCAACAGCACGAAACACGGGGACGAAAGAGGGAGGAAACAGGACGAGTGCTGTCACAAACACAGAAATAAACGAGGTCAAGAAGACCAAGTTACTCAGATTAGGGTTATAACAAGTAGCAGAGCCCTAGTTATACAATTGAAGTTCAGTACTCTTGCTAAAGGGCGATATGGCTATACATTCTTGAAGACAACAGCCCAAAATACGGGGAAGAAAGACGGAGGAAACATTACGAGTGCTGTCACAAACACAGAAATTAACGAAGGAAAGAGGACCAAGTTACTCAGATTAGGGTTATAACAAGTAGCAGAGCCCTAGTTCTAGAATTGAAGTTCGATACTCTTGCTAAAGGGCGATATGGTTATTCATTCTTGAGGGCAACAGCACCAAACACGGGGACGAAAGAGAGAGGAAATAGAAGAAGCGCTGTCACACACACAAAAATTAAGGAAGCCAAGAGTATCAGGTTAATAAAATTATTGTTATAAAAAGTAGAAGATGCTTAGTTCTAGGCTCGAAGTTCAAAACTTTTGCGAAATGGCGCATTGGTTGTACATTCTCGAGGGCAACAGCTCGAAATACGGGGACGAAGGAGGGAGGAAACAGGCGGAGCGCTGCCACACACACAGACGTTAACGCAGCCGAGAGTATCAGGTTACTCAGGTTAGGGTTATAAAAAGTATAAGAGCCCTAGTTCTAGAATTGAAGTTATATAAGAATAATAATAATAATTGGTTTTGGGGGAAGGAAATGGCGCAATATCAGTCTCATATATCTTCGGACGACTGAACCACGCCGTAAGGAAAGAGATAAAGGAAAGAGTAAATAAAGAAATTAAGAAAGAGGTGCCGTAGTGGAGGGCTCCGGAATAATTTCGACCACCTGTGGATGTTTAAGGTGCACTGACATCGCAAAGCACACGGGTGCCTTAGAGTTTTTCTTCCGTAAAAACGCATCCGCCGCAGTCGAGCTCGAACCAAGAAACTCCGGATCAGTAGTCGAGCACCTTAACCACTCAGACACCACCGCGGGGTGTTGAAGTTCAATACTCTTGCAAATTGGACGACATGGTTATACATTCTACGGGGCAAAAGCACCAAAGAGGGGGCGAAAGAGGGAGTAAACAGGACGAGCGCTGTCACACACACAGAAAGTAACGATGCTAAGAGGATCAGGTTACTCAGATTATGAATATAACAAGTAGCAGATCCCTTGTTTTAGAATTTAAGTTCAATACTCTTGCTATTGGGCGATTTCTTTGTACATTGTTGAGGTCAACCGCACCAAAAACGGGGATGAAAGAGGGATGAAACAGGAGGAGCGCTGTCACACACCCAGAAATTAACGAAGCCAAGAGGACCAGTCTAATCAGATAATGGTTATAACAAGTAGCAGTGCCCTAGTTCTAGAATTGAACTTCAATACTCTTGCTAAAGGGCGATTTAGTTGTACATTCGTGATGGGAACAGCACCAAAGACAGGGACGAAAAAGGGAGGAAAGAGGACGTGCGCTGTCACACACACAGAAATTAACCAAGCCAAAATGACCAGGTTACCCTGTTTCGGGTATGACAAATACCAGAGGTCGAGTTCAAGAATTTAAGTTCAATACTCTTGCTAAAGGGCGATGTTGTTATACATTCTTTTGGGCAACAGCACAAAACACGGGGACGAAAGAGGGAGGAAAGAGGACGAGTGCTGTCACAAACACAGAAATTAACGAAGGCAAGAGGCTCAAGTTACTCAGATTAGGGTTATAACAAGAAGCAGAGCCCTAGTTCTAGAATTGAAGTTCAAAACTTTTGCTAAATGGCGATTTGGTTGTACATTCTTGAGGGCAAGAGCTCTAAATACGGGGACGAAGGAGGGAGGAAACAGGCGGAGCGCTGCCGCACACACAGACGTTAACGAAGCCGAGAGGATCAGGTTACTCAGGTTAGGGTTATAACAAGTATAGGAACCCTAGTTCTAGAATTGAAGTTATATAATAATAATAATAATTGGCTTTGGGGAGAAGGAAATGGCCCAATATCAGTCTTATATATCTTCGGACGCCTGAACCGCGCCGTAAGGGAAGAGATAAAGGAGAGAGTAAATGAAGAAATTAAGAAAGAGGTGCCGTAGTGGAGGGCTCCAGAATAATTTCGACCACCTGGGGATCTTTAAGGTGCACTGACATCGCAAAGCACACGGGTGCCTTAGCGCTTTTTGTCCGTAAAAACGCACCCGCCGCGGTCGAACTCGAACCAAGAAACTCCGGATCAGTAGTCGAGCACCTTAACCACTCAGACATCACCGCGGGGTGTTGAAGTTCAATACTCTTGCAAATTGGACGACTTGGTTATACATTCTACGGGCAAAAGCACCAAAGAGGGGGCGAAAGAGGGAGTAAACAGGACGAGCGCTGTCACACACACAGAAAGTAACGATGCTAAGAGGATCAGGTTACTCAGATTATGAATATAACAAGTAGCAGATCCCTTGTTCTAGAATTTAAGTTCAATACTCTTGCTAATGGGCGATTTCTTTGTACATTGTTGAGGTCAGACGCACCAAAAACGGGGATGAAAGAGGGAAGAAACAGGAGGAGCGCTGTCACACACACAGAAATTAACGAAGCCAAGAGGACCAGTCTAATCAGATTATGGTTATACCAAGTAGCAGTGCCCTAGTTTTAGAATTTAGGTTCAATACTCTTGCTAAAGGGCGATTTGGTTGTACATTCTTGAGGGCAACAGCACCAAAGACGGGGACTAAAAAGGGAGGAAACAGGACGTGCACTGTCACACACAGAAATTAACGAAGCCAAAAGGACCAGGTTACCCTGATGCGGGTAATGACAAGTAGCAGAGATCGAGTTCAAGAATAAAAGTTCAATATTCTTGCGAAATGGTCGATTTGGTTATACCTTCTTGAGGGTAACAGCACCAAAGATGGGGACGAAAGAGGGAGGAAAGAGGACCAGCGCTGTCGTACACACAGAAATTAACGAAGCCAAAATGACCAGGTTACCCTGTTTCGGGTAATGACAAATACCAGAGATCGAGTTCAAGAATTAAAGTTCAGTACTCTTTCTAAAGGGAGATTTGGTAATACATTCTTGTGGGCAACAGCACCAAATACGGGGTCGAGAGAGGGAGGAAACAGGACGAGTGCTGTCACAAACACAGTAATTAACGAAGGCAAGAAGACCAAGTTACTCAGATTAGGGTCTTAACAAGTAGCACAGCCCAAGATCTGGAATTGAAGTTCAATACTCTTGCTAAGGGTTGATTTGGTTATACATTCTTGATGGCAACACCACAAAACACGGGACGAAAGAGGGAGGAAACAGGACGAGTGATGTCAGAAACACAGAAATTATTGAAGGAAAGAGGACCATGTTACTCGGATTAGGGTTATAACAAGTAGGAGAGCCCTAGTTCTATAATTTCAGTTCAATACTCTTGCTAAAGCGCGATTTGGTTATACGTTCTTGAAGGGCACAGCAACAAACACGGGGACGAAGGAGGAAGGAAACAGGACGAGTGCTGTCACAAACACAGAAATTAACGAAGGCAAGAGGACCACGTTACCCAGATTAGGGTTATAACAAGTAGCAGAGCCCTAGTTCTAGAATTTGAGTTCAATACTGTTGCTGAAGCGCGATTTGTTTATACATTCTTGAGGGCAACAGCACCAAACACGGGGACGAAGGAGGGAGGAAACAGGACGAGTGCTGTCGCAAGCAC
The DNA here is from genome assembly GCF_052857255.1 of Amblyomma americanum. Classification (NCBI taxonomy): domain Eukaryota; kingdom Metazoa; phylum Arthropoda; class Arachnida; order Ixodida; family Ixodidae; genus Amblyomma; species Amblyomma americanum. The sequence goes on from NC_135498.1 coordinate 202,685,777, forward strand.
TGAAATTAACGAAGGCAAAAGGCTCAAGTTACTCAGATTAGGGTTATAACAAGTAGCAGAGATCTAGTTATAGAATTGAAGTTCAATACTCTAGCTAAAGAGCGATATGGTTATTCATTCTTGAGAGCAACAGCAGCAAACACGGGGACGAAAGAGAGAGAAAGGAGGACGAGTGCTGTCACAAACACAGAAATTAACGAACGCAAGAGGACCAAGTTACTCAGATTATCGTTATAACAAGTAGCAAAGCGCTAGTTATAGAATTGAAGTTCAATACTCTTGCTAAAGGGCGATTTTGTTATACAGTCTTGAGGGCAACAGCACAAAGCACGGGGACAAAAGAGGGAGGAAACAAGACGAGTGCTGTCGCAAACACAGAAATTAACGAAGGCAAGAGGATTAAGTTAACCAGATTAGGGTTCTAACAAGTAGCAGAGCCCTAGTTCTAGAATTGAAGTTCAATATTCTTGCTAAAGGGCGATTGGGTCATACATTATAGAGGGCAACAGCACCAAACACGGAGACGAAAGAGGGAGGAAACAGGACGAGTGCTGTCGCAAACACAGAAATTAACGAAGGCAAGAGGCTCAAGTTACTCAGATAAGGGTTATAACAAGTAGCAGAGCCCTAGTTCTAGAAATGAAGTTCAATACTCTTGCTAAACGGCGATTGGGTATACATTCTAGAAGGCAACAGCACCAAACACGGGGACGAAAGAGGGAGGAAACAGGACGAGTGCTGTCACAAACACAGAAATTAACGAGGTCAAGAAGACCAAGTTACTCAGATTAGGGTTATAACAAATAGCAGAGCCCTAGTTATACAATTGAAGTTCAGTACTCTTGCTAAAGGGCGATATGGCTATATATTCTTGAAGACAACAGCAGAAAATACGGGGAAGAAAGACGGAGGAAACATTACGAGTGCTGTCACAAACACAGAAATTAACGAAGGAAAGAGGACCAAGTTACTCAGATTAGGGTTATAACAAGTAGCAGAGCCCTAGTTCTAGAATTGAAGTTCGATACTCTTGCTAAAGGGCGATAGCACCAAACATGGGGACAAAAGATGGAGGAAACAGGACGAGTGCTGTCACAAACACAGAAATTAAGGAAGGCAAGAGAACGAAGTTACTCAGATTAGCGTTATAACAAGTAGCAGAGCGCTAGTTATAGAATTGAAGTTCAATACTCTTGCTAAAGGGCGATTTTGTTATATATGCTTGAGGGCAACAGCACAAAACACGGGGACGAAAGAGGGAGGAAACAGGACGAGTGCTGTCACAAACACAGAAATTAACGAAGGCAAGAGGACCACGGTACCCACATTAGGGTTATAACAAGTAGCAGAGCCCTAGTTCTAGAATTTAAGTTCAATACTCTTGCTAAAGCGCGATTTCGCTATACATTCTTGAGGGCAACAGCAAAAAACACGGGGACGAAGGAGCGAGGAAACAGAACGAGTGCTGTCTCAAACACAAAAATTAACGAAGGCAAGAGGCTCAAGTTACTCAGATTAGGGTTATAACAAGTAACAGAGCCCTAGTTCTAGAATTGAAGTTAAATACTCTTGCTAAAGGGCGATTTGGTTATACATTCTTGAGGGCAACAGCACCAAACACGGGGACGAAAGAGGGAGGAAATAGAAGAAGCGCTGTCACACACACAAAAATTAAGGAAGCCAAGAGTATCAGGTTAATAAAATTATTGTTATAAAAAGTAGAAGATGCTTAGTTCTAGGATCGAAGTTCAATACTTTTGCTAAATGGCGATTTGGTTGTACATTCTTGAGGGCAACAGCTCTAAATACGGGGACGAAGGAGGGAGTAAACAGGCGGAGCGCTGCCACACACACAGACGTTAACGCAGCCGAGAGTATCAGGTTACTCAGGTTAGGGTTATAAAAAGTATAAGAGCCCTAGTTCTAGAATTGAAGTTATATAAGAATAATAATAATAATTGGTTTTGGGGGAAGGAAATGGCGCAATATCAGTCTCATATATCTTCGGACGACTGAACCACGCCGTAAGGAAAGAGATAAAGGAAAGAGTAAATAAAGAAATTAAGAAAGAGGTGCCGTAGTGGAGGGCTCCGGAATAATTTCGACCACCTGTGGATGTTTAGGGTGCACTGACATCGCAAAGCACACGGGTGCCTTAGAGTTTTTCTTCCGTAAAAACGCATCCGCCGCAGTCGAGCTCGAACCAAGAAACTCCGGATCAGTAGTCGAGCACCTTAACCACTGAGCCACCACCGCGGGGTGTTGAAGTTCAATACTCTTCCAAAATGGACGGCTTATTTGTAGATTCTACGGGCAAAAGCACCAAAGAGGGGGCGAAAGAGGGAGTAAACAGGACGAGCGCTGTCACACACACAGAAAGTAACGATGCTAAGAGGATCAGGTTACTCAGATTATGAATATAACAAGTAGCAGATCCCTTGTTCTAGAATTTAAGTTCAATACTCTTGCTAATGGGCGATTTCTGTGTACATTGTTGAGGTCAGACGCACCAAAAACGGGGATGAAAGAGGGAAGAAACAGGAGGAGCGCTGTCACACACACAGAAATTAACGAAGCCAAGAGGACCAGTCTAATCAGATTATGGTTATACCAAGTAGCAGTGCCCTAGTTTTAGAATTTAAGTTCAATACTCTTGCTAAAGGGCGATTTGGTTGTACATTCTTGAGGGCAACAGCACCAAAGACGGGGATGAAAAAGGGAGGAAACAGGACGTGCACTGTCACACAGAGAAATTAACGAAGCCAAAAGGACCAGGTTACCCTGATGCGGGTAATGACAAGTAGCAGAGATCGAGTTCAAGAATAAAAGTTCAATATTCTTGCGAAATGGTCGATTTGGTTATACCTTCTTGAGGGTAACAGCACCAAAGATGGGGACGAAAGAGGGAGGAAAGAGGACCAGCGCTGTCGTACACACAGAAATTAACGAAGCCAAAATGACCAGGTTACCCTGTTTCGGGTAATGACAAATACCAGAGATCGAGTTCAAGAATTAAAGTTCAGTACTCTTTCTAAAGGGAGATTTGGTAATACATTCTTGTGGGCAACAGCACCAAATACGGGGTCGAGAGAGGGAGGAAACAGGACGAGTGCTGTCACAAACACAGTAATTAACGAAGGCAAGAAGACCAAGTTACTCAGATTAGGGTTATAACAAGTAGCACAGCCCAAGATCTGGAATTGAAGTTCAATACTCTTGCTAAGGGTTGATTTGGTTATACATTCTTGATGGCAACACCACAAAACACGGGACGAAAGAGGGAGGAAACAGGACGAGTGCTGTCAGAAACACAGAAATTATTGAAGGAAAGAGGACCATGTTACTCGGATTAGGGTTATAACAAGTAGGAGAGCCCTAGTTCTGTAATTTCAGTTCAATACTCTTGCTAAAGCGCGATTTGGTTATACGTTCTTGAAGGGCACAGCAACAAACACGGGGACGAAGGAGGAAGGAAACAGGACGAGTGCTGTCACAAACACAGAAATTAACGAAGGCAAGAGGACCACGTTACCCAGATTAGGGTTATAACAAGTAGCAGAGCCCTAGTTCTAGAATTTGTGTTCAATACTGTTGCTGAAGCGCGATTTGTTTATACATTCTTGAGGGCAACAGCACCAAACACGGGGACGAAGGAGGGAGGAAACAGGACGAGTGCTGTCGCAAGCACTGAAATTAACGAAGGCAAAAGGCTCAAGTTACTCAGATTAGGGTTATAACAAGTAGCAGAGATCTAGTTATAGAATTGAAGTTCAATACTCTAGCTAAAGAGCGATATGGTTATTCATTCTTGAGAGCAACAGCAGCAAACACGGGGACGAAAGAGAGAGAAAGGAGGACGAGTGCTGTCACAAACACAGAAATTAACGAACGCAAGAGGACCAAGTTACTCAGATTAGCGTTATAACAAGTAGCAAAGCGCTAGTTATAAAATTGAAGTTCAATACTCTTGCTAAAGGGCGATTTTGTTATACAGTCTTGAGGGCAACAGCACAAAGCACGGGGACAAAAGAGGGAGGAAACAAGACGAGTGCTGTCGCAAACACAGAAATTAACGAAGGCAAGAGGATTAAGTTAACCAGATTAGGGTTCTAACAAGTAGCAGAGCCCTAGTTCTAGAATTGAAGTTCAATATTCTTGCTAAAGGGCGATTGGGTCATACATTATAGAGGGCAACAGCACCAAACACGGAGACGAAAGAGGGAGGAAACAGGACGAGTGCTGTCGCAAACACAGAAATTAACGAAGGCAAGAGGCTCAAGTTACTCAGATAAGGGTTATAACAAGTAGCAGAGCCCTAGTTCTAGAAATGAAGTTCAATACTCTTGCTAAACGGCGATTGGGTATACATTCTAGAAGGCAACAGCACCAAACACGGGGACGAAAGAGGGAGGAAACAGGACGAGTGCTGTCACAAACACAGAAATTAACGAGGTCAAGAAGACCAAGTTACTCAGATTAGGGTTATAACAAATAGCAGAGCCCTAGTTATACAATTGAAGTTCAGTACTCTTGCTAAAGGGCGATATGGCTATATATTCTTGAAGACAACAGCAGAAAATACGGGGAAGAAAGACGGAGGAAACATTACGAGTGCTGTCACAAACACAGAAATTAACGAAGGAAAGAGGACCAAGTTACTCAGATTAGGGTTATAACAAGTAGCAGAGCCCTAGTTCTAGAATTGAAGTTCGATACTCTTGCTAAAGGGCGGTAGCACCAAACATGGGGACAAAAGATGGAGGAAACAGGACGAGTGCTGTCACAAACACAGAAATTAAGGAAGGCAAGAGAACGAAATTACTCAGATTAGCGTTATAACAAGTAGCAGAGCGCTAGTTATAGAATTGAAGTTCAATACTCTTGCTAAAGGGCGATTTTGTTATATATGCTTGAGGGCAACAGCACAAAACACGGGGACGAAAGAGGGAGGAAACAGGACGAGTGCTGTCACAAACACAGAAATTAACGAAGGCAAGAGGACCACGGTACCCACATTAGGGTTATAACAAGTAGCAGAGCCCTAGTTCTAGAATTTAAGTTCAATACTCTTGCTAAAGCACGATTTCGCTATACATTCTTGAGGGCAACAGCAAAAAACACGGGGACGAAGGAGCGAGGACACAGAACGAGTGCTGTCACAAACACAAAAATTAATGAAGGCAAGAGGCTCAAGTTACTCAGATTAGGGTTATAACAAGTAACAGAGCCCTAGTTCTAGAATTGAAGTTAAATACTCTTGCTAAAGGGCGATTTGGTTATACATTCTTGAGGGCAACAGCACCAAACACGGGGACGAAAGAGGGAGGAAATAGGAGGAGCGCTGTCACACACACAAAAATTAACGAAGCCAAGAGTATCTCATGAAATATTACTGCAGAAGTTAAAACCTATACTGAAACACGAGTGGCTACTCTCATGGATCGAAGCCTATCTTTCGCATAGACGTCAAAGTGTGGTTGTTGGTGGTGTCCTCTCTGATGCTGTCCCAGTAGAATCCGGTATTCCGCAGGGCTCAGTCCTGGGTCCCCTTTTCTTTCTAGTATTTATTAATGACATAGTTCACAACGTACATGTTAAAATACGGCTTTTCGCAGACGATTGCATACTTTATCAAAAAATTTCTAGCCCTGAAGATCAACTCCTTTTAAGCGATTCACTGTCTGCAGTAGAAAACTGGTGCTCCACGTGGCAAATGACTTTGAATTCCAACAAGACAGTAGCGATGACTGTGACACGTGAAAAGAATCCTTTTAGTTTTACATACCGCTTAGCCAATGAGCCCCTCATAGTTGTCAACGCTTTTAAATACTTAGGAATTCAGATAGCCTCAGACCTTCGATGGAACGAGCACATATCGTATATAGAAAAAAAAGCTCTAAGACAACTGCACTACTTGAGAAGAACGCTGGCACATTCCACACAAGAAATAAAGCTTTTCGCATACAAAACATTTGTTCGGCCAATGTTGGAATATGCTGCGGCAGTGTGGGATCCCTGGACTGAAAGTAACAAACTTAAAATAGAAAATGTCCAACGCAAAGCTGCTAGATTTATCTTTAATTGTTACAGTTGGAATATTTCCCCAACAGCCCTACTGCAAACCGCAGGACTTGAACACCTGGCCATGCGTCGTCATCGAGAAAAATTAAAGTTATTCTACTTGTATTATCACAATAAACTAACAATAGAGGAAGGATTTTTAGTTGAGCACACATCTCGACACCCTACACGCTCTTACCATACTAAGAAACTTACCGCGTTTTCATGCAAAACTAATGTATTTAAGTATTCGTTCTTTCCCCATACTATCATTAAGTGGAATGGTTTACCTGCTGATGTTGTCAATTGCGAATCGATGGATTTATTTTTACAAGCTCTGAAGGATGTATAGGGCTCTTATGTATCCTTGTTTTGGGCCATGTCCGATTCCTTCGTTTGCTGCCAGGATCGATGTCATTATATGTTCTATGTCTTTGTAATCGATTTTATGTTGTATGTACTGGTTTTTGCTCTGTTCGCTACCTGCTTCTTTTGCAATGTACTTGTTATTTTTATCAATATGTTTGTACCCCACTCCTGCCTAAGGCCTGTAACACAGGCCGGCAGTATTTGCTAAATAAATAAATTATTGTTATAAAAAGTAGAAGATGCCTAGTTCTAGGATCGAAGTTCAAAACTTTTGCTAAATGGCGATTTCTTTGTACATTCTCGAGGGCAACAGCTCTAAATACGGGGACGAAGGAGGGAGGAAACAGGCGGAGCGCTGCCACACACACAGACGTTAACGCAGCCGAGAGGATCAGGTTACTCAGGTTAGGGTTATAAAAAGTCTAAGAGCCCTAGTTCTAGAATTGAAGTTATATAATAATAATAATAATTGGTTTTGGGGAAAGGAAATGGGGCAATATCAGTCTCATATATTTTCGGACGCCTGAACCACGCCGTAAGGGAAGAGATAAAGGAAAGTGTAAATAAAGAAATTAAGAAAGAGGTGCCGTAGTGGAGGGCTCCGGAATAATTTCGACCACCTGGGGATGTTTAAGGTGCACTGACATCGCAAAGCACACGGGTGCCTTAGAGTTTTTCTTCCGTAAAAACGCATCCGCCGCAGTCGAGCTCGAACTAAGAAACTCCGGATCAGTAGTCGAGCACCTTAACCACTGAGCCACCACCGCGGGGTGTTGAAGTTCAATACTCTTGCAAATTGGACGACTTGGTTATACATTCTACGGGGCAAAAGCACCAAAGAGGGGGCGAAAGAGGGAGTAAACAAGACGAGCGCTGTCACACACACAGAAAGTAACGATGCTAAGAGGATCAGGTTACTCAGATTATGAATATAACAAGTAGCAGATCCCTTGTTTTAGAATTTAAGTTCAATACTCTTGCTATTGGGCGATTTCTTCGTACATTGTTGAGGTCAACCGCACCACAAACGGGGATGAAAGAGGGATGAAACAGGAGGAGCGCTGTCACACACCCAGAAATTAACGTAGCCAAGAGGACCAGTCTAATCAGATCATGGTTATAACAAGTAGCAGTGCCCTAGTTCTAGAATTGAAGTTCAATACTCTTGCTAAAGGGCGATTTGGTTGTATATTCTTGATGGGAACAGCACCAAAGACGGGGACGAAAAAGGGAGGAAAGAGGACGTGCGCTGTCACACACACAGAAATTAACGAAGCCAAAATGACCAGGTTACCCTGTTTCAGGTACTGACAAATACCAGAGATCGAGTTCAAGAATTAAAGTTCAGTACTCTTTCTAAAGGGCGATTTGGTTATAATTCTTGTGGGCAACAGCGCCAAATACGGGGCCGAGAGAGGGAGGAAACAGGTCGAGCGCTGTCACAAACACAGTAATTAACGAAGGCAAGAAGACCAAGTTACATAAATTAGGGTTATAACAAGTAGCAGAGCCCAAGTTCTGGAACTGAAGTTCAATACTCTTGCTAAGGGGTGATTTGGATATACATTCTTGATGGCAACACCACAAAACACGGGGACGAAAGAGGGAGGAAACAGGACGAGTGCTGTCACAAACACAGAAATTAATGAAGGAAAGAGGACCAAGTTACTCGGATTAGGATTATAACAAGTAGCAGAGCCCAAGTTCTGGAATTGAAGATCAATACTCTTGCTAAGGGGGATTTGGTTATACATTCTTGATGGCAACACCACAAAACACGGGGACGAAAGAGGGAGGAAACAGGACGAGTGCTGTCACAAACACAGAAATTAATGAAGGAAAGAGGACCAAGTTACTCGGATTAGGGTTATAACAAGTAGGAGAGCCCTAGTTGTAGAATTTCAGTTCAATACTCTTGCTAAAGCGCGATTTGGTTATACGTTCTTGAAGGACACAGCAACAAAGATGGGGACGAAGGAGGAAGGAAACAGGACGAGTGCTGTCACACACACAGAAATTAAGGAAGGCAAGAGGCTCAAGTTAATCAGATTAGGGTTATAACAAGTAGCAGAGCCCTAGTTCTAGAATTGAAGTTCAATGCTCTTGCTAAAGGGCGATTTGGTTATACATTCTTGAGGGCAACGGCACCAAACACGGTGACTTAATAGGGAGGAACCAGGACGATTGCTGTCACAAACACAGAAATTAACGAAAACAAGAGGACAAAGTTACTCAGATTAGGGTTATAACAAGTAGCACTGATCTAGTTATAGAATTGAAGTTCAATACTCTTGCTAAAGAGCGATTTGGTTATTCATTCTTGAGGGCTACAGCACAAAACACGGGGATGAAAGAGGGAGGAAAGAGGACGAGTGCTGTCACAAACACAGACATTAACGAAGGCAAGAGGACCAAGTTACTCAGATTAGCGTTATGACAAGTAGCAGAGCTCTAGTTACAGAATTGAAGTTCATTACTCTAGCTAAAGGGCGATATTGTTATACATTCTTGAGGGCAAGAGCACAAAACACGGGGACGAAAGAGGGAGAAAACAAGACGAGTGCTGTCGCAAACACAGAAATTAGCGAAGGCAAGAGAACCAGGTTAACCAGATTAGGATTCTAACAAGTAGCAGAGCCCTAGTTCTAGAATTGAAGATCAATATTCTTGCTAAAGGGCGATTTGTTTATACATTCTAGAGGGCAACAGCACCAAACACGGGAACGAAAGAGGGAGGAAACAGGACGAGTGCTGTCACAAACACAGAAATAACGAAGGCAAGAGGCTCAAGTTAATCAGATTAGGGTTATAACAAGTAGCAGAGCCCTAGTTCTAGAATTGAAGTTCAATGCTCTTGCTAAAGGGCGATTTGGTTATACATTCTTGAGGGCAACGGCACCAAACACGGGGACTTAATAGGGAGGAACCAGGACGATTGCTGTCACAAACACAGAAATTAGCGAAAACAAGAGAACAAAGTCACTCAGATTAGGGTTATAACAAGTAGCACTGATCTAGTTATAGAATTGAAGTTCAATACTCTTGCTAAAGAGCGATTTGGTTATTCATTCTTGAGGGCTACAGCACAAAACACGGGGATGAAAGAGGGAGGAAAGAGGACGAGTGCTGTCACAAACACAGACATTAACGAAGGCAAGAGGACCAAGTTACTCAGATTAGCGTTATGACAAGTAGCAGAGCTCTAGTTACAGAATTGAAGTTCATTACTCTAGCTAAAGGGCGATATTGTTATACATTCTTGAGGGCAAGAGCACAAAACACGGGGACGAAAGAGGGAGAAAACAAGACGAGTGCTGTCGCAAACACAGAAATTAGCGAAGGCAAGAGAACCAGGTTAACCAGATTAGGATTCTAACAAGTAGCAGAGCCCTAGTTCTAGAATTGAAGATCAATATTCTTGCTAAAGGGCGATTTGTTTATACATTCTAGAGGGCAACAGCACCAAACACGGGAACGAAAGAGGGAGGAAACAGGACGAGTGCTGTCACAAACACAGAAATAACGAAGGCAAGAGGCTCAAGTTAATCAGATTAGGGTTATAACAAGTAGCAGAGCCCTAGTTCTAGAATTGAAGTTCAATGCTCTTGCTAAAGGGCGATTTGGTTATACATTCTTGAGGGCAACGGCACCAAACACGGGGACTTAATAGGGAGGAACCAGGACGATTGCTGTCACAAACACAGAAATTAGCGAAAACAAGAGAACAAAGTCACTCAGATTAGGGTTATAACAAGTAGCACTGATCTAGTTATAGAATTGAAGTTCAATACTCTTGCTAAAGAGCGATTTGGTTATTCATTCTTGAGGGCTACAGCACAAAACACGGGGATGAAAGAGGGAGGAAAGAGGACGAGTGCTGTCACAAACACAGACATTAACGAAGGCAAGAGGACCAAGTTACTCAGACTAGCGTTATAACAAGTAGCAGAGCTCTAGTTACAGAATTGAAGTTCAATACTCTAGCTAAAGGGCGATTTTGTTATACATTCTTGAGGGCAAGAGCACAAAACACGGGGACGAAAGAGGGAGAAAACAAGACGAGTGCTGTCGCAAACACAGAAATTAGCGAAGGCAAGAGAACCAGGTTAACCAGATTAGGATTCTAACAAGTAGCAGAGCCCTAGTTCTAGAATTGAAGATCAATATTCTTGCTAAAGGGCGATTTGTTTATACATTCTAGAGGGCAACAGCACCAAACACGGGAACGAAAGAGGGAGGAAACAGGACGAGTGCTGTCACAAACACAGAAATAACGAAGGCAAGAGGCTCAAGTTAATCAGATTAGGGTTATAACAAGTAGCAGAGCCCTAGTTCTAGAATTGAAGTTCAATGCTCTTGTTAAAGGGCGATTTGGTTATACATTCTTGAGGGCAACGGCACCAAACACGGGGACTTAATAGGGAGGAACCAGGACGATTGCTGTCACAAACACAGAAATTAACGAAAACAAGAGAACAAAGTCACTCAGATTAGGGTTATAACAAGTAGCACTGATCTAGTTATAGAATTGAAGTTCAATACTCTTGCTAAAGAGCGATTTGGTTATTCATTCTTGAGGGCTACAGCACAAAACACGGGGATGAAAGACGGAGGAAAGAGGACGAGTGCTGTCACAAACACAGACATTAACGAAGGCAAGAGGACCAAGTTACTCAGACTAGCGTTATAACAAGTAGCAGAGCTCTACTTACAGAATTGAAGTTCAATACTCTAGCTAAAGGGCGATTTTGTTATACATTCTTGAGGGCAAGAGCACAAAACACGGGGACGAAAGAGGGAGGAAACAAGACGAGTGCTGTCGCAAACACAGAAATTAGCGAAGGCAAGAGAACCAGGTTAACCAGATTAGGATTCTAACAAGTAGCAGAGCCCTAGTTCTAGAATTGATGTTCAATATTCTTGCTAAAGGGCGATTTGGTTATACATTCTAGAGGGCAACAGCACCAAACACGGGGACGAAAGAGGGAGGAAACAGGACGAGTGCTGTCACAAACACAGAAATTACCGAAAGAAAGGGGACCAAGTTACTCAAAGTGGGGTTATAACAAGTAGCAGAGCCCTAGTTCTAGAATTGAAGTTCGATACTCTTGCTAAAGGGCAATTTGGTTATACATTCTTGAGGGCAATAGCACCAAACATGGGGACGAAAGAGGGAGGAAACAGGACGAGTGCTGTCACAAACACTGAAATTAATGAAGGCAAGAGAACGAAGTTACTCAGATTAGCGTTATAACAAGTAGCAGAGCGGTAGTTATTGAATTGAAATTCAATACTCTTGCTAAAGGGCGATTTTGTATACATTCTTGAGGGCAACAGCACCGAAAACGGGAAAGAAAGACGGAGGAAACAGGTCGAGTGCTGTCGCAAACACAGAAATTAACAAAGGCATGAGGCTCAAGTTACTCAAACTTAGGATATAACAAGTAGCAGAGCCCTAGTTCTAGAATTGAAGTTCGATACTCTTGCTAAAGGGCGATAGCACCAAACATGGGGACGAAAGAGGGAGGAAAAAGGACGAGTGCTGTCACAAACACAGAAATTAACGAAGGCAAGAGAGCGAAGTTACTCAGATTAGCGTTATAACAAGTAGCAGAGCGCTAGTTATAGAATTGAAGTTCAATACTCTTGCTAAAGGGCGATTTTGCAATATATGCTTGAGGGCAACAGCACAAAACACGGGGACGAAAGAGGAAGGAAACAGGACGAGTGCTGTCACAAACCCAGAAATTAACGAAGGCAAGGAAACGAAGTTACTCAGATTAGCGTTATAACAAGTAGCAGAGCGCTATTTATAGAAGTGAAGTTCAATACTCTTGCTAAAGGGCGATTTTGTTATATATGCTTGAGGGCAACAGCACAAAACACGGAGACGAAGGTGCGAGGAAACAGGACGAATGCTGTCACAAACACAAAAATTAACGAAGGCAAGAGGACCACGTTACCCAGATTAGACTTATAACAAGTAGCAGAGCCCTAGTTCTAGAATTTAAGTTCAATACTCTTGCTAAAGCGCGATTTGGTTATACATTCTTGAGGGCAACAGCACCAAACACGGGGACGAAGGAGCGAGGAAACAGGACGAGCGCTGTCAAAAACACAAATTAACGAAGGAAAGAGGACCAAGTTACTCAAAGTTAGGTTATAACAAGTAGCAGACCCCTAGTTCTAGAATTGAAGTTCGATACTCTTGCTAAAGGGCGATAGCACCAAACATGGGGACGAAAGAGGGAGGAAAAAGGACGAGTGCTGTCACAAACACAGAAATTAACGAAGGCAAGAGAGCGAAGTTACTCAGATTAGCGTTATAACAAGTAGCAGAGCGCTAGTTATAGAATTGAAGTTCAATACTCTAGCTAAAGGGCGATTATGCTATATATGCTTGAGGGCAACAGCACAAAACACGGGGACGAAAGAGGAAGGAAACAGGACGAGTGCTGTCACAAACACAGAAATTAACGAAGGCAAGGAAACGAAGTTACTCAGATTAGCGTTATAACAAGTAGCAGAGCGCTATTTATAGAAGTGAAGTTCAATACTCTTGCTAAAGGGCGATTTTGTTATATATGCTTGAGGGCAACAGCACAAAACACGGAGACGAAGGTGCGAGAAAACAGGACGAATGCTGTCACAAACACAAAAATTAACGAAGGCAAGAGGACCACGTTACCCAGATTAGAGTTATAACAAGTAGCAGAGCCCTAGTTCTAGAATTGAAGTCCAATACTCTTGCTAAAGGGCGATTTGGTTATACATTCTTAAGGGCAACAGCACCAAACACGGGGACGAAAGAGGAAGGAATTAGGAGGAGCGCTGTCACACACAAAAATTAACGAAGCCAAGAGTATCAGGTTAATAAGATTATTGTTATAACAAGTAAAAGATGCCTAGTTTTGGAATTGAAGTTCAAAACTTTTGCTAAATGGCGATTTGGTTGTACATTCTTGAGGGCAACAGCACTAAATACGGTGACGAAGGAGGGAGGAAAAAGGCGGAGCGCTGCCACACACACAGACGATAACGCAGCCGAGAGGACCAGGTTACTCGGGTTAGGAATTAGGTTAATTAGGAATTAGGAGTTAGGTTAATCGGGTTAGGAAGAAGGAATTGAATTTGTTCCCATGAAAGATTGCCCCAACACAGAGAGCATCTGGTGCAGGCTAAACTTGGCGTTTCTTTCTGTGTCATTGCAGCGGTTTACAGGCCCCCTAACGCCCCTGTCATATTTCTTGAGTCGTTGCAAGACTATCTTTCAAGTAATGTATCTGCGAATGCAAGAGTAATCATTGCAGGTGATTTCAATTTGCCGCACGTGTGTTGGGAGTCGCTAGACATAAATACAACTGATGCTTAACACTGTGATGCCTTGCTAGACATCACTTTTAATAATGATCTAACACAAATTGTTAAACAAGCAACAAGGATAGGAGCAAATAGGGAATCAATATTGGACTTGGTTTTTATAAGTAGTAAAATAACCGAATATGAAGTGTCTATCCAGGAAGGGCTTTCTGATCATAAGCTTGTCTTAGTCACCCTAAATCAACTTATACCACCAAAACATGAAAAAAGGCGGACTTTTTTTGTTAAAGACTTTTCAAGAGCTGAGGATGAAAGCATTTTAGACTATTTGGAAATGTCTTTGGGCTCATTTGATGTGCTGGATGACGTCAACACATTGTGGACAAAGTTTAAACGCACTGTCAACATTTGTCTGAAAAATTTCGTTCCCCATCGAATTAAAACTGTCAGAAAGCATAATCCTTGGATAAGTCGTAAAATTATCCAACTAAAACGCAAGATAAAACGTAGAAAACGCAATCGAGAAAAGAATCAAAATGAAATTTCGCGCCTTTCCTTGATGCTTAAGCAGATGTTGATGACAGCGAAAGAACATTACTTTTCTGAAAAGCTAACAGAATTTATGAAGACTTTCCCACAGCGTTTTTGGCGTCACTTTTCACCCTCATATGGACAAATGAGGTTTATTGAAGTGGATGGTCATGTTATTACTGATCAAGCAGAAATTGCTAACAGGTGCAATACTTATTTTCATTCTGTGTTCAGCCACCCTATATCTCCGCCTGAGAACTCTAGTAGCGAAAAGTGCTTACCGCCATCAGACATGGCAGATGTCACTTTGTCTGAGCAAGGTATATTTTCCCTCCTACTTAATTTAGACACGAAAAAGTCTTCTGGTCCTGATACTATTCCTAATGAGGTTCTTAGACGATATGCGGAATGGGTATCTAAATATTTACTAATCATATTTAAGGCATCTCTGGAGCAGCATTCTTTACCAAAAGATTGGCTCCAGGCTAGGGTTGTACCAATACATAAATCTGGAAACAAGCACATTCCCGATATTTACAGACCCATTTCTATCACTTGTGCCTGTTGCAAAATACTTGAGCATGTCTTGGCAAACTGCTTATCCGACTATCTAGAGGGCAACAACAAGCTAAATCCCAATCAGCATGGTTTCAGACGGAGGTTATCTACTGTTACCCAGCTAGTAGAAACGGTACACGATTTTTCTGAAGCAATGAACAACAGGGATCAAGTGGATGCAGTTTGCCTGGACATGTCTAAAGCATTTGACCGTGTCCCACATGATGAACTTATTGATAGGCTGTTCGAACTTGGCATAAACACAAATATTGTACGGTGGATACAGGCTTATCTAACTAACAGAACCCAGTTCGTGGAATTAGATGGCGCCAAATCAGACGTCCTGGGAGTGCCCTCGGGAGTCCCTCAGGGGTCTGTGCTTGGTCCCATGTTATTTTTATGCTACGTCAATGATATTGCAGTATCTATTCCGCCCCCTGTTAAAGTCCGGCTTTTTGCGGATGATTGTTTAATTTACTCTCTCATTTCAAACCAAGATGACCAGTTACAATTAAATTCGGCATTGAGCACTATCAACCAATGGTGCACATTATCCAGAATGGGAATCAATTATGCAAAAACTTCATTTCTTACAATTTTCAATAAAACGAAAAATATATTTTCTTTTGATTATGAAATAAACGGGCACTATATAACTCGAGTCGACCATTTCAGATATCTAGGCGTCACTATAACTTCAAATCTAAACTGGCATACACACATCAATATCATATGCCCAAAGGCCGAAACAAAATTGTGGTTCATAAGAAGAAAACTGAAGCTAGCTTCCACAAAAGCAAAACAAACAGCTTATCTCACACTGGTACGACCGACACTGGAATATGCAAGCGTAATAAGGGATCCACATCAGAAAAAACAAATTGACAGGATAGAAAAAGTTCAGCGAAGAGCGGCTCGATTCATTCTGTCCAAATACAGATCTACAGATTCAGTGACTGACATGCTTAATGAACTAAACTTGCCTCAACTTTCAAAGCGAAGGAAAGTTGCCAGGCTGAAAATGTTTTATCTGCTATATACTAACCACTTCAACTTGAACATAAGCGTTTACATGACACAGCGTTCCTCTAGAGCTGTGAGATCTTCTCAACAAAGATCAGGTCACACCCATGACGGCCCGAATCAATTCATTTAAATACTCCTTCTTCCCCAGAACCATAGATGAATGGAATTCCTTGCCCCAGGGCCTTTTACAAGCAGACAATCTACACCAATTTGAAACTTATCTGTCCCGTTATTAAAGCCTATAGAAGCCATTTGTCTTTGCTGTCAATCATTATGTTCTTCACCTGCGGTTCTGATCCTCGGTGGTCTGAAACTGAGTGTATTATTTTGAACATTAACCTAGATAAGGCACTTGTGGCTTTATCTGCTGGCAAAATAATTGATGATTTTAAGTTGTATAAATTTTGTACTTGTGGCTTTGTGTACTTGTGGCTGTGTGTACGTATTCAATTGTATGCATCCGCCCTGTAACGGCCTTACGGCTGACAGTATCAATAAATAAAAAAATAAAACAAGTATAAGAGCCCTAGTTCTAGAATTGAAGTTATATAATAATAATAATAATAATTGGTTTTGGGGGAAGGAAATGGCGCAATATCAGTCTCATATATCTTCGGACGCCTGAACCACGCCGTAAGGGAAGAGATAAAGGAGAGAGTAAATAAGGAAATTAAGAAAGAGGTGCCGTAGTGGAGGGCTCCGGAATAATTTCGACCACCCGGGGATCTTTAAGGTGCACTGACATCGCAAAGCACACAGGTGCCTTAGCGCTTTTCTTCCATAAAAACGCATCCGCCGCAGTCGAGCTCGAACCAAGAAACTCCGGATCAGTAGTCGAGCACCTTAACCACTGAGCCACCACCGCGGAGTGTTGAAGTTTAATACTGTTGCAAATTGGACGGCTTGGTTGTACATTCTACGGGGCAAAAGCACCAAAGAGGGGGCGAAAGAGGGAGTAAACAGGACGAGCGCTGTCACACACGCAGAAAGTAACGAAGCTAAGAGGATCAGGTTACTCAGATTATGAATATAACAAGTAGCAGATCCCTTGTTCTAGAATTTAAGTTCAATACTCTTGCTATTGGGCGATTTCTTTGTACATTTTTGAGGTCAACTGCACCAAAAACGGGGATGAAAGAGGGATGAAACAAGAGGAGCGCTGTCACACACACAAAAATTAACGAAGCCAAGAGGACCAAGTTAACCAGATTAGGGTTCTAACAAGTAGCAGAGCCCTAGTTCTAGAATTGAAGTTCAATATTCTTGCTAAAGGGCGATTTGGTTATACACTCTACAGGGCAACAGCACCAAACACGGGGACGAAAGAGGGAGGAAACAGGACGAGTGCTGTCACAAACACAGAAATTAACGAAGGCAAGAGGACCACGTTACCCAGATTAGGGTTATAACAAGAAGCAGAGCCCTAGTTCTAGAATTTGAGTTCAATACTCTAGCTGAAGCGCGATTTGTTTATACCTTCTTGAGGGCAACAGCACCTAACACGGGTACGAAGGAGGGAGGAAACAGGACGAGTGCTGTCGCAAACACAGAAATTAACGAAGGCAAGAGGCTCAAGTTACTCAGGTTAGGGTTATAACAAGTAGCAGAGCCCTAGTTCTAGAATGTAAGTTCTATACTCTTGCTAAAGGGCGATTTGGGTATACATTCTTGAAGGCAACAGCACCAAACACGGGGACAAAAGAGGGAGGAAACAGGACGAGTGCTGTCGCAAACACAGAAATTAACGAATGCAAGAGGCTCAAGTTACTCAGATTAGGGTTATAACAAGTAGCAGAGCCCTAGTTCTAGAATGTAAGTTCTATACTCTTGCTAAAGGGCGATTTGGTTATACATTCTAGGGGGCAACAGCACCAAACACGGGGACGAAAGAGGGAGGAAACAGGACGAGTGCTGTCACAAACACAGAAATTAACGAAGGCAAGAGGACCACGTTACCCAGATTAGGGTTATAACAAGAAGCAGAGCCCTAGTTCTAGAATGTAAGTTCTATACTCTTGCTAAAGGGCGATTTGGTTATACACTCTACAGGGCAACAGCACCAAACACGGGGACGAAAGAGGGAGGAAACAGGACGAGTGCTGTCACAAACACAGAAATTAACGAAGGCAAGAGGACCACGTTACCCAGATTAGGGTTATAACAAGAAGCAGAGCCCTAGTTCTAGAATTTGAGTTCAATACTCTAGCTGAAGCGCGATTTGTTTATACCTTCTTGAGGGCAACAGCACCTAACACGGGTACGAAGGAGGGAGGAAACAGGACGAGTGCTGTCGCAAACACAGAAATTAACGAAGGCAAGAGGCTCAAGTTACTCAGGTTAGGGTTATAACAAGTAGCAGAGCCCTAGTTCTAGAATGTAAGTTCTATACTCTTGCTAAAGGGCGATTTGGGTATACATTCTTGAAGGCAACAGCACCAAACACGGGGACAAAAGAGGGAGGAAACAGGACGAGTGCTGTCGCAAACACAGAAATTAACGAATGCAAGAGGCTCAAGTTACTCAGATTAGGGTTATAACAAGTAGCAGAGCCCTAGTTCTAGAATGTAAGTTCTATACTCTTGCTAAAGGGCGATTTGGTTATACATTCTAGGGGGCAACAGCACCAAACACGGGGACGAAAGAGGGAGGAAACAGGACGAGTGATGTCACAAACACAGAAATTACCAAAAGAAAGAGGACAAAGTTACTCAAAGTGGGGTTATAACGAGTAGCAGAGCAAAACTTCTAGAATTGAATTTCAATACTCTTGCTAAAGGGCGATTTGAATATACATTCGTGAAGGCAACAGCGCCAAAAACTGAGACGAAAGAGAGAGGAAACAGGACGAGCGCTGTAACAAACACAGAAATTAACGAAGGCAAGAGGACCAAGTTGCTCAGATTAGCGTTATAACAAGTAGCAGAGCGGTAGTTATTGAATTGAAATTCAATACTCTTGCTAAAGGGCGATTTTGCTATACATTCTTGAGGGCAACAGCACCGAACACTGGAAAGAAAGACGGAGGAAACAGGACGAGTGCTGTCACAAACACAGAAATTAACGAAGGCGAGAGGACCACGTTACGCATATTAGGGTTATACCAAGTAGCAGAGTCCTAGTTCTAGAATTTGAGTTCAATACTCTTGCTGAAGCGAGATTTGTTTTTACATTCTTGAGGGCAATAGCACCTAACATGGGGACGAAGGAGGGAGGAAACAGGACGAGTGCTGTCGCAAACACAGAAATTAACGAAGTCAAGAGGCTCAAGTTACTCAGATTACTCAGATTAGAACACTAGAAGGGAAAGACCTAGCCAACGAGTTTAACAAATACTTTACAAATCTTTCCTCGGGAACACTTATACAAGACAGCGCTGAAATTAAAAAATATTTAGGTGCACCCAGTCCTAAATCTGCCTTTTTTGAACCGACTACTGATGAAGAAATTTACTCTACCTTTATGTCCTTAAAGAATAGTAAAACCCGGGACATTGATGATCTTGAAATTAAACCCGTTAAATACGTCTTAGACCTGCTGACTCCAGCTCTTTGTCACATTTACAATACATGTTTACATACTGGTACCTTTCCAGATATTATGCAGTGTGCAAGAGTAGGAGTGATATATAAATCAGGCGATCAAAATACCTTTTCAAATTATCGACCGATCTCAGTGTTACCCGTTTTTTCCAAAGGTCTAGAAAAAATAATATGCAAGCGAATCACCAGTTTCTGTGATAAGCACAAGCTTTTATCTCCACAGCAATTCGGGTTCCGTCGAGTATGTCCACTGAATTAGCTTTGTTGACGCAGAAGGAATTAATACTTAGAGGGTTTGAAAATAACAAAATGACCCTAGGTATTCTGATCGATTTCTCGAAAGCATTTGACAGAATTGACCACAAAATTTTATCTACAAAGTTAGAGCATTATGGATTTCGAGGAGTTTCTGGTAACCTTCTCAAGTCATATTTAAACCACC
Organism: Amblyomma americanum; assembly: GCF_052857255.1. Taxonomy (NCBI): domain Eukaryota; kingdom Metazoa; phylum Arthropoda; class Arachnida; order Ixodida; family Ixodidae; genus Amblyomma; species Amblyomma americanum. The sequence goes on from NC_135498.1 coordinate 202,705,622, forward strand.
GTAAACAATGCGTCGTGATTAACAAAGCTCACTCTTCCCTATTAAATGTCACTTCAGGTGTGCCGCAAGGCAGTATACTCGGACCGGTTTTATTTAATATTTACATAAATGATATAGTAAACACCAGCACACTTGCATCTTACATCATTTATGCAGACGACATAAGCATTTTTTTCCAGTCAGCCAGTATTGAAGAACTCACTGATTTCGCAAATGTTACACTTGAAAAATTTTCTCAATGGACTCAAATAAATAGTTTACAAATTAACGTTGCTAAAACAAGAGCCATATTATTTACTCCTGTACAAAAGGTTATCAGTCGGGATATCGACATAAAACTCGGTTCCGAACAAATAAAAGTCGTTAAAGAAATAAAAACATTGGGTGTGACGCTCAATCAACATCTAAACTGGAATGCCCACGTGGAACGCGTGGCGGGAAACCTGGCAAGAGCTTGTGGCGTACTGTGTAAGTTTAGAACGATGCTTGCGACTAAAATTAAGTTAATCCTTTATAATTCAATTTTCGCTCCCCATATTAACTACTGCAGTCTTGTATGAACGGACACAACTCAATCCAACCTTACCAAATTTATGCTATTACAAAAGAAAGCAATTCGTCATGTAGCAAATGCCTCATATGACGCCCATACAAGAGAACTTTTTGCTTCGTTTAATGTACTCCCCATACACCACATACATAAACTTAACCTCATTATGAAGTACAAACACAGTGTTCAAACTAACAACGAAACTTTCCACAACTTATGTAATTTACATCGACCTTTAGAAGTGCCCTACATATTCAGAAACAGAGAACACTGGTCTATACCTTCTTCCCGCACTAATCAGGGTCGGCACATGCTGCAGTACCACATGCCTACATATTTGAATTTCCTACAAAATAAAAATATAGATATACATAACCTTAGCAAATACAAGTGGCAGAAATAACTTATTCTTGAAGACATATGAGTTTAATTATGTTTCTCCGACACAAACTGCTTTTGTATTGCGGATGTATTGTATCTTTTTATCATCGTCTATTTTCCTGCTTCTATTATGTGAACTTGTGTACACCCGATTATATTTGACCCTTTGGAGCTGTTGACGCGATTTTTTTTGTTTTCCTGCTAGATATGTTTCTTTCATTTTCTGTGCGTTGAATTGTAATCTTCATATGTATAAATAGTCTGCGACGAGTTAACACAGATACATGTTCATTTCTCACATCAAAAGTATTTCAGATATAGCACCTGTCTTACTGCACATTCCATTGCATACTTTTTTGTGGCCTTGTCAATTAGGGGTGGGAGCCTCGTCAAGCTACTGAGTTTGTGGCTTTTTGCTCCTACCCTAGCATTTTTTTGTCTGTTCTTCAGGACAAAAAATGCTGAATAAATTTGATTGATATCAAGTAGCAGAGCCCTAGTTCTAGAATGTAAGTTCTATACTCTTGCTAGAGGGCGATTTGGGTATACATTCTTGAAGGCAACAGCACCAAACACGGGGGCAAAAGGGAGGAAACAGGACGAGTGCTGTCGCAAACACAGAAACTAACGAAGGCAAACGGACCAAGTTACCCAGATTAGGGTTATAAAGAGTAGCAGAGATCTAGTTATAGAATTGAAGTTCAATACTCTTGCTAAAGAGCGATTTGATTATTCATTCTTGAGGGCAACAGCACCAAACACGGGGACGAAAGAGGGAGGAAAGAGGACGAGTGCTGTCACAAACACAGAAATTAACGAAGGCAAGAGGACCAAGTTACTCAGATTAGCGTTATAACAAGTAGCAGAGCACTAGTTATAGAATTGAAGTTCAATACTCTTGCTAAAGGGCGATTTGGTTATACATTCTTGAAGGCAACAGCAAAAAACACGGGGACGAAAGAGGCAGGAAACAAGACGTGTGCTGTCACAACCACAGAAACTAACGAAGGCAAGAGGACCAAGTTACTCAGATTAGCGTTATAACAAGTAGCAGAGCACTAGTTATAGAATTGAAGTTCAATACTCTTGCTAAAGGGCGATTTGGTTATACATTCTTGAAGGCAACAGCAAAAAACACGGGGACGAAAGAGGGAGGAAACAAGACGTGTGCTGTCGCAAACACAGATATTAACAAAGGCAAGAGGCTTAAGTTACTCAGATTAACGTTATAACAAATAGCAGAGTGCTAGTTATAGAATTGAAGTTCAATACCCTTGCTAAAGAGCGATTTTGTTATACATTCTTGAGGGCAACAGCACCAAACACGGGGACGAAAGAGGGAGGAAACAAGACGAGTGCTGTCACAAACACAGAAACTAACGAAGGCAAGAGGACCAAGTTACTCAGATTAACGTTATAACAAATAGCAGAGTGCTAGTTATAGAATTGAAGTTCAATACCCTTGCTAAAGGGCGATTTTGTTATACATTCTTGAGGGCAACAGCACCAAACACGGGGACGAAAGAGGGAGGAAACAAGACGAGTGCTGTCACAAACACAGAAACTAACAAAGGCAAGAGGACCAAGTTACTCAGATTAACGTTATAACAAATAGCAGAGTGCTAGTTATAGAATTGAAGTTCAATACCCTTGCTAAAGGGCGATTTTGTTATACATTCTTGAGGGCAACAGCAAAAAACACGGGGACGAAAGAGGGAGGAAACAAGACGTGTGCTGTCACAAACACAGAAACTAACGAAGGCAAGAGGACCAAGTTACTCAGATTAACGTTATAACAAATAGCAGAGTGCTAGTTATAGAATTGAAGTTCAATACCCTTGCTAAAGGGCGATTTTGTTATACATTCTTGAGGGCAACAGCACCAAACTCGGGGACGAAAGAGGGAGGAAACAAGACGAGTGCTGTCACAAACACAGAAACTAACAAAGGCAAGAGGACCAAGTTACTCAGATTAACGTTATAACAAATAGCAGAGTGCTAGTTATAGAATTGAAGTTCAATACCCTTGCTAAAGGGCGATTTTGTTATACATTCTTGAGGGCAACAGCAAAAAACACAGGGACGAAAGAGGGAGGAAACAAGACGTGTGCTGTCGCAAACACAGATATTAACAAAGGCAAGAGGCCCAAGTTAACCGGATTAGGGTTACAACAAGTAGCAGAGCCCTAGTTCTAGAATTGAAGTTCAATTCTCTTGCTAAAGGGCGATTTGGTTATACATTCTAGAGGGCAACAGCACCAAATACGGGGACGAAAGAGGGAGGAAACAGGACGAGTGCTGCCACAAACACAGAAATAACGAAATCAAGAAGACCAAGTTACTCTGATTAGGGTTATAACAAGTAGCAGAGCCCTAGTTATACAATTGAAGTTCAATACTCTTGCTAAAGGGCGATTTGGCTATACATTCTTGAAGACAACAGCAAAAAATACGAGGAAGAAAGGCGGAGGAAACATTACGAGTGCTGTCACAAACACAGAAATTAACGAAGGCAAGAGAACGAAGTTACTCAGATTAGCGTTATAACAAGTAGCAGAGCGCTAGTTATAGAATTGAAGTTCAATACTCTTGCTAAAGCGCGATTTGGTTATACACTCTTGAGGGCAACAGCACCAAACACGGGGACGAAGGAGCGAGGAAACAGGACGAGTGCTGTCACAAACACAGAAATTAACGAAGGCAAGAGGCTCAAGTTACTCAGATTAGGGTTATAACAAGTAGCAGAGCCCTAGTTCTAGAATTGAAGTTCAATACTCTTGCTAAAGGGCGATTTGGTTATACATTCTTAAGGGGAACAGCACCAAACACGGGGACGAAAGAGGGAGGAAATAGCAGGAGCGCTGTCACACACACAAAAATTAACGAAGCCAAGAGTATCAGGTTAATAAGATTATTGTTATAACAAGTAGAAGATGCCTAGTTCTGGAATTGAAGTTCAATACCCTTGCTAAAGGGCGATCTTGTTATACATTCTTGTGGGCGACAGCACAAAACACGGGGACGAAAGAGGGAGGAAACAAGACGTGTGCTGTCGCAAACACAGATACTAACAAAGGCAAGAGGACCATGTTAACCAGATTAGGGTTACAACAAGTAGCAGAGCAATAGTTCTAGAAGTGAAGTTCAAGACTCTTGCTAAAGGGCGATTTGGCTATACATTCTAGAGGGCAACAGCACCAAACACTTGTACGAAAGAGGGAGGAAACAGGACGAATGCTGTCACAAACACAGAAATTAACGAAGGCAAGAGGACCACGTTACCCAGATTAGGGTTATAACAAGTAGCAGAGCCCTAGGTCTAGAATTTAAGTTCAATACTCTTGCTAAAGAGCGATTTGGTTACACATTCTTGAGGGCAACAGCACCAAACACGGGGACGAAAGAGGGAGGAAATAGGAGGAGCGCTGTCACACACACAAAAATTAACGAAGCCAAGATTATCAGGTTAATAAGATTATTGTTATAAAAAGTAGAAGATGCCTAGTTCTAGGATCTAAGTTCAAATCTTTTGCTAAATGGCGATTTGGTTGTACATTCTCGAGGGCAACAGCTCTAAATACGGGGACGAAGGAGGGAGGAAACAGGCGGAGCGCTGCCACACACACAGACGTTAACGCAGCCGAGAGGACCAGGTTACTCAAGTTAGGGTTATAACAAGTATAAGAGCCCTAGTTCTAGACGAAGTTATATAATAATAATAATAATTAGGTTTGTGGGAAGTAAATGGCGCAATATCAGTCCCATATATCTTCGGACGCCTGAACCACGCCGTAAGGGAAGAGATAAAGGAGGGAGTAAATAAGGAAATTAAAAAAGAGGTGCCGTAGTGGAGGGCTCCGGAATAATTTCGACCACCTGGGGATCTTTAAGTTGCACTGACATCGCAAAGCACACGGGTGCCTTAGCGTTTTTCTTTCGTAAAAACGCATCCGCCGCAGTCGAGCTCGAACCAAGAAACTCCGGATCAGTAGTCGAGCACCTTAACCACTGAGCCACCACCGCGGGGTGTTGATGTTCAATACTCTTGCAAACTGGACGGCTTGGGTGTACATTCTACGGGGCAAAAGCACCAAAGAGGGGGCGAAAGAGGGAGTAAACAGGACGACCGCTGTCACACACGCAGAAAGTAACGAAGCTAAGAGGATCAGGTTACTCAGATTATGAATATAACAAGTAGCAGATCCGTTGTTCAAGAATTTAAGTTCAATACTCTTGCTATTGGGCGATTTCTTTGTACATTGTTGAGGTCAACCGCACCAAAAACGGGGATGAAAGAGGAATGAAACAGGAGGAGCGCTGTCACACACACAGAAATTAACGAAGCCAATTGGAGCAGTCTAATCAGATTATGGTTATAAAAAGTAGCAGTGCCCTAGTTCTAGAATTGAAGTTCAATACTCTTGCTAAAGGGCGATTTGGTTGTACATTCTTGAGGGCAACAACACCAAACATGGGGACGAAAAAGGGAGGAAAGAGGACGTGCGCTGTCACACACACAGAAATTAACGAAGCCAAAATGACCAGGTTACCCTGTTTCGGGTAATGACAAATACCAGAGATCGAGTTCAAGAAATAAAGTTCAGTACTCTATCTAAAGGGCGATTTGGTTATACATTCTTGTGGGCAACAGCACCAAATACGGGGTCAAGAGAGGAACGAAACAGGACGAGTGCTGTCACAAACACAGTACTTAACGAAGGCAAGAAGAACAAGTTACTCAGATTAGGGTTATAACAAGTAGCAGAGCCCAAGTTCTGGAATATAAGTTCAATACTCTTGCTAAGGGGTTATTTGGTTATACATTCTTGATGGCAACACCACAAAACAAGGGGACGAAAGAGGGAGGAAACAGGACGAGTGCTGTCACAAACACAGAAATTAATGAATGAAAGAGGACCAAGTTACTCGGATTAGGGTCATAACAAGTAGGAGAGCCCTAGTTCTAGAATTTCAGTTCAGTACTCATGCTAAAGCGCGATTTGGTTATATGGTCTTGAAGGACACAGCAACAAACACGGGGACGAAGGAGGAAGGAAACAGGACGAGTGCTGTCACAAACACAGAAATTATACAAGGCAAGAGGCCCAAGTTAATCAGATTAGGGTTATAACAAGATAGCAGAGCCCTAGTTCTAGAATTGAAGTTCAATTATCTTGCTAAAGGGCGATTTGGTTATACATTCTTGAGGGCAACAGAACCAAACACGGCGACGAAATAGGGAGGAACCAGGACGATTGCTGTCACAAACACAGAAATAATGAAAACAAGAGGACAAAGTTACTCAGATTAGGGTTATAACAAGTAGCACTGATCTAGTTATAGAACTGAAGTTCAATACTCTTGCTAAAGAGCGATTTGGTTATTCATTCTTGAGGGCAACAGCACAAAACACGGGGAGGAAAGAGGGAGGAAACAAGACGAGTGCTGTCGCAAACACGGAAATTATCGAAGGCAAGAGGACCAAGTTAACCAGATTAGGGTTCTAACATGAAGCAGAGCCCTAGTTCTAGAATTGAAGTTCAATACTATTGCTAAAGGGCGATTTTGTCATATATGCTTGAGGGCAACAGCACAAAACACGGGGACAAAAGAGGGAGGAAACAGGACGAGTGCTGTCACAAACACAGAAATTAACGAAGGCAAGAGTTACACGTTACCCAGATTAGTGTTATAACAAGTAGCAGAGCCGTAGTTCTAGAATTTAAGTTCAATACTCCTGCTAAAGCGCGATTTGTTTATAGATTCTTGAGGGCAACAGCACCAAACACGGGGACGAAGGAGGGAGGAAACAGGACGAGTGCTGTCACAAACACAGAAATTAACGAAGGCAAGAGGACCACGTTACGAGATTAGAGGTATAACAAGTAGCAGAGCCCTAGTTCAAGAATTGAAGTTCAACAATCTTGCTAAAGGGCGCTTTGGTTATACATTCTTGAGGGCAACAGCACCAAAGACGGGGACGAAAAAGGGAGGCAAAAGGACGTGCACTGTCACACACACAGAAATTAACGAAGCCAAAATACCAGGTTACCCTGATGCGGGTAATGACAAGTTGCAGAGATCGAGCTCAAGAATTAAAGTTCAATACTCTTGCGAAATGGTCGATTTGGTTATACCTTCTTGAGGGCAACAGCACCAAAGATGGGGACGAAAGAGGGAGGAAAGAGGACGAGCGCTGTCATACAAACAGAAATTAACGAAGCCAAAATTACCAGGCTACCCTGCTTCGGGTAATGACAAATGCCAGAGTTGAGTTCAAGAATTAAAGTTCAGTACTCTTTCTAAAGGGCGCTTTGGTTATACATTCTTGTGGGCAACAGCACCAAATACGGGGTCGAGAGAGGGAGGAAACAGGACGAGTGCTGTCACAAACACAGTAATTAATGAGGGCAAGAAGACCAAGTTACTCAGATTAGGTTTATAACAAGTTGCAGAGCACTAGTTAGAGAATTGAAGTTCAATACTATTGCCAAAGGGCGATTTGGTTATACATTATTGAGGGCAACAGCACAGAACAAGGGGACGAAAGAGGGAGGAAACAGTACTGGCGCTGTCACAAACACAGAAATTAACGAAGGCAAGATGACCAAGTTACTCATATTTGGGTTATAACAATTAGCAGAGCCCTAGGCATAGAATTGATGTTCAATACTCTTGCTAAAGGGCGATTTGAATATGTATTCTTGAGGCCAACAGCACCAAGCACGGGGACGGAAAAGGGACGAAACAGGACGAGTGCTGTCACAAACACAGAATTTAACGAAGGCAAGAGGACCGAGTTACTCAGGTTAGAGTTATAAAAATTAGCAGAGCCCTTGTTCTAGAATCAAGTTCAATACTCTTGCTAAAGGGCGATTTGGTTATACATTCTTGAGGGCAACAGCACTAATTACGAGGATGAAAGAGAGACGAAACAGGACGAGTGCTGTCACAAACACAGAAATTAACGAAGGCAACAGGACCAAGTTACTCAGATTGGTGTTATAACAAGTAGCATAGTCCCAGATATAGAATTCAAGTTCAATACTATTGCTAAAAGGTGATTTGGTTATACATTCTTGAGGGCAACAGTACCAAAGATGGGGACGAGAGATGGAGGATACAGGACGAGCGCTGTCACACACACAGAAATTAACGAAGGCAAGAGGACCAAGTTACTCAGATTAGGGTTATAACAAGTAGCAGAGATCTAGTTCTAGAATTGAAGTTCGATACTCTTGCTAAAGGACGATTTGGTTATACATTCTTCAGCGCAACAGCACGAACCACGGGGACGAAAGAGGGAGGAAACAGGACGACTTCTGTCACAACAAAGAAATTAACAAAGGCAAGAGGACCAAGTTACTCAGATTAAGGCTGTAACAAGTCGCAGAGCACTAGTTATAGAATTGAAGTTGAATACTATTGCTAAAGGGCGATTTGGTTGTACATTCTTGAGGGCTACAGAACAAAACACGGGGACGAAAAAGGGAGGAAACAGGACGAGTGCTGTTACAAACACAGAAATTAACGAAGGCAAGAGGACCGAGTTACTCAGATTAGGGTTATACCAAGTAGCAGAGCCCTAGTTCCAGAATTGAAGTTCAATACTCTTGCTAAAGGGCCATATGGTTATACATTCTTGAGGGCAACAGCACGAAACACGGGGACGAAAGAGGGAGGAAACAGTACTAGCGCGGTCACAGACACATAAATTAACGAAGTCAAGATGACCAAGTTACTCAGATTACGGTTATAACAATTAGCAGAGCCCTAGGCATAGAATTGATGTTGAATACTCTTGCTAAAGGGCGATTTGAATATACATTCTTGAGAGCAAAAGCACCAAACAGGGGGACGAAAAAGGGAGGAAACAGGAGGAGTGCTGTCACAAACACAGAAAATATTGAAGGCAAGAGGAACAACTTGCTCAGACTAGGGTTATAACAAGTAGCAGAGCCCTAGTTCTAGAATTAGGTTCAATACTCTAGCTAAAGGGCGATTTGGTTATACATTCTTGAGGCCAACAGCACCAAACACGGGGACGAAAAAGGGACGAAACAGGAGGAGTGCTGTCACAAACAAAAAAATAACGAAGGCAAGAGGACCAAGTTACTCAGGTTAGAGTTATAACAATTAGCACAGCCCTAGTTCTAGAATTAAGTTCAATACTCTTGCTAAAGGGCGATTTGGTTATACATTTTTGGGGCAACAGCACTAAATACGAGGATGAAAGAGAGAGGAAACAGGACGAGGGCTGTCACGAACACAGAAATTAACTAAGGCAAGAGGACTAAGTTACTCAGATTCAGGCTATAACAAGTAGCAGAGCCCTAGTTATAGAATAGAAGTTGAATACTATTGCTAAAGGGCGATTTGGTTGTACATTCTTGAGGGCAATAGCACCAAACACTGGGACAAAAGAGGGAGGAAACAGGACAAGTGCTGTTACAAACACAGAAATTAACGAAGGCAAGAGAACCGAGTTACTCAGATTAGGGTTATACCAAGTAGCAGAGCCCTAGTTCTAGAATTCAAGTTCAATACTCTTGCTAAAGAGCCATATGGTTATACATTCTTGAGGGCAACAGCACTAAATACGAGGATGAAAGAGAGAGGAAACAGGACGAGTGCTGTCACGCACACAGAAATTAACGAAGGCGAGAGGACCAAGTTACTCAGATTAGGGTTATAACAAGTAGCAGAGATCTAGTTATAGAATTGAAGTTCAATACTCTTGCTAAAGGGGATAATTTTATACATTCTTCAGAGCATCTGCACCAAACACGGGGACGAAAGAGGGAGGAAACAGGACGAGTTCTGTCACAACACTGAAATTAACAAAGGCAGGAGGACTAAGTTACTCAGAATAAGGCTATAACAAGTAGCAGAGCCCCAGTTATAGAATTGAAGTTGAATACTATTGCTAAAGGGCGATTTGGTTGTACATTCTTGAGGGCAACAGCACCAAACGCGGGGACGAAAGAGGGAGGAAACAGGACGAGTGCTGTTACAAACACAGAAATTAACGAAGGCAAGAGGACCGAGTTACTCAGATTAGGGTTATAACAAGTAGCAGAGCCCTAGTTAGAGAACTGAAGTTCAATACTCTTGCTAAACTGCGATTTGAATATACATTCTTGAGAGCAACAGCACCAAACACGGGGACGAAAGAGGGAGGAAACATGACGAGTGCTGTCGCAAACACAGAAATTAACGGAGGCAAGGAGACCAAGTTACCCAGATTAGGGTTATAACAAATACCAGATCCCTAGTTCTAGAATTGAAGTTCAATACTCTTATTAAAGGGCGATTTGGTTATACATTCTTGATGACGACCGCACCAAACACGACGGCAAAAGAAAGAGGAAACAGGATGAGTGCTGTCACAAACACAGAAATTAATGAAGGAAAGAGGACCAAGTTTCTTGGATTAGGGTTATAACAAGTAGGAGAGCCCTAGTTCTAGAATTTAAGTTCAATACTCTTGCTAAAGCGCAATTTGGTTATACATTCTAAGGCAACAGCACAAAATACTGGGACGAAAGAGAGAGGAAACAGTACGAGCGCTCTCACAAACACAGAAATTAACGAAGGCAAGATGACCAAGTTACTCAGATTAGGATTATAACAAGTAGCAGAGCCCTAGGCATAGAATTGATGTTCAATACTCTTGCTAAAGGGCGATTTGAATATAGATTCTTGAGAGCAACAGCACCAATCACGGGGACGAAAGAGGGAGGAAACAGGAGGAGTGCTTCACAAACACAGAATATAACGAAGGCAAGAGGAACAAATTGCTCAGACTAGGGTTATAGCAAGTAGCAGAGCCCTAGTTCTAGATATAAGTTCACTACTCTTGCTAAAGGGCCATATGGTTATACATTCTTGAGGGCAGCAGCACGAAACACGGGGACGAAAGAGGGAGGAAACTGTACTAGCGCTGTCACAAACACATAAATTAACGAAGGCAAGATGACCAAGTTACTCACATTAGGGTTATAACAATTAGCAGAGCCCTAGGCATAGAATTGATGTTCAATACTCTTGCTAAAGGGCGATTTGAATATACATTCTTGAGAGCAACAGCACCAAACAGGGGGACGAAAAAGGGAGGAAACAGGAGGAGTGCTGTCACAAACACAGAAATTAACGAAGGCAAGAGGACCAAGTTACTCAGGTTAGAGTTATAACAATTAGCACAGCCCTAGTTCTAGAATTAAGTTCAATACTCTTGCTAAAGGGCGATTTGGTTATACATTTTTGGGGCAACAGCACTAAATACGAGGATGAAAGAGAGAGGAAACAGGACGAGGGCTGTCACAAACACAGAAATAACGAAGGCAAGAGGACTAAGTTACTCAGATTCAGGCTATAACAAGTAGCAGAGCCCTAGTTATAGAATTGAAGTTGAATACTATTGGTAAAGGGCGATTTGGTTGTACATTCTTGAGTGCAATAGCACCAAACACGGGGACGAAAGAGGGAGGAAACAGGACGAGTGCTGTTACAAACACAGAAATTAACGAAGGCAAGAGGACCGAGTTAGTCAGATTAGGGTTATACCAAGTAGCAGAGCCCTAGTTCTAGAATTCAAGTTCAATACTCTTGCTAAAGAGCCATATGGTTATACATTCTTGAGGGCATCAGCACCAAACACGGGGACGAAAGAGGGAGGAAACAGGACGAGTTCTGTCACAACACTGAAATTAACAAAGGCAAGAGGACTAAGTTACTCAGATTAAGGCTATAACAAGTAGCAGAGCCCCAGTTATAGAATTGAAGTTGAATACTATTGCTAAAGGGCGATTTGGTTGTACATTCTTGAGGGCTACAGCACCAAACGCGGGGACGAAAGAGGGAGGAAACAGGACGAGTGCTGTTACAAACAGAAATTAACGAAGGCAAGAGGACCGAGTTACTCAGATTAGTGTTATAACAAGTAGCAGAGCCCTAGTTAGAGAACTGAAGTTCAATACTATTGCTAAATGGCGATTTGGTTATATATTCTTGAGGGCAACAGCACAGAAGGCGGGGAAGAACGAGGGAGGAAACAGTACTAGCGGTATCACAAACACAGAAATTAACGAAGGCAAGATGACCAAGTTACTCAGATTAGGGTTATAACAATTAGCAGAGCCCTAGGCATAGAATTGATGTTCAATACTCTTGCTAAAGGGAGATTTGAATATATATTCTTGTGAGCAACAGCACCAAACACGGGGACGAAAGAGGGAGGAAACAGGACGAGTGCTGTCACAAACACAGAAAATAACGAAGGCAAGAGGAACAACTTGCTCAGACTAGGGCTATAAGAAGTAGAAGAGCCCTAGTTCTAGAATAAGTTCAATACTCTTGCTAAAGGGCGATTTGGTTATACATTCTTGAGGGCAACAGCACTAAATACGAGGATGAAAGAGAGAGGAAACAGGACGAGTGCTGTCACAAACACAGAAATTAACGAAGGAGCGATGACCAGGTTACTCAGATTAGGGTTATAACAAGTAGCAGAGCCCTAGGCATAGAATTGATTTTCAATACTCTTGCTAAACTGCGATTTGAATATACATTCTTGAGAGCAACAGCACCAAACACGGGGACGAAAGAGGCAGGAAACATGACGAGTGCTGTCGCAAACACAGAAATTAACGGAGGCAAGGAGACCAAGTTACCCAGATTAGGGTTATAACAAATACCAGATCCCTAGTTCTAGAATTGAAGTTCAATACTCTTATTAAAGGGCGATTTGGTTATACATTCTTGATGACGACCGCACCAAACACGACGGCAAAAGAAAGAGGAAACAGGATGAGTGCTGTCACAAACACAGAAATTAATGAAGGAAAGAGGACCAAGTTTCTCGGATTAGGGTTATAACAAGTAGGAGAGCCCTAGTTCTAGAATTTAAGTTCAATACTCTTGCTAAAGCGCAATTTGGTTATACATTCTAAGGCAACAACACAAAATACTGGGACGAAAGAGGGAGGAAACTGTACTAGCGCTGTCACAAACACATAAATTAACGAAGGCAAGATGACCAAGTTACTCAGATTAGGGTTATAACAATTAGCAGAGCCCTAGGCATAGAATTGATGTTCAATACTCTTGCTAAAGGGCGATTTGAATATACATTCTTGAGAGCAACAGCACCAAACAGGGGGACGAAAAAGGGAGGAAACAGGAGGAGTGCTGTCACAAACACAGAAAATAACGAAGGCAAGAGGAACAACTAGCTCAGACTAGGGTTATAACAAGTAGCCGAGCCCTAGTTCTAGAATTAGGTTCAATACTCTAGCTAAAGGGCGATTTGGTTATACATTCTTGAGGCCAACAGCACCAAACACTGGACGAAAAAGGGACGAAACAGGACGAGTGCTGTCACAAACACAGAAATTAACGAAGGCAAGAGGACCAAGTTACTCAGGTTAGAGTTATAACAATTAGCACAGCCCTAGTTCTAGAATTAAGTTCAATACTCTTGCTAAAGGGCGATTTGGTTATACATTTTTGGGGCAACAGCACTAAATACGAGGATGAAAGAGAGAGGAAACAGGACGAGGGCTGTCACAAACACAGAAATTAACGAAGGCAAGAGGACTAAGTTACTCAGATTCAGGCTATAACAAGTTGCAGAGCCCTAGTTATAGAATTGAAGTTGAATACTATTGCTAAAGGGCGATTTGGTTGTACATTCTTGAGGGCAATAGCACCAAACACGGGGACGAAAGAGGGAGGAAACAGGACGAGTGCTGTTACAAACACAGAAATTAACGAAGGCAAGAGGACCGAGTTAGTCAGATTAGGGTTATACCAAGTAGCAGAGCCCTAGTTCTAGAATTCAAGTTCAATACTCTTGCTAAAGAGCCATATGGTTATACATTCTTGAGGGCATCAGCACCAAACACGGGGACGAAAGAGGGAGGAAACAGGACGAGTTCTGTCACAACACTGAAATTAACAAAGGCAAGAGGACTAAGTTACTCAGATTAAGGCTATAACAAGTAGCAGAGCCCCAGTTATAGAATTGAAGTTGAATACTATTGCTAAAGGGCGATTTGGTTGTACATTCTTGAGGGCTACAGCACCAAACGCGGGGACGAAAGAGGGAGGAAACAGGACGAGTGCTGTTAAAAACAGAAATTAACGAAGGCAAGAGGACCGAGTTACTCAGATTAGTGTTATAACAAGTAGCAGAGCCCTAGTTAGAGAACTGAAGTTCAATACTATTGGTAAATGGCGATTTGGTTATATATTCTTGAGGGCAACAGCACAGAAGGCGGGGAAGAACGAGGGAGGAAACAGTACTAGCGGTATCACAAACACAGAAATTAACGAAGGCAAGATGACCAAGTTACTCAGATTAGGGTTATAACAATTAGCAGAGCCCTAGGCATAGAATTGATGTTCAATACTCTTGCTAAAGGGCGATTTGAATATATATTCTTGTGAGCAACAGCACCAAACACGTGGACGAAAGAGGGAGGAAACAGGACGAGTGCTGTCACAAACACAGAAAATAACGAAGGCAAGAGGAACAACTTGCTCAGACTAGGGCTATAAGAAGTAGAAGAGCCCTAGTTCTAGAATAAGTTCAATACTCTTGCTAAAGGGCGATTTGGTTATACATTCTTGAGGGCAACAGCACTAAATACGAGGATGAAAGAGAGAGGAAACAGGACGAGTGCTGTCACAAACACAGAAATTAACGAAGGCAAGAGGACACAGTTACTCAGATGAGTGTCAGAGCCCCAGATATTGAATTGAAGTTCAATACTCTTGCTAAAGGATGATTTGGTTATACATTCTTCAGGGCATCAGCACCCAACACGGGGACGAAAGAGGGAGGAAACAGGACGAGTGCTGTCACAAACACAGAAAATAACGAAGGCAAGAGGAACAACTTGCTCAGACTAGGTCTATAAGAAGTAGAAGAGCCCTAGTTCTAGAATAAGTTCAATACTCTTGCTTCAGGGCGTTTTGGTTATACATTCTTGATGACAACAGCACGAAACACGGGGATAAAAGAGGGAGGAAACAGGAGGAGCGCTGTCACATACAAAGAAATTAACGAAGCCAAGAGAACAAGGTTAGTCAGATTAGGGTTATAGGAAGTAGCAGAGCCTTAGTTCTAGAAATGAAGTTCAATACTCTTGCTAAAGGGCGATTTGGTTGTACATTCTAGAGAGCAACAGCACCAGAGACGGGGACGAAAGAGAGAGGAAAGACGACGAGCGCTGTCACAAGCAGAGAAATTAACGAA
Organism: Amblyomma americanum; assembly: GCF_052857255.1. Lineage (NCBI taxonomy): Eukaryota > Metazoa > Arthropoda > Arachnida > Ixodida > Ixodidae > Amblyomma > Amblyomma americanum. The sequence continues at coordinate 202,720,813 of NC_135498.1, forward strand.
GCAAAAATGACCAGGTTACATTTATGCGGGTAATGAGAAAAAGCAGAAATCGAGTTCAAGAATTAAAGTTCAATATTCTTTCGAAATGGCCAATTTGGTTATACCTTCTTGATGGCAACAGCACCAAAGAAAGGGACGAGAGAGGGAGGAAACAGGACGAGCGCTGTAACGTACACAGAAATTACCGAAGCCAAAAGGACCAGGTTATCCTGATGTGGGTAATGACAAGTAGCAGAGATCGAGATCAAGAAATAAAGTTCAATACTCTTGCGAAATGGGCGATTTGGTTATACCTTCTTGAGGGCAAAAACACCAAAGATGGGGACGAAAGAGGGAGGAAACAAGACGAGTGCTGTCACAAACACAGAAACTAACGAAGGCAAGAGGACCAAGTTTCTCAGATTAGGGTTATAACAATTAAGAGAGCCCTATTTCTCGAATTTAAGTTCAATACTCTTGCTAAAGGGCAATTTGGTTACACATTCTTGAGGGCAACAGCACCAAACGCCGGGACGAAAGAGGAAGGAAACAGGACGAGTGCTGTCACAAACACAGAAATTAACGAGGGCAAGAGGACCAAGTTACTCAGATTAGTGTTATAACAAGTAGCAGAGCCCTAGTTATATAAATGAAGTTCAATACTCTTGCTAAAGGGCGGTTTCGTTATACATTCTTGAAGGCAACAGCAAGAAAGACGGGGACGAAAGAGGAAGGAAACAGAACGAGTGCTGTCACAAACACAGAAATTAACGAAGGCAAGAGGGCCAAGTTACTGAGATTAGGGTTATAACAAGTAGCAGAGCCGTAGATCTAGGATTGAAGTTCAATACTCTTTTAAAGTAGGATTTGGTTACACATTCTTGAGGGCAAGAGCACCAAACACGGGGACGAAAGAGGAAGGAAACAGGACGAGTGCTGTCACAAACACAGAAATTAACGAGGGCAAGAGGATCAAGTTACTCAAATTAGGTTTATAACAAGTAGCAGAGCAAAACGTCTAGAATTGAAGTTCAATACTTTTGATAAAGTGCGATTTGTTTATACATTCTTGAGGGCAACAGCACCAAACACGGGGATGGGAGAGGGAGGAAACAGGACGAGCGCTGTCACAAAAACAGAAATTAATGAGGGCAAGAGGATCAAGTTAATCAGATTAGGGTTTTAACAAATAGCAGAACCCTAGTTCTAGAACTGAAATTCAATACTCTTGCTTCAGGGCGTTTTGGTTATACATTCTTGAGGGCAACAGCACCAAACACAGGGACTAAAGAGGGGGGAAACAGGAGGAGCGCTGTCACATACACAGAAATAACGAAGCCAAGAGAACCAGGTTAGTCCGATTAGGGTTATAGGAAGTAGCAGAGCAAAACTTCTAGAATTGAAGTTCAATACTCTTGCTAAAGGGCGATTTGTTTATACATTCTTGAGGGCAACAGCACCAAACACGGGGACGGGAGAGGGAGGAAACAGGACGAGCGCTGTCACAAACACAGAAATTAATGAGGGCAACAGGACCAAGTTACTCAGATTAGGGTTTTAACAAGTAGCAGAGCCCTAGTTCTAGAACTGAAATTCAATACTCTTGCTTCAGCGCGTTTTGGTTATACATTCTTGCGGGCAACAGCACCAAACACAGGGACTAAAGAGGGAGGAAACAGGAGAAGCGCTGTCGCATACACAGAAATAACGAAGCCAAGAGAACCAGGTTAGTCAGATTAGGGTTATAGGAAGTATCAGAGCAAAACTTCTAGAATTGAAGTTCAATACTCTTGCTAAAGGGCGATTTGTTTATACATTCTTGAGGGCAACAGCACCAAACACGGGGACGGGAGAGGGAGGAAACAGGACGAGCGCTGTCACAAACCCAGAAATTAGTGAGGGCAAGAGGACCAAGTTTCTCAGATTAGGGTTTTAACAAGTAGCAGAGCCCTAGTTCTACAACTGAATTTCAATACTCTTGCTTCAGGGCGTTTTGGTTATACATTCTTGAGGGCAACAGCACCAAACATGGGGACTAAAGAGGGCGGAAACAGGAGGAGCGCTGTCACATATACAGAAATTAATGAAGCTAAGAGAACCAGGATAGTCAGATTAGGGTTATAGGAAGTAACAGAGCCCTAGTTCTAGAATTTAAGTTCAATACTCTTGCTAAAGGGCGATTTCGTTGTACATTCTTGAGGGCATCAGCACCAAAAACGGGGACGAGAGAGGGAGGAAACAGGACGAGCGCTGTAACACACACAGAAATTAACGAAGCGAAAAGGACCAGGTTATCCTGATTTGGGTCATGACAAGTAGCAGAGATCGAGTTCAAGAATTACCGTTCAATACTCTTGCGAAATGGGGGATTTGGTTGCACCTTCTTGAGGGCAACAGCGCCAAGGACGGGGACGATATAGAGAGGAAACAGGACGAGTGCTGTCACAAACACAGAAATATCTAAGGCAAGAGGACCACGCTACTCAGATTAGGGTTAAAACAAGTCGCAGAGCCCTAGTTCTAGATTTGAAGTTGAATACTCCTGCTAAATGCCATTTGGTAATACATTCTTGAGGGCAACAGCACCAAACATGGGGACGAAAGAGGGAGGAAACAGGAGGAGCGCTGTCAGACACAGATATTAACGAAGGCAATAGGACCAAGATACTCACATTAGGGTAATAAGAAGTAGCAGAGCCCTAGGTATAGAATTGAAGTTCAATACTCTTCTTAAAGTGCGGTTTGGTTATACATTCTTGAAGGCAACAGCACTAAACACGGGGACGAAAGAGGGAGGAAACAGGACGAGTGCTTTCACAAACACAGAAATTAACGAAGGCAAGAGGACCAAGTTACTCAGATTAGGGTTATAACAAGTAGCAGAGCCCTAGATCCAGAACTGAATTTCAATACTTACACTAAATGGGCGATATGGTTATACATTCTTGAGGGCAACAGCACCAAACACGGGGACGAAAGAGGGAGGAAACAGGACGAGTGCTGTCACAAACACAGAAATTAACGAAGGCAAGAGGACCAAGTTACTCAGATTAGGGTTATAACAAGTAGCAGAGCCCTAGTTATAGAATTGAAGTTCAATTCTCTTGCTAAAGGGCGATTTGGTTATACATTCTTGAGGGCAAGAACACCAAACACGGGGACGAAAGAAGGAGGAAACAGGACGAGCGCTGTCACACACAGAGCAATCACAGAAGCCAAGAGGACCAGTTTACTCTGATGCGAGTTATGACAAGTAGCAGGGATTGAGCTCAAGAATTGAAGTTCAATACTCATGCTAAATAAACGGTTTGGTTTTTCATTCTTCACGGCAACAGCTCTAGTTACAAGGACGAAAGAGGGAGGAAACAGGACGAGCGCTGTCACAAACACAAATTAACGAAGGCAAGAGGACCAAGTTACTCAGATTAGGGTTATAACAAGTAGCAGAGCCCTAGTTATAAAATTGAAGTTCAATTCTCTTGCTAAAGGGCGATTTGGTTATACATTCTTGAGGGCAAGAACACCAAACACGGGGACGAAAGAGGGAGGGAACAGGACGAGCGCTGTCACACACAGAGCAATCACAGAAGCCAAGAGGACCAGTTTACTCTGATGCGAGTTATGACAAGTAGCAGGGATTGAGCTCAAGAATTGAAGTTCAATACTCTTGCTAAATAAACGTTTTGGTTGTACATTCTTCAGGGCAACAGCTCTAATTACTAAACGAAAGAGTGAGGAAACAGGGCGAGCGCTGTCCCAAACACAGAATTCACAGAAGCCAAGACGCCAGGTTACTCTGATGCGGATTATGAGAAGTAGCACAGATCGAGTGCTAACATTGAAGTTCAATGCCCTTGTTAAATAGGCGGTTTGGTTGTACATTCTTGATGGCAACAGCGCAAAATGCGGGGACGAAAGAGGGAGGAAAAAGAACGAGCGCACAGAGCAATCACAGAAGCCAACAGGACCAGGTTACTCTGATGCGAGTTATGACAAGTAGCAGGGATTGAGTTCAAGAATTGAAGTTCAATACTCATGCTAAATAAACGGTTTGGTTGTTCATTCTTCAGGGCAACAGCTTTAGTTACAAGGACGAAAGAGGTTGGAAACTGGACGAGCGCTGTCCCAAACACAGAAATTACAGAAGCCAAGACGCCAGGTTACTCTGATGCGGGTTATGAAAAGTAGCATAGATCGAGTTGTAGCATTGAAGTTCAATACCCTTGTTAAATAGGCGGTTTGGTTGTACATTCTTGATGGCAACAGCGCAAAATATGGGGACGAAAGAGGGAGGAAACAGGATGAGCGCTGTCGCGCACACTGCAATCACAGAAGCAAAGAGGACCAGGTTACACTGATGCGGGTTATGACAAGTAGCAGAGATCTAGTTCGAGAATTGAAGTTCAATACTCATGCTAAATGAGCCGTTTGGTTGTAAGTTCTCGAAGCTGACAGCGCAAAAGATGAGGACGAAAGAAGGGGGAAACAGGACTTGCATTGCCACACATACAGCAATCAAACAAGGCGAGAGGGCCGGCCGGATTATCCGGATGATGTTTAGGACAAGCAGCAGAACACTAAGTACGATAAATGAAGTCAGCATTCGTCCTGTGTTCCTCGTTCTTTCGTTCACATCTTTTTCGCTGTCACCCTCAAAGCAGTTTTGTCAATTCTTGTTACCACGACGAAAGAACGCAGGCCTAAAATAACAGCTTCGTTCTATCGCACTGCTCATTTATGGTTACTGATCTTCATCAGGCAATTCGAGTGAACTTCGCTAGGCGTTGTTTTTTTTCTCTCCAAAGCCAAAAAACGTGTCGTAGCTCGTCGAAAAGAGCAGGCACGCACTTACTCTCATTCACAAAATTTGCACCTTTTATGTCGTAACACTGATGCCAGCAACCTTTACAGACCATTTTTTAATTTTTTCTTTGAAAACAAATATGCGCTGAGCATGTTAGTGCCATTAATGCACTGATATTGCCTTCAAAGGTGCTTGGGAGAAAGGGTATTGTATTTCTTTGGGGAAAGGAGTGCGGAATGCTCTTTTATTTCATGAATAACTTTGCAATAGTTCACTACTCAACGTGGTTTTACAATAGTGTTAGCCATTAGAGGTTTTTTATAAAGGACAGCTGCAGCTTCGACGCGTCCAGCTGACTGTGATTTGAGGCCCATAATGAGATAATCAACCATGTTATGTTAGGTGAAGTGCTAAGAATCACTGACCATAAATTGGGCTGGCTGAAATGGCATATATAAACTGGGAGAAAGTAAGCGCGTCATGGGAAGTAAGTATTCCCCGCAGCAGTCCTGTCTTCTGTTCTGAACTCTTCCACCTCAGTAGCTTTGTATGACTCACTCTAAGGGCGCTTATACCTGTTTATGCTCAACTGTCAAAAATACGTGCCAAATGCTTGCATTGTGTTGCTGTGCTAGTGGGTTTGCTGTAGGTTGGCCTTCTTTAGGACGAAGTTTTTTTCATTTTGAAATATATTCAGAAAAATCACGAAGACCTCATAAATGTGACTCCACAACAAATAGGCCCAGACGTGCCACGAAAAAGGCATCTGGCAGATCGAGCAGCCGTCCGCATCGGTATCATAATTATAGTTGGGAATGTCGTAATTAGAAAGCAAAGTTGGACAGGTCGTCGGGAGCTTTTCGTAGGGAGTGTTTAGCTTCCCTTCAAGAATGCAGGGAAAAAAAGCGACCAGCGTCTTTGAAAAAAATCAAAACGCACGCAACTCTCAAGCAGTCGGAAAAAGAGTGCAACGGTAACGATCACACCCTTGCTGCACAGACGCACGCAACTCACAAGCAGTCGGAAAAAGAGTGCAACCGTAACGATCACACCGTTGCTGCACAGGTGTAATAGTAATATTTTACACAATTTTGAGAAGGTTTCAAGGGTGTGAGTTATAGACACGAAAATACACCCTTAAGGGTGCAAAGTTTTTAAAAATATAGCTCCTAAAAATCACTGCAGCTTCTGGTAGTCAGTAACCGGCATGGAGATTTGTTGTCAACTTTAAAAAGAAAGGATTGCGTTCATGTTCACGCTTGCTCAAATGCTTGCTGTTAAGACACCTGCTTTTCTTGTGCGTGGACGTGTTTAACGTGCTCTCGCGCGGAAAATTGCACTTCTTTTCAGATTCCCCCGAAGTACCATCCAAGCATCCTCGTTCTTATTCCCAATGACGTAAAGCTCAAGGTCATCGACAGGAAATGCGCGCTGCAAGAACGCTAACTGAAATTTGACGGTGATCGAAGCAGAACTGTTTACGATGTATTTGGTAAGAAGTACTAATAAAGGCTTGTATGACCTTCCTTAGGGCCTCGTCGTACGTTCTAGAAGTGTGCGTTCATACCACGCCCACAACATAGAAAGAACAACGTCGCTTAAATGTTTCATTTGCAGATGACTCGCCGAATGTGTGCAAAAATGAACCCAGGAAATATTAAGCTGTCTCTTAATTTATCCAAATCAATCTGCATGCCGGCCATATTTCTAACAAAAAAACACGTATGAATTTTGTACACTCTTATTACCATTACTTCCTTGCATGTTTCAAAGGCGCACGTTTCTCGTGAATAAAAAAGCTGGGAAAATGCGTGCTATGGAATAACCATGCACAATATACTGCTGTGAAGACAAGCATCATTTTTGGGGTGAAATAGACGGGGGAGGGGGAGGGCAGCGCAAAAGAACAGCTCGGTAGGAAATGGTGGCTGAGAGGGGGTGGCCTTGATAATGAGAAGCGCCTGTTTGCACGAGTAGCAGAAATTCGCGCCATGCCCAGTTTTGCGTTGCACCAGGGGAAGCATACGCAGGACTCGGTATACACTGCGGCGGCACGTGGGTTTCTATAGTGTTTGGTACACTTTGCATAAGTGGCGACGCAGGGGATAGCTCTTCACATGGTCGAAATGTAAAATTCTTCGACAGCAACTGCATCGGCCTTTTTAATATGCACGCAAATGTTATATATTTACTCTTGTCCTGCGGAGACTGAAAGCGGTGCATATTTGCACTGTTGCCTTTTGTCCAATGGTAGATGTTAATGGCAAGGTTTACGGTGATCACGAAGTTCGGCGGCCACTCCCGGTGCGGAGCGCAGGTTCAGCGTAGAAATGACAAAGAGAAAAGCAAGACAAAAGAAGCGCCGTGCTTTCCGAGTGACACCAGCCCGTGCTCACCCCATTTCTGCAAAATAATCGTTGGATTAATGTGTTGATTAAACCTCCGGCCTTCCACACCTTGAAGAGGTTAAAGGGAAGACACTGAACGCCGACCTGAGCGCACTATAAAACGTATGCGCCAACTTGGACGACCTTTAGAGTGAGCGCCCGTGAAGGTGGACGATAATGAGAAAAAGCTCTGAGCCTACGTTTTATATTAATCAAATCGAAACCAAAACAACTACAGTTGAGTGTTTCGCTCGATAGCAGAAGCCCCAAACGAAGACCACAGGCTTACCATGATCGCGTTACGTGCGCGTCTGAGCTTTAGTGTAAAGAAACAGTGTCCAGGTTCGCATGTTCTATTTGAGACACACACGGTCTATGAAAGGGCGCAGAAATGACACTGCTCGTCGTATGTTCGAGAGAAAGCACCCATAACATAACCATGCTTGACGGAACCTCATAACAGCTGCCACTGGAACCTGACGCATCAGTGACTGCTACCGTATCTTCCTTATTTTGAAATAAGTCTCGCTATGGCAAGTGCGGGAGGCCGAAGACTGCCTAATGATAGATCAGGCGCATAAGACGGACTATATACGCTCGAACGGGCGGTCTAGGGTTGGTCAGTGCTGGCAGGAAAGTTGTTCTATGTGAACAGTGGTCGTCTGGGCCAGAAGAGTTTAAAAATTCGAAGCTTGACGTGCAAGTTGTCGAAACGCCAGAAGATCTAGATATAAAGGTGGCATTCATAGGGCACACCTAAATCGCACACGTCAAATGTGCTCAACGGGTCGTCACGAGGTCCACCTTCGCGCGCGTCCAGTGGTGCGAGCAAGGTTTCCACCCGAAGGGAACCGAAACCATGTGTGACCTGAAGCCAAGAGGGGCGATGGGATTAGGGTATTTGCTTACGCATAATGACACTGGTTGGCGTAGCACAGATACTTCGGAAGATAGCGTTGCTCTGTGGGGACGCAATCCCATTCGACGTAATAATCATATGAAAAAGGAAAATTCCATTTGCCATCTTTTTATAAACGGCCATGAACCATAACTCCTTGCAACATTGAAAAAACAATTACGAACCAATTGCAGAGCAAGCTAAAGAAAGCTGAATTAGAGTGCTACGAACGCCTAACTCTGATATACGAATTTGAAAGAAAACTGATTTGGGAAGCTGTGAATAAAATAAGTAGAAAAACAAATAGTTCACCCGTCATATAGGCATCATATCTGAACGAAATTCAAATAATGAGCATGAACGACTAATTTGCACCAGCCATATCGCATGCCGTTCAAGTACAAGAGCTTGATTCATGAGAGTGGTATCCCTGCTGACATTTGCACAGTCTCAGTGCAACCCATGGATTACGTCAAGATGAGAACTCTGAGAGGAAAAATGAATAATTTGTTGGGTAAAAAATATGAAATTATACCAGATGCTATTAAGCGTGACGCAAAGAAAATAACGTACTTTCTACCGTACAGTGTTAACTGGTCTATTTGCGCGGGTTTTTCCTCCTGCGTTAAAAATTGCACTAGAGACATCAATTTACAACCATGGTACTGAACATAAAGTTTTAAATTATACGACAATATCTGTCTTAGCTGTATTCTCCAAGTTTTTTAAAAAGGACACTGAGGAGAAACTGGAGTTCCTTTCACCGGGTTTAAAGTCCCAATACAACTAAGGCTATGAGGTATGCCGTAGTGGGGGGCTCCGCCCAATTTCGACATCTGGGGCGGTATTACGGATCACTAAAAAACAGCCTCAATTTTGAGATCGTGACATCAAAACGACGACACCGCGAGGTTCCGACCGCAGAATCAGCCAATTAGCAGCAAGGTTGCGGTAGCTATTAACAGGGCTCCGCCCCGGAATCATTCATTCGCGCGACAAGGGGCGTAGACTAATGTTTTGCTGTGAAGTCGCAGTGATTAAAACGAGGAATGTTTTATTTTGCTAAGGAACTGTATTTTAAACTCAGCAGTACCAATTAAAGCAAGCAGTGTTTCTAGTTTTGCAATTAAGTTTGCTGTTCAGTCACTTTTGTTGGCGCGAAGGTGTGCTGTCAGCGGTAAAGCGTAAACATGTTAGTCTAAAAATAAAAAGAAACGCAATGAAGACAAATATTCTTTTATTTTGGTAATAAACCGTGTTTAAAATTCAACAACACGACGGAAAATTAGAAGCATTCTCAGTTTGGCAATTAAATTTGCTGTAGGGTAACTTCTATTGCCATGAGGGCCCGCTGGCAGTGGTATAACGTGGACATGCCGGCCTGCAAGAAAACTGCTGATTCCATAGCTAGTTCCTGTTTTTGTGCCTGTCGTCTAAATTCACGGTACTTTGCGGATGTCTTAAGTGCGCAGAAAATTCTGGTTGAAGGCAATGAATGCTACGGGCCTGCTGAGTTCAACTCACAAGCAGCGCTCGACTCGGAAATGACGAAGACAACTTTAGTCTGTGTTCTCGGTCGGCGCCTATCGATGACCGAATGACGTGTGGTTGTTTATTTTCTTTAGAAAATACCAGAAAACCATGAATCATCACGCAGAAGCGACTGCCGACAGACGGGAGCAGACAGGTGCAGCTGCTGATAGCATGCATCTCGGTGCGAGAAATGAGAGCCGACACGGCCTGCCTCTGTGGCAGCTGTCACTCTTCTGCCTCGTAACCAAGTGATGCCGCCCACATCGGGCTAAGCACTTGATGTTCCGTTGGCATTTTTGTAGTTCTGTTCAGTTGATGTTCAGTTGTTGCGTTATTTCCTTTTTTTTCTGTGCAAGATGCAGCAATTGTGATTTTTATGCTCCACTTAGTTTGTTTAGAGAGAAAGGAAGCACTTAATAACTTTGCTATTGTCACCGAGGAGACCGAGGAGAGTACGAGATTGTTCCATTAACGTTTTTTGCTGATCTTGTAGTAGATTCAGGGTCAACCAGGAGAGAAGTAATTTGCTGGTATGGCCTGTCTAGAGGCTAATTGCAACTTGGCAGAAAGTTGAGCAAGTTTGTTCATGTTCGCTGGTACACAGCGCTTGAATTTCATATGATCCAGGGCACTGAGGTAGGTAGGACAGGGCAGTGATGTAAAATATGTTATTGTATTTTGCTCAGCAAGCGGAGTGATGTTGGTATAGCTGGGTTTGGTGAGGGCAGTGTTTAAAGGGCTTTAAATACTTTGCATAGCTTCTAACGTGCACTTCCTTTCAGGTCGGAAGACCACATTGTTTTTTTTTTATGGTCCATCTTATCTGAGGCATCGTGTATACAGGCCGCTCCAGTTAGAAACGGACCGTATTTGTTCCGCACTATGTGATAAATAAAAAACAAAAAACAGTTGAAAACGACTAGGATAATAAATACCTAGAGGAAAGGTAGCTTGAAAGCAGTTGCACTTGTATTATGTGATAGCATAAGGAGCTTGTCCAGCTATTCGGCAGTCACCGTCTCGTGTCATCATGGTCAAAACTTCATAGCCTTGTGTTATCGCAAACCAATCTAGGTGTCAGTTATGGGGCAATAACCGAATGCTCAAAATTTCCCTTAATGGAGCTGCCTGTAAAGTCCTAGAGCTGTAGAGCATTTCCAGTACCGGTGTTGCATGATTTGTGATTGTAAACTAAACTCTAATCACACATCATCTCCTTGATGATGTGTCTGGGATGTTTACACATCTTTGTCTATCAGTGAAGATGTTCTAGTTATTAAGCAGTCATTGTAGCCACTGATCCTTACAATATTTATTATGCATTGTTGTACAGCGGTCTTGCAGTACCTTGCAGTAGGTACAACTTCCAGCAGAGTGTGAAACCCCTAGCCACATACCATTAAGCTATGAGCTTAACTTTGGTATTTACACATATATGTGCCAAAAGTTTTTCTAGTCCTGAAAATGCATTATGTAAACTGTACCATGCATTATGTATTGCACAGGTAGCCTCTGTAAGAAAGAAAACAGCCCCTTTGAACTTAATTTTTCAAAAAGTTTTTTCTTAACTGCACTCGGGAATGCCATATGGTAAATGTACATCAAGGTAAAGTATGCTTGTATGTACACTGTCTTTTCTGCAATAGGAACACTCGTGTTAAATGCTGTGACTAAAAAATGAACGCACTTACTGAAAGTATGATGCAATAAAAACAACTTTGGTGTTCTTTTTGATTCCAACAAGCATAACAAATGTTTCGTGTCTTATTCCAGCACTACACTTTTGGTTCATGCATATTAGTCACACAGGTAATGACCACAGGCACTCCACCAAGCTGGAATGAGATAGCAGAGAAGCAGTTGGGCTGACATAAGCATTGACAAAAGAGAGCTCAAAAGGATGCTTTTCACAAATTGGGCGAGCTGCTTCAACACTTTTATCCGCCTTCAGGAAGAGAGTGTGCAACACGCTGCTGAGGGAGTGGAAAGTATGCCGGCAAACAAAGTGAAAATGAAGTGGCAGCCGGTGGGGGCACATGTCACTGCAGGCTTCTGGCTGCACACAGGTTGGCCAAGGTCACATCCACATCACACAGTTGCTGACACACTTGCAAATGTGTGTGTGCACTGACACCAGGCATTGACAGTGACAACAGGAAAAGTGGCTATGACTCTCCACGCCAGCATGGTGAGTCGCCTCTGGACGCTAGATTTTCCACCGCAACTGTCGCTGCAGCATTCATAGGAACGCCTGCCTCTGGAGAAGGGTCGTCCTACAGAGGTCCGAAAGTACAGCAACGCATTGCTCTTCCCTGGAGGTAGGTGAGGAATGATCTGTCTCTACGAGGTAGCCACCATTTAGAGGCAGCCCGTTGTTATCTGGGTCAGTGGCAGTGTCGCCTGCACCCTCTGCTGACATGGGCGCATCCAAACGGTGGTTGTGAAGTGCGGCACGCGCAGTGATCATGCACACTGTCCACTCCCACTGGCAGTGGTGCATCCGGTGCCTTTGAAAGTACCGGAAGCAGCTCTTCAGCGCACCGCTACTGCACTAAACCACAAATTGTGTGAAAGCGTGTGGCGTGTTGTACAGGCCTTCTGCTGAGTAGGGCCTGTGATGCCACGCAACTGGTGCAAGCAGCCATGGCTCCAGTGGGTATACATAGTCTGCTGCATAACAAAAAATGACGCAGTTAAGCATGTTCTTTCTCGGTGATCTCAACAGCCTTACTGGACGCTCTGCTACACAGTAGAAGACTCATGCCAAGTAGCCCACATCCATGCTTTGTTGAATATGACATTCAAGAGCACACAGACACGTAGGATTGAGATGTATAAGTAAGCACTGTTGTCGCCCTTTCTGTACCGATCGGCTACTTCTGTGCTTTTATGTGCTGTGTTTATCTTTCCGGCCATAGTGTCATCTCTTCAGCGGCCTGGATATCCCAAGAACGCCGCAAGATCTCGGGATGGACCCTTCGACATTTCCTTCACGATGCCGACGTTCGTGTCGTGAGACGCGCACGCCTAAATCAGCCTGGTCAATGGACGTGAAGAGTAATTACGACATGGAAAGATCACATCCCGCTATCAATGCGTCTGCCGTTTCGCCTACTCTTCAGCCTCAAGGATGTCTCCTCAGCCCTTCAGCTCCTCCTGCACCCGGTACTTCATCGCTGCTCAAGTCACCGCCTTCACTTGCAGGGGACGAACCATCGATAATCCATACCGTCTTGCCTGTTCCTGTGCCTACCCCTACACCACTCCTGTCTTCTACTGTTCTGACTGTTTCTGATGACAGTATTGAACCAGTTGCGAAAAAGGTAAAGGTGAAGGCCACTCCAACCTATCTTACCCCTTAAAAGACGAAACCATCAAACTATCCACTCCCGACACTTGATCGCTCCTTCCGAGTGCACATTAAGCCTACCGCGCAATACGACATAACGTCAGTTCCTTCAATATCGGTGCAGCAGCTCATTGACCGTGCACTGCGCATCTCAGGGTACCGCGGCTTTATTTACCACCGTCACTCCAGTTCTGTCATCGTTCAAGTAGCGTCACTTGCCGATGCTGAAAAGATCTGTGGCATTGAAAATTATATATCAGCGAATCACAGTATATACCTGTGCAGGCCTATCTAGCATCAGCACCCGGCTTGCAGAGATGTGTCATTTATGACCTCGAACCTAATGCGCCTCCGAAAGAAGTGATGACGGATCTCTACTCCGACACCCACTCAGTGCTTAATTCCCGTCGACTAGGAAACCGAGGCGCATTTCTTCTACTGCTTGCGGGGCCGTTAGAACTTCCTACCCAATTCTTCTACAATGGACGAATCGTTCACACAAAGCCTTTCCGTCCTGAACCAGTCTACTGCTATCGGTGCCTGCGACAAGGTCACATCAAAAAGTGGTGCCCTGCATCCCAAGACACTCTGCCCATACCACCAGCAGACGGTCTTCCCTCATTCAGGTGCCCATTCTGTAAGACAAATGACCACGACATCACTTATACTAAATGCTCTCGAAAGAAACGTCGTCCGCTAGTTGCGCCTACTCAGGCTGGAGTCAAGATCTCCAACCGTTTTGCTGTTCTGTCTACAGACACAGATGAGGCAGATACTGAAAAACCGCCAGCATCTTTGCCTACACCTTCTGGTATCCGCCCTTCCAATGCCTCTGTTGTAAAGACAGGTTCCCATACCCAGCGGAAAAAAGATGAATTTCCTCCAATAACCTCCTCTATGCCTGATGAGATCTCTGCCATCGATGACGCGATCGCCAACGTTCGCCAACAACTTGATCAGCTCTGCTGACGTCGCTCTCTCTTACTACAACGTCCGCATATACCGCCAGTTCAGCCTGTTTGCCAAGTGCCTCTTTTGTCCAATATACACAGTCGTTCAGACTCAAAATATGACCAATCAGAGCAATCTGTAAAAACATCTTCAATGTCATTCCTCATTATCCTATTGCAGCAACTCCCCCAGATGATTGCATCTGTTTTGCAAGCAAATGGCTACTAACGCTACTTCCCATGTCGTGCAATGGAACTCTCGGGGTCTTACTAATAAGCTCCCTGAATTGAAGCTGCGCATTCGAGAAGGCAAACTGTCTGCTTGGGCTTTCCTTCTCCAGCAGCATAATGCCATTCTTCCTCTCAGTGGTTATTTTGCATATCACAATCCATCAATACCCGACCGCCGTAGTGGTCTTGCTCCTGGTAAAGCAGCTATATATGTTGATTGTTGGACACCACATTCTCCCGTCGACCTGTCTCGTTGGTGCAATACCCGATAAGAAGCAATTATCATTCTCACTAAGCTGCAACGTACTCCAGTACTATTCGTTTCTTTTTACGGCCGACCCCAATCCTCTACACTCAACCTTGGATGGCATACACATCTGCGCACCTCTTACCCAGGTGTACCCATACTAGTTGGAGGAGTTTTTAATGGGCCACATGCAGCCTGGGGTTACACCTATAACTCTAAACGTGGAGATCAGATTTACGACACGTTTTTTGACCAGTCGTTTACACTTCTGAACAAAACCTCTAATTATAACCGCCCACGTGCTCCTCCATCAACTCCGGACCTTACATGGTGGCTGGGTCCCAGCAATCCTCACTGGTCTTGTAACGCAGACGCCTGGGGCAGTGATCACTCCCCCATCCTAATTGACTTTGCTTCAAGTACATTGCGTAAAATTCGTCGGAAGGTCCATGTAACTTCTTGGGACAGTCTTCGCACGGATGTTCGCCTCGCCTCAATAACTCCTGCCTCAGCACTTTCTACATTTAAGCTTGTCTTAACTCAGAACACAGTTTCTTCCACTGTCAACGAAGAATAACCAAATCCTGACTTTCACCTCCTTAATCTCTGCGCAAGGCGCAAACAGCTGGGCGTGTACATCACTCAGCATCCTTCAGACCGGAATGCACGAACGGAACTTCACAGAATCACCGCTAAAGCCCGTCGGTATTCTAAACGCCTTCAGCACAAGCGCTGGACAGAGTGGTGTTCTCACCACAGTACTCCTGTTGGCAATCGCCACTTGTGGCGTGTATTTCATTGCATGGAAGGCAAGCCATCCGTCAAAGACTATGCCGGGAGTATTCGTCTTGCCCTTCGTCTTTCTCTAGATGAATTTGCTTCGCAAGCTGCCCTTCAGTTTTTTCCGTATTATGACTGTTCAACTGCACCTGTACCGGTCAGTTACAAACATGAGCCAGAGGATAAGATAACACGCCCGTTCACCATGGCTGAGCTTATAGCTGCAATTGAAGACATCCGCCATAACACTGCACCTGGTCATCACGGTGTACCTTATGCCCTATTTCGGAATCTGGACGGTGAAGCATTGACTTCACTTCTAAGAATTTTTAACGAAATCTGGACATCCAGAGAGATGCCACTAAATTGGAAACGTTCAGTGGTAGTTCCAATACCAAAGCCTGGAAAATCACCCACAACTCTTGGGGCCCTACGACCGATTTCTCTTACCCCAATCATTTGCAAGTTGTATGAAAAACTGCTTTCCACTCGACTCTCCTGGTGGCTCGACCTTCATCAGAAATATTCGTCTTCCCAAATTGGTTTTCGGCAAGGATACGGAGCTGAAGATGGTCTTGACCACTTTACCAACGACGAGATACGTCGTTCACCTTACAGCCGTCTCGTTCGCACAGTCCTGGCAAAACATATCACGAAGGCCTACGACAACATTCTTCACGAAGCCATTCTCAACACTATGTCATCACTTGGCATGCCCTTGCAGATACGTCCAGCAATTCATGCTTTTCTCTCACAAAGGACATTTGCTATCCGTGTTAATGGTAAACCTACAGGCCGCTTCATTTCTAATCGCGGATTACCGCAGGGCTCAGTTTTAGCCCCAGCTCTATTTAACATCGCTTTCATTCCTCTGATACACAGTCTTTCCACCCTTCCTAATGTTCAAGTTCTGGCATATGCAGACGATATCACTCTCTGGTCAACAAATCGCTCAGCTCAGGTGCAGCAAGACTCTCTGCAAAATGCCCTCAATCTTCTACACAACTTTCTTGCCAACACTGGCCTCTCCCTCAACCTCTCCAAATCCTGTTACGTTCATGTGGGCAATAAAGCTGGCCGCCGTATTTGCAAAGCCACTCCGTTCGTGCTCACTAGTAGAACATTCCAATGTATTGGGCCTGCATGTTCATTCTTCAGGCAAAGGCACGGCTTGGTTATCAGCTATGGGAAAGAGTGCTATAGCCAATAGCCAATAGCCAATCGCTCTGGAGGTGCCCGTTCCGATACAGCTCGTCGACTTGTTCGTGCTGTCTTTCAACCTCGGCTCCTATACCAGGCTCAGTTTCAACAACATACGAAACGACAGTGGTCTACACTCGAAGCACTGAACCACGAAGCCATGCGAGTCATTACTGGCCTACCCCGAGCAACTCCTATTTGTCTGCTGCAGCAGTATGCGCAGCTCAACACACTGGAAGATTTAATTACCCAGCGACAAACAAACAGAGCACGGAAAGTTTCCCTTCGTCCAATGTTCCAGCCTCAGCCACCTCCATGGGACTACTGCCACATTACATCAAACAAGCCAGTGTCATAAGAAGTCGGAGTTCTCCTCTCTGCCATTACCATCAACTTTTTCTACCGAACATGATGACTGCATCCTTTACACAGATGTCGCCATAACCTCAACGGGGGGATCAACTGCTTTTATAAGCCTGACACATCCTCAACTCTAGAGTTGCCAGACCTACTTTACTGAAAATTCATCACCTCTTCCCTTGGAGCTCCAAGCGATTTTAAATGCCATAGCAGCTTTACCTGACGACCCTCCTTATAACCAGATACTCCTATTCACTCATTCCCAAGAAGCTCTCAAGCACATAAAGAAATTGCGTGGTACCCTTCGGGTTTCCCAGGACATACACGCTGCTTGCAAATCTTACCCGGTCCCTATACTCATACACTGGCTTCAAGCACGCACAGATGTCGATAGCATCGCATCTGACATATCATCTCGTTTAGCGGACGTACCGCAAGCACCTCTTGCCTCTGTCACCAGATCCACTTCTGACACATTTAACATCTTCAGCCTCCATCAGGCGGCGTACACGTGCTCTTATTCCCCCGTGTACCCACCCCCTTCCTCCCAACCTATCACGGATGGTGGAGGTCTCTCTGAGGCGGCTGCGTGTCGGAATGGCCGTTACACCTGCTGTTCGCCACCAGTGGCAAAGTGAGAAGATTTCTGCGCCAGAAAAATGCCCTCACGGCGACTCACCCGCTTCGGACACCACTGTTCACCACCTATTGTGGACTTGCCCAGGAACTTCGCTGGTGCGCGCTCGCTTTCTGCAAGAGGAAGACCTGTCCTAAAACAATGACTCCGATTTCAACTTGTGGATAACGAAAAACATTTATGCCCGAGGATTATGTGACTTTTTACACCTTACTGGACTCCATGCCTTTTTTTAACCTATTAACGTAATAACGTTCATTAATGGCATCATATTTTATGCCGTGCGGCACATTAAGCGTCCTAAATAATAATAATGTATAAGTGAGCACTGCTGTAAGGTTGGTCTTTACCACCATGTTGATATAAATGATGCGCTATGATTGCCTACGCATCACAAGCGTCGTCAGGTGCATTTTGTCTTGGTTTCTTCGACAGGAAATGCTATGTAGATCAACAATGTAATATGTGTCCTGTGTTTCTGCTGCAACTATAATTAACAAAATGGTGGCAATACACTGTATCATACCGTACCGTATCTGCATTGGTATAAGTACCCAGACTCATCCTTGTAGCTTCAGCAGATCCGTGCAAATACATGGTGTTGGAGCTCGATATATGTGACTGAGGCCACCCGACGGTTGACAGGGCTCTTTTACTTCTTACCCAGAAAAAACTCACCGTCGCCCAGTAGGCCTTCCTCCGCCTTGGAGTGCCGCCAGACAAACGCGTCGTGTAAGGATCCGAGTCAGCGCGTGTCCACGGCCGGAATCCGCATGTTCGCGCCGCAGAACTGAGACAAAATACGCACAGCATGAGCTCACTCTCGCCGCCGAGGCCCACACTTGTAGCTGAACTCATGCGGTCAAAAACAGGGGCCGAGGTATACTGACTATCACGCTCGCAGCGTAGAACCACTTGCGGCTCGTTCGCAGCACTGCACCCAGACTCCTTGATAGTGATGAGTGCCCAATCGACACACCTGACGACGCCGGGGATGCTGCCGCGACTAAAGTTCAGCCAAAGGAAACTCTCCTTCACCGCCGCCTTCTCCTCGGGTCTCCTCGGAAAGCGAACACACACCTTCTGCGACCCAACGTTGACATCGGTCTCCGCTACCCACCGCAAAACACTGGTTCATGGTCGATTGGGCTGCGCCGATGTTTTCTTCATTTCCAACGGCGCCTTGAAACCCACCGGTGGTGAAGAAGCGCAGCGCGCACAGCACCTGCAAGAGTGCTCCACTTAGAGCGCACTCACCCGCTCACCTCCCAGTTCAACGGCGAGTTCGTCACACAGACACTCCGCAGTCTCCTTCTTAAGTCGAAGCGTCAAAATAACTCGTCCCGTGCGTCGAAGATGTCTTCATGCATCCTCCTACATCGTTGCTCGCGCGGTCACCCGCGTATACGACGATGTAAACAGCCGCCATTTCCTGTCTCACAGGCTTCGAAACTACATTTTCCAGTCTCAAAAAATCATCTAAATCTGCCCGCATAATTAGGTGGGCAACGTCAACACTTCTGGGCCGTTTACGAAGTCAGTCAGTGACGCAAAAAATCAAAATGGCCGCCACCAACGGCTGAACAATAGGAGAGGGGAAATGTGACTGTTTTTGAAACAGTATCGCAGAGTAGACGAACCCCTAGCATTTCGCCTGCATTGAAATGCGACCGCCACGGCCAGGATTGAAACCAAATATTTTGGATGAGCAGCCGAACGCCAAAACCACTGAGCCACCAAGGCGGCTGAAATTTCAGTTGGCTTGTATCGATAGAATACGAGCTCCTATCCACAAGACTATTATTAGTGAAATCAAAGCACTTGTATTGTTCTAGGAAGTAGGTAAAAGCTGTCACATTTTCAGAGCCGAGCTCTGGCCAAGCCGCAAACTAAGCCTTACGTAATTATCATGATTTTCCTCACCATCACCATCACGAGCCTGACTGCACCCGCTGCAGGGAAAAGGGCTCTCTCATCTCTCTCTAATTAACCCTCTCTTTGCCAACTGCATCCACCCATTGCCTGCACCCTTCTTAATCTCATCCACCCGCCTAATCTTCTGCCGCCCTCTGCTGCCCTCACTTTCTCTTGGAATCCACTCCGTTACCCTTAAGGACCAGCGGTTATCTTGCTTTCGCATTACTTGCCCTGCCCAAGGCCATTTCATCCTCCTGATTTCGACTAGAATGTCATTCGCGCGTTTATTCCCTCACCCACTCTTCGCGCTGCCGGTCTCTTAACGTTACACCCATCATTTTTCTTTCCATGGCTCCCTTCGTTGTCCTTAACTTAAGCAGAACCCTTTTCGTTAGCCTCCACGTTTCTGCCCTGTATGTGACTACCGGTAAGATAAAGATCTTTCACACTTTTCTCTTGAGGGATATTGGTAAACTGCCATTCATGATCTGAAAGAACCTACCATATGCGCTCGACACCATTCTGACCCTTGTAATTTACACATATATATATATATATATATATATATATATATATATATATATATATATATATATATATATATATATATATATATATATATATATATATATATATATATATATATATATATATATATTGTAGAGCTGTAAGGGCTGGCGGAGTAGCAGTTGCACAAACTGACCCAGAAGCGGCGGCACCCGTACGGAGCGAGGTCGAGCTCTGCAACGCGAGTGGCAGCCGGTCGCCGCGGCCGGCCGAATCTCTTCGTCGTCGTCGATGGTGGCTCACTGTCGTCTTCCTCATTGCAGTATATATATATATATATATATATATATATATATATATATATATATATATATATATATATATATATATATATATATATATATATTTACCCGCCGGTGGGGAAAGGTAAAGTACATGAGGGGCCCGTTTGACAAACTTACGAAGGGAGCGAACAGTCACCCTCGACCATAGCGGCGGACGTAGCACGTCCTCTAATACCGCGAGCGTGACGTGGAACGCCATCCAACGGCGAGGGCGGAAACTGTGCGAGAGCCCTCCTAAGCAACCTGTGGCATCAAGACTGCCAGAACCGAGACCCTCGTTAAGCTATTAGCAGACAAGGTAAAGTAAATGAGGAGCCCGTTTGGCAAACTTTAAAGGGAGCGAACAGTCGCCAAAACCAAGGTGCATAGAGGAACGTTATTTATTTATTTATTTATTTATTTATTTATTTATTTATTTATTTATTTATTTATTTATCAATTTGTTGAGCTCATCAGTGGCATAATATAACTTAGATGAATAAATCTCTTGAAGAAAATTACTTATAAATCATCAGAAAAAACAACCATGCCGCCGGTGGGATCCGAACCCACGACCTCCGAATATCGCGCCCGGTGCTCTTACCAACTGAGCTACGGCGACGGCTGTCCAATCTGCTGCTCTCGTGGATACTTGTGTCTATTAGGTGTACGCGAACCTTGAGAGTGTTCACCAGCGCCACCCTCGACCATAGCGGCGGACGTAGCACGTCCTGTAATACCGCGATCGTGACGTGGAACGTCATCTAACGGCGAGGGCGGAAACTGCGAGAGCCCTCTTAAGCAACCTGTGGCATCAAGACTGCCAGAACCGAGACCCTCGTTAAGCTATTAGCAGACAAGGTAAAATAAATGAGGGGCCCGTTTGACAAACTTAAGAAGGGAGCCAAC
Source organism: Amblyomma americanum (assembly GCF_052857255.1). NCBI lineage: Eukaryota > Metazoa > Arthropoda > Arachnida > Ixodida > Ixodidae > Amblyomma > Amblyomma americanum. Next base: position 202,741,824 of record NC_135498.1, read on the forward strand.
ATTCACCGAAACCAAGGTGCATAGGGGAACGTTATTATTTTTTTTAATGTGGTGTGCTTATTAGTGGGATAACATTACTTGGATTAATAAATCGCTTAAAGAAAATTACTTATAAAACAGCAGAAAAAACTAAAGCTAATAGCTTAATGAGGGTCTCGGTCCTGGCAGTCTTGATGCCGCAGGTTGCTTAAGAGGGCTCTCGCACAGTTTCCGCCCTCGCCGTTAGGTGACGTTCCACGTCACGCTGGCGGTATTACAGGACGTGCTACGTCCGCCGCTATGGTCGAGAGTGGCGCTGGTGAACACTCTCAAGTTTCGCCTACACCAAATAAACATAAATACCCACGAGAGCAGCAGACTGGGTAGCCGTCGCAGTGCCTTAGCAATAAAGCAAAAAAAAAAGTCGCCGTAGCTCAGTTGGTGAGAGCACCGGACGCGATATTCGGAGGTGGTGGGTTCGGATCCCACCGCCGGCATGGTTGTTTTTCTGCTGCTTTATAAGTAATTTTCTTTAAGCGACTTATTAATCTAAGTAATATTATCCCACAGATAAGCACAATACATTAAAAAAATAACGTTCCCCTATGTGCCTTGGTTTCGGTGACTGTTGGCTCCCTTCATAGGTTTGTCAAACGGGCCCCTCATTTCCTTTAACTTATATATATATATATATATATATATATATATATTGTTACGGTGTGGGATGCCACGGGGTGGCCACGGGCCCGCCCAGAGAAAAATAGCAGCAGTACGGAGGAGAGCCGGCGAAGCACGACCGGGGGCGGCCAAGCTTTCTCGTTCTATCTCCCTCGCGCTAGAGACGCGCGCTCGCCGCTCGCGCTCGCTCTCCGCCTCTTCTTTTATTCCCGTATCACCTTTCCGCCGGGGGGGGGGGGGGGGGGGCGGAGAAGTCAGGCCGTGCTTTGATGCAGGGTTTCCTGGGGCGATGCAATGTGGGCGCGCAGATAGGAAACGGTCACACTCTTCGTTGAATTCGAAGGGTGTGAGCTGGGCGAAGGTGTCTGCAGGCGCCGAAGAAGGTCCCACACCGGTTAGGCTAACTTCAGGGAGTTTTATGCATATTGAGCGGCGATCTGTTTATGGGACTGCATTGCGTGGGGAAGGCATGGAGCCAGCAGGCGACGACGGTACTGATGAGGACCCGGTAGCTAAGTCGGAGTCACCGCAGGCGCCGTAGACATATCGATTCATGTTTGAAACATGCTCTGGGAAAATGTGGTGCACACCGCATGGTCGATGCTCTGGCAGGTCTTCGAGGCGGTATGTCACGGGGCCGAGTCGGGCAACGACACGGTAAGGGCCGCGGTATCGGGGCAAGAGCTTTGCGGCACGGCCAGTCGCACGGATGGTGCGGCGAACGAGGACCAAGTCACCGGGCCGGAAGGAGGGATGTGGTGGTGCTGCCGCGTTGGCCGCTTGCACACGCGCGTGAGCCGTGAGGAGGTTGCGCTGGGCGTCGAGGCGGGCGGAATGAAGTCGTTGAGCAGATTCAGTTGGTGACGCAGTGGAATGGGGAAGGCCCAACTGCGCGTCGAGAGGGATGGAGGGCGTTCTGCCATAGACGACTGAGAACGGCGTCACATGCGTTGTTTCTTGCGCTGCAGTGTTGACTGCAAAAGCTGCAGCAGAAACAAAACAATCCCAGTTTTTGTGGGACGGAGCGACGTAGGATGCGAGTATATCCGTGAGGGTACGGTTAACACGCTCCACGAGGCCATTGCACTGCGGATGATTGACGGATGTAGTGGAATGCGCAATGCCGAAGGAGCGGAGGGCTCGCTCGAATTCATGGGACATAAAGCAGCTCCCACGGTCCGTGATGAGGCGCCGGGGAACACCGTGCCGAAGAACGAGATGCTGTTCCACAAACGCGACAGCATGAGCGGACGACGTGTCTGGAACGGGCAGTGCTTCGACCCACTTGGAGAAGTAGTCGATCGCAACCAGAACATACCGGTTGCCGGCACGCGTCTTCGAAAACGGGCCCAAATGATCTAGTCCAACCAGCTCGAAAGGTGAACTTGGTGGCGAAAAAGCCTGCGGGGGTGGCTTGGTTACACCTGTGGACGGTTTTCTGTACTGGCATGTCTGGCAGGACGCCACGTGGTCCTTGACATCTCTGGACATATTAGGCCACCAAAACCGCTCCGACACTCGTGCGTAGGTCTTGCCGCGACCAAGGTGACCAGCCGTGGGAGCGTCGTGTAAGCCGCGCAAGATTTGCGACCGCAGTGTTGCCGGCACAACTGGCAACCAGACGGGTGGTCGACCACGGAGCCGCTTCACATGACACAAGAGGTCGTCCTTCATTCGATAGACCCGGCGTAGTTGGCGGAGGCCTGAGCCGGCGGCGGTGCCAAGGGAGTGGATTATGGCAGCAATGGCGGGATCTTGCGTTTGTGCAGCCTCAGGTCCGTCAAAGCCGTCACGGAACAAGGGTGGCGAGAAAGGAAATCGGCATCTTGATGGGCAGAGCCGCGCCGATGCACTATTGTGGAATTGTACTCTTGAAGTTGCAGGGACCAGCGTGCAATCTTGGCATTCAAATGTTTGGCGGACTGCAGCCAAGTGAGAGCGCTATTGTCCGTGACTATGGTGAAGTGACGGCCGTACAGGTAGGGACGGAACTTCTCGACGGCCCAGACAACGGCGAGGCACTCGAGTTCTGAAGAGTGGCGGCGGCGCTCAACGTCGGAAAGCTGGCGGCTGGCATAAGCTAGGACTTTGTGGTCACCAGACTCGTCTTCTTGCAGGCGGACAGCGCCGAGCCCATCTTGGCTGGCATCCGTGTGGAGGACGATGGGGGCCGATTCGTCGTAATGGGTCAATGTAGGAGGCTCGAGGAGGGCGTGCTTGACGTCAAGAAACGCGAGCTGTTGGGCCTGCGTCCAACTCCACGGTGCATTCTTCTTCAGCAGGGCGGTCAATGGAGCGCTGCGTTTGGCAAAGTCCGGAATGAAACGACGGAAATACGAAGCAAATCCAAGGGAACTTTTGAGCTCCTTGGCGGTGGTGGGAGCTTCGTAAGCTGTAAGCGCTTTTAGCTTTTCAGGGTCGGGACGGATGCCATGCCGGCTCACAACGTGACCCAAGTACGTCACCTCCGCGAAACCGAAGAAACAGTTTTTTGGTTTTAAACGAAGCCCAGAAGAGGTAAGGGCTTCGAGGACGAGTTTGAGGCGTCTCTGATGTTCTTCAAATGTAGCCGCGTATACAATTACGTCATCCAGGTAGACCAAAGCCATAGTCCACTTCAAATGGCCTAAGACTCGGTCCATGAGATGCTGGAAGGTGGCTGGAGCGTTCGAGAGACCGAAGGGCATACGGTTGAACTGGTAAAGGCCGTCGGGAGTCACGAAAGCCGTCTTTTCCGCATCATCGGGGTGAAGAGGCACCTACCAGTAGCCCGAGAGCAGATCTAGCGTGGAAAAATAACGGGCCCCCTTCAGGCGGTCAAGCGCATCGTCGAGGCGAGGCAGCGGGTACACGTCGCAATTAGTAATAGCATTTAGCTTCCGATAGTCAACGCAGAAGCGGTGTGTTCCATCCTTATTGCGCACAAGGACGACAGGGGAGGACCAAGGGCTACAAGAAGGGGCAATGATTCCCTGGTCGAGCATGTCGCACACGTGCTGCTGGATGACTCTCCGTTCGGCTGGCGCTACACGGCGAGGTTGGTGATGAACGGGCCCGCGGTTTTCGGTGTTGATCCGGTGTTGAGCCCAGGAAGTGCACCCGAGTTCACCGGCGCTGAGAGCAAGACAACTGCGATGCTCGAGCAGCAAGGTCGTCAGAGAGGCGAGCTCCACGCAGGTCAGGCTGGGTCCAAAGTTAAATTCTTCCCATGATAGGATCGCCGGCGCTGGAGGGTGGCGAGGCGGGGCTTCAGGTTGCAGAGACGCCACTGGTGACCCGGGGTCCAAAACTGAGGCTGTACCCAATTGCGTGCCGGGAGTCAGCGCGAGAGGTACGCTGCTGATGTTGAGTAGAAATACGTGGGCCTCTCCTTTGAGCACAGGCAGAAGGCTTCGAGGGGAGGTCATCTGACGGGGTGGAGCTGAACACCGGATGGGTTCGAACAGCACGTCTGCTGTGACCGGACTGTCAAGCTTGGCATACACCCACGTTGCCGCACCCGGTGGCAGGGTCACGGCGGACGCCACAGTCACGGTAGTGACGTCGAACGGCTTGACTCGACACGGCCACTTCGTCGCGAGGTCATGCAGAGATCCTGAGGCACGCTTGGTCGCCGACACCAGGGACTGCCACAGGGCGACACCGAGGCTGGAAACCCGGCTAAGCCAGCCCGGCCCACAGAGAGTTCGGCTCGCCCGTGGTTTGGTTCTAGTAAAATTAAGGACGACTCCGGCTTGCTGGCACCACCCGCACCCGAGGACCACTGGCCAAATAGGGCTGTCTGCGACAACAAACTCGGTGGAGATGGTATTTCCGAGTGCTGTCAGGTTGACGACGACACGTCCGACTTGCTCCACAGGGGTGCCGTTAAAAGCTAAGATACGGGTTTTGGCGGCTGGCAGAAGCAGGTGGGGCGCGTTAGCAACAAACGATTTGTGCAGTACATTGACAGCCGCTCCAGTGTCAACCAAGGCCTTTACGTGCCGGTCAAGCAGGGCGACGTCGACGAGCACGTAAGGAGCATCAGTGGTAATCGGAGCCGACGAAAGGAGGGGACGCGGAGAACGAAGGAGTGTGGGGACGGCGGAACGGTGCCCCCGGAGTTCCGCCAAATCGTTTCCCGACGTTGGAGGGCCGGCACAGTCCCTCGCGTAGTGTCCCCGCAGGCCGCAGCGGAAGCAGGTCATGCGGACGTCGTTACGCAGGCGTCGGATAGAGGCCGCAGTTGGGGCTGCGGACCGAGGAGCCTGCACCCGGACGCTGCGCTCGGCAGACGGTGGCGACCCCCGCGTGGCCAGCAAAGTCAATTCCGCCTCGATGGCGAGCGCCATGGCGGCGCGGACGGAATCAGGACGGCCAGAGCGGACCAAGCGCTGCACCTCGGGGAGTCGGATGGCGTCGACAAACGCCTCGGTGCCGACCAGGGCCACGGCGTTCTGAGGCGCTCCCGGCAGCGACTGCAGAGCCATGCGCTCAATGGCGGCGGCGAGGTCCTGGTACGTCTCCCCGGGCTCTTGACGGCGGGCTCGCAGGCGGTGGTACTGCACACGGGGTTGACCTGAGGCACCATAGTGGTCGGCGAGGAGGCCCGCCAGAACAGTGTAAGAGCCCAGCTGGTCGGGCGGCACGTTCTGCAGCAGCTCGGTGGCGCGGCCCCTCAGTTTTGCAACGAGCATCCACGCCTTCATTTGCTCGTCCCAGCCTCTCGCCGCCGCAATACCGTCCAGCTGGATGCGGTAAGCATCCCACGAGATGGTGCCGTCAAATGTGGGCCATTCCACAACGTCCAACGAACACTGCGGCGAGGACGCACCCGCGCCGAGCACGCCATTGGCGGCCACGACCGCAGGCCCAGCGACGGCAGAGCCGTAAACAGCGGCGGCGGGGACGCCCAAAGGCACCTGACCTGTGCTCGGCTCGGCTGGCACCAGGCGACGGAGTTCGCGCCGGAGAGCTTCCATCTCCCCAGCCTGGGCAGTCAGACGGGCCTCCCATGCGTCCATCCGTTGGGTGACTGTATCCAGGAGGCGCTCAACACCGGCGTCCGGCTGCTGCGAAGAGCCGAGCCCCTCCGAGCGCCTAGGTCTAGCGGCGCCGGCCGCCGCGTCGTCGGCGCTATCGGCTGATGGTGGACTCCTGTCGTCTGGCACGTCGGGTGCTTGACTCTGGGAGCGGGTGAGCGGCATGATCCCACCGCTGCCACCAAAATGTTACGGTGTGGGATGCCACGGGGTGGCCACGGGCCCGCCCAGAGAAATATAGCAGCAGTACGGAGGAGAGCCGGCGAAGCACGACCGGCGGCGGCCAAGCTTTCTCGTTCTATCTCCCTCGTGCTAGAGCCGCGCGCTCGCCGCTCGCGCTCGCTCTCCGCCTCTTCTTTTATTCCCGTATCAATATATATATATATATATATATATATATATATATATATATATATATATATATATATATATATATATATATATATATATATATTGAGGATTGGAAGTAGAAGAAGAAAGAGATCGCAGTCTCTAGAAGTAGACGACGCTGAAGTGTAGGTCCGTTTTCTCTGGTGCCCTCGTTCAGCCGCTGCAGTTCCTTTTCAGTGTAACAACTGTTACACATCTGGTGGAGCAGTGCTGGGTACGCTTCCCAACCTGCGTACGCCTACGAGATAAAGACGGCACTCACACCGGTCCATCAGCGCCCAAGCCGCCGCCTCCGCGGTGAGACACCTGAGTTCGGGCCTCTCGACAACCCGACGAGGAAGACGCAGCCTCGACCGACGGTCTCACCGGAAATGGCCACAGACAGTAGGGATGTAAGCACGCTTGGGCCCGCTGTTTCTTCGATGCCGCTAGGGAGTGATGCGGCCGTTTTACGGGACCTAATCAGGTCGATCGTCAGGGAGGAATTACAAGCCCTCCAGCTGCCTCCCAGCGCGCCGTCTGTTACATCGTTGTCTGAAGTCGTCCGGTACGAGGTGCGCCTAGCAGCACAGCAGCAACTGCCTGAGATCCCAAGACAGACTGAGGTCAGACCAACGTATGCATCTGTCCTCTGCCGGGCCCAACGCGAGGCTACGACGGGAATACCGCGATTCACGCAGCGCAACAGTCTGGTCTTTCCCGTGTGCCTGCTCGACCAGCTTATCAGCAGCCACGGAAGTGTAAAGTGTGGCGTGCACCGGACCGGCGTCCCCTTTGCTACCACTGTTTGTGGTGAGGCGGGACATCTTTACAGGGCCTGCCCGTACCGCCGAGTGGGTCTGCGTGGTTACGCACCCGACGACCCTTGCCCCCGGAATGGCGAACGACTATTCGAAATTGAAGCTCATCTGTCGGCACGTCAGAGGCCTGGGACATACGGTCGCTACGATCCTAGGTTGTCATCTCCGCTGCGTTACCGTTCCCCAAGCCCTCGCCGAGACGCCGGCTACCCTGAGCGGCGTTCTCCCAGTCCACGCCGGGAAAACTAATTCCAGCGGTCTCCGGAGGCAAGGCCGCTGCTGTCGGGAAAACTGAAGATCCTCCGCCGCCGATATACAGATACGCTGATTCCTCACCGGGGCAGGGCAGCGACAGCATCCGACGCGCTACTTCTGATTTGCGTGTGACGATTGACGGAACTGACACCATCGCTTTACTTGATACTGGGGCTGACTATTCCGTGATGAGCCACACCCTCGCCCAGGATTTGAGCAAAGTTTTGACACCATGGTTGGGCCCTAGCATTCGCACGGCTGGAGGTCACCTCATTAGCCCGGCCGGAAGGTGCACAGCCCGAGTCGGCATCCGCGGTTTCGTCTACGTGGGTGAATTCGTCGTGTTGAGCGAGTGTTCGAGAGATTTGATCCTGGGCCTCGACTTTCTACAGGCAAACGGTGCTGTGATCGATCTACACGAAGCGCGAGTCACATTTTCGACGAAGCAAGCCGTGGCGTACAGTAACACAGAAGGCCCAGGAGTCAACGCTCTGCGTATAGTCGAAGACGACGTAATGCTGCCACCACGGTCCAGTGTGCAGGTGTTAGTGAGGAACGACTCGTTTCACGACTACGAAGGTATTGCGGACAGTCATCCTTCGCTGTTGCTCGAGAAGGGTGTGGCTATTGCGCGCGGTCTTGTTGAACTGAATGACGGCTGTGCGACAGTTTTTCTGACGAATTTCACAAACGAAATTCAGCACCTCGCCAAGGAAACGGTCGTCGCCTTCCTCGACGACGTGGATAGGTTGCCGAATCTGTGCCCAGTACAGGTGAATCTTCACGACGATGCCGCACCAAGTAACGCCCTTCAGAAGGTTAAAATCAACCCGGAGTTGTCACCTCATCCGAAGAACCTTCTGTCGTCGCTGCTACTTGATTTTAAAGATTGCTTCGCGGCGAGCTCCAAGGTCGGACGTACGCCGGTAGCCAAGCATCGCATTGTCACCCATTCGGCCACGCCACCAGTTTGTCAGCGTACATACCGCGTTTCGCATAAAGAGCGCGAAGCTATTAGGCCGCAAGTCGATGAAATGCTTGCAGACGACGTTATACAGCCGTCAACAAGTCCGTGCGCGTCACCGGTGGTCCTGGTGAAAAAGAAAGACAACACGTTGCGATTCTGTGTTGATTACAGGAAACTGAATTATGTTACCAAAAAGGACGTATACCCACTCCCGAGGATCGATGATGCCCTTGACCGACTCCGGGACGCCAGGTTCTTCTCTTCCTTAGATCTGAAAAGCGGATATTGGCAGATCGAGGTGGACGAGCGAGACCGCGAGAAAACGGCTTTCGTGACACCCGACGGTCTGTACGAATTTAAGGTGCTCCCGTTTGGACTTTGCTCCGCTCCGTCCACATTTCAACGCATGATGGACACTGTTTTAGCTGGTTTGAAGTGGCAGACGTGCCTTGTGTACCTGGACGACGTGGTCATCTTTTCGTCTAGCTTCGAACAACACTTGCAGCGATGGCGCATTGTCCTTCAAGCTCTTCAGTTTGCACAACTAACGATCAAGCCGGAGAAATGCCATTTCGCCTTCGAGGAGCTCCGTTTCTTAGGACATGTTGTCAGCGCACAAGGTGTTCTTCCAGACCCTGACAAGACTTCCGCCGTCTCCAGTTTCCCACGCCCAACCGACAAGAAGGCCCTCCGACGTTTTTTGGCCCTCTGCTCGTATTACCGCCGCTTTGTTAAAGATTTTTCTCGCCTAGCTGAGCCTTGACTCGAGATGACACACCCTTCGTATGGGGAAGTGCCCAAGACGCAGCCTTTGAGGAACTCCGCTGCCGCCTTCAAAGTTCACCAATACTAGCTCATTTTGACGAGAATGCAGAGACTGATGTCCACATTGACGCCAGCAATGTCGACCTCGGAGCGATCCTCGTACCGTGGCAGGACGGCGCAGAGAGAGTAATCGCCTACACGAGCCGCACACTTTCTCGATCGGAACGGAACTATTCGACGACCGAAAAAGAGTGCCTTGCCGTCATCTGGGCTCTGAGTAAGTTTCGACCTTACATCTACGGCCGACCGTTTCGTGTTGTAAGCGATCATCACTCGCTATGCTGGCTGGCCAGCATTCAAGACCCTTTTGGCCGGTTGGCCAGATGGAGCCTCCGTTTACAGGAGTACGACGTTACGGTCGTCTATAAATCGGGTGGGCAGCTCCAGGACGCGGACTGTTTATCACGAGCCCCCGTGGAACCTGCTACGCAAGACATCCCCGAAGATTGCCCTGTTCTTTGTGCCATTAGCATCTCCCGTATGGCGCAGCTTCAACGAGCAGATTCTGAGTTGGCGCCACTCGTTAAGTATCTGGAGGGTTTGAATTCTCATGTACCTCGTGTGTTTCGCCGTGGACTACAGACCTTCATTCTGCGGCGTGGAGTCCTCTACAAGCGCAACTTTGACAGCAACAAAGAGACGTTTCTGCTTGTTGTGCCATCCCAGTTACGCACCGAAATCTTAAGCGCTTGTCATGATGAACCATCCGCCGGCCACTTGGGGGTTAGTCGCACACTGGCGAAGATTCGGCATAAGTATTACTGGCCCAATTTACTCCCATCTGTTCGTAGATACGTAACACCATGCCGGGATTGGCAACGGCACAAATCTCCTCCTCTGAAGCCAGCCGGCTTTCTGCAGCCCATAGCACCACCAAAGACCCCTTTTCAGCAAATTGGCATAGACCTCCTCGGCCCTTTTCCGAATTCGACCAGAGGAAACCGGTGGATTGCGGTCGCGACAGATTATTTGACCCGATACGCTGAGACCACGTCACTTGCAAACGATACTGCTGCTGAAGTCGCCGACTTCTTGGTCCACAACATCGCACTGCGTCATGGCGCTCCTGCAACTATCATTACTGACCGTGGAGCTGCATTTACGGCCCGCTTCACTCAGGCTGTACTCAAGCTCACGCACACCAGCCATAGACGTACAACAGCCTACCACCCGCAGACAAATGGCTTGGTAGAACGCCTCAACAGGACCTTGACCGACATGCTTTCCATGTATATTGATATCGATCACAAGACATGGGACGAAATTCTCCCATACGCAACATTCGCGTATAATACCACGCAGCAAGAGACGACGCAGTTCACTCCGTTCGAATTAGTCTTCGGTCGACAGGTTACCACCCCCCTCGATGCTATGCTACCCGTGGACCCCCCTGACAGTGAGAGGGAACTTGTTGTCGACGTCGCCACCTATGTTCAGCGCGCGGAAGAAGCACGGCAACTGGCCAGACACCGCATTCACCGTCAGCAGCAGATCGATGCTGACCGCTACAACCTTGGACGCCGCTACGTTACCTACCACCCAGGCGACTATGTGTGGGTTTGGACGCCCGTTCGTCGTCGCGGGCTATCCGAAAAGTTACTGCGCCGCTACTTCGGCCCTTACCTTGTTGTCCGCCGCCTCAGCGACGTAACGTAGGAAGTTGCACCAGCCTCGCCAGCTCGTTCATCGCACAACGGCATGCGCAGCGACGTTGTGCATGTGGTGCGAATGAAGCCGTACTACGAGCGACCCCCCTAGTGACTTTCCGGCTGCATGTAGTCATATTCCGTGATGTCAGACTCGTGGTGTACCTCTTGAACACTTTTTCTCCCCGTTCTTCGGTCTGACGATAACACCGCATCGGCGCGATGCTCCTGAAGAGGGGGCAGTGACACGAGGATTGGAAGTAGAAGAAAGAGATCGCAGCCCCTAGAAGTAGACGACGCTGAAGTGTAGGTCCGTTTTCTCTGGTGCCCTCGTTCAGCCGCTGCAGTTCCTTTTCAGTGTAACAAATGTTACAATATATATATATATATATATATATATATATATATATATATATATATATATATATATATATATATATATATATATATATATATATATATTGAGCAGACGTCGCCGCGGTGGCTCAGTAATAATGGCGCTCGGCTGTTGACTATAAAGAAGCGGCTTCGATCGCGGCCACGGTGGTCGAATTGCGATACAGTCGAAATACCAGAGTACACCGCGCTGTGCAGTTTGAGTGCACGTTAAAGAAGCGTATGTGGTCGAAATTATCCGGAGTCCTTCTCCACAGGGTCTCTCTAAGCCTGTGTATAAATCATGGTCACTTTTCGATTCCCCTTCGCCACGCGGGGCGAAACGACCTTTTCGGCCAATTGGTATTTTCTCGATACAGCGGCGACGAGAACTGCGCGGAATTTTCCCCTGAACGGTACCCTTACGCGCTCGAAAAGTTACAGTGAACACCAGACTAACACAGGCAAGCTACACCTTCCGTCCCTTAGGCGCTTCTCGATTCCCTCTGACCACTCAGCGCACGTCACCGGGCCCACTGTCCAGTACTGTCTATCTAGGGGCATTGCACGCGGCTGGTACTCACGACTAGCAAGTGTTCTTTTACCTTAGGAGACCACAGAAGCAGTCGTCCGCAGCGCCACCATGTTGGACTGAGAAACGGTAATACGGGAGGAGTACGAGTTTCCACTGCCATGGTTCCCTCCTTCATTGTGAGGCCACTTTGCAGTTATACGCAACAAATACGCAGTAAACTACAAATTAAGCACTATTTTCAACCCCGGAGTACATGGCAAAAATTTTGCCCGCACAGCGTTTCCATATCCTTCCGTTTTGATCGCGCAAAGCTATGTTCATTCTTGAGACAAATTAATTCTATCCTTACAACGAAAAAAAAAGAGACCGGTTTCCTTCAAGAAGTAATAAATGCACTGCGCATTGTAGTACATAAACCTATTCCTTATTAATTACTCTTCTGAATGAAAAAATCACGAGAGTTGTGTGTGCAAAACTTTTACAAAATTTATTTTTTAAATATGTTGGTAAAACAAAAACGAATACAAGAAAAACAAAAATAAGCCGCTGCACTGAGCCAGAAATTTGTTACAAAAATCATCAGCTACAAAACATTGCACAAATTGTTAGCTACTTGGGTTCTTAGCGATTTTGAGCTCTGTACATAATACGTACACTGCAATATCCGTGGCCTTTCAAGTTAGGCAGTATGGCTGCTGCGCCGCTAGGGAAAGCAGACGGGCGAGGACGTGAAGTGGATGTATATATCGGTTGTGCTGCACATTAACCTTGTTCTGAGTTCTGTTCTTGTTCTTTTTAGTAGAGCTTGCTGTTTTTACTTTTTTCGATTTTTTCTTCAATTATTAGCGAATGGCTTAAAAGCGAACAGCGCTAACACGGAACGAAGAGAGGAACGTACAACACAGGCGCTGACTTACAACTCATGTTTAATCGAAACGTGCACTCACATATTAAATAGTCTCGAGGCAAGCTGTCATCCGAGTCAACATCAGGGGCAGTGTAAAGGGCCGGATAAAAGCGATAAAATCTTCAAAGCTATAAAACATTTAACAACGAAGGATGCCTGTGGGAAGGGTGACGTGAAAGAATGCAAACAACAAGATGCAGGTGAAGGATGGACAATGGGTCCGGTAAAAAAGGAACGTGGCTAGCACTTTATGCAAAGGAGTCAATAAGTTAAAAAGTGAGATAAGATCACTTGTCTAGATAGGCATTCTCCTTTGACAATTGGTTGATCGATGGACTGCTGACACACGTGCCTCCCCGGTTTTGATTTAGGTAAGCTTCGTGTATCTCAAGTGTGCCCTTCCCGTAGTATCTTTACAAAACCTGTCTTGTCCAGGGCTGGCACGCAAGGAACATTTTTTTGCAGTGAATGAGCAAGTTGCTGCCTGTGCAGGCCTTGAGTGAATTCGAGTGTTCCACCAGACGTTCGTTGATGCATCTTCCTGTTTGTCCAATGTAGGACGCACCACACGACAGCGGTATCTCATATACAGCCGAGGTCACACATAGTTTTAAGTATGGCGTCCTGTGCTTAATCATGCACGCGCTTGTCGGCAGATCTTCTTGATTTATTTTATTTGAAGAAAAAACTCTGGTATTTACATTTTACACGTCTTCCTGTGCTGTGTTTTTAAGTTTTTATATATTTATGTTCCTTTATCTTTCTGTTTTCAACATTTGTAGGACCTGCCCTGCTTTGTGATACGCTTGGCCCCGTGCCCCGTCAATCCGACAAAAGCGTCTTTTAGCTCAGGTGTCCCCCCCCCCAAATTTTGTTCGGAAATCAAACGAATTGAATTGAATTGATTAACTATTTTGCATAGGGCTCCTAGCTTGTTGGGCGTCGAAAAAACCATTGGTATTCCGTACTTTCCGGCTATTTTCTTGAGTCTGTGGCTTGCTTCGTCGGGAATAACCGCGGTTCTTGACAGAACCGGGCTGCTGTTGGCGCGATGGGAATGGCGAAGCTCTTGAAATAGTTTTTCTGCCAAGCTAGCAAGAAGCGAGAATGGGAACCTCGCGTCTGTCAACCTTCTTGCTTGTGCCTGGAGGCTGGTCGGGATGCAGTGAAAGCATGACCTTAGCAGTGCGTTCATTACCGCTGATGTGGCAATGCTGCGCTTAACAAGTTTCGAGTGGGCTGATGAAAAGGGCAGGAGGCTCTTCTTTGAGCGTGGCGCGTATCTCCAGCAGGTGTGATCTGGCGTGGTTTTGAGGGTTATATCAAGGAACCTGAGTTCATTGTTTGCCGGAAGTTCTGAAGTTTAAGAGAGACCTGTCAGTTCCGATTTAAACATGTCTATGATGCCTTCCGTTGTTGCGAGCTGGTTGGCGGCGTTTGGCTTGAATAGGATAAAATAATCATCCATCTTGACGGTCCCATAGTTGTTTTGATTTCACATTACACTCCAGTCATACTTGGCCAGCAACAGGCCGGTAAGCACATGTGCTAAGTAGGACCCTATGCACACGTAATCCTTTTGCTTGTAACGAGTCCCAACAAAGCAGACTTCAGAAGATTTAAGGTAGACCCACAGCAGATCGAGGAACATGCTGGCACTGATGCAACAGCTGTCTTGAAAGCGAGAAGTTCCGTGTTGTTCTATTGCTTCACTGACGGTTGATATACTTATAGAAGAGCTGATTGCGGCAGAGAGTAGTAGAGGTCCTCGATGTCTATAGAGAAAACTACAAACCATCAGGGCGCTCTTGGTAAAGGTAGCGCGATACATCTTTGGGGTTTCTGACGAGGAAAGGGTCATCAATAGCGAGCGCCGTCCTCGATTTCTGCAAGTAAGTGTCTATACCAATTGCTGAGAGCTGCCTCGATCGGAGATGATTACACCTGAAGAATCAGCTCCTTCGTGGGTTTTTTTCAGAGAAGAAGGCATTCGAAGTCAACCCTTTGCAATTCTTTATATTTGACGCTGACTTTCCCTATTGCAATACCCAGTGCCATACCTGATTATGGGTCCAGTATGGCGCTGTGTACTGGTAGGGGGCATACTAACGATCCATACTGGAACACGGCACTGGCTTTCGGGACCAAAAATTGATCCCGGATTAAAAAAAAACAACACAAAATCATGCAAAAAATAAAAAGTAAAAAACACGCGACCATAAAAAGAAGTTTACCCCGCAGCAGGATACAAGGCACCTTACGACTAACTGCCGAACACGCTGACCACTACACCACAGCGACGAACTGTTACTTGCTTTCTTGTACTTTTCAATGTCAAGTTTGAATAAATAGTTTAGTTCGCCGTCGGCTCTGTTCATGAAGAGGAGCTGCGGCCGCAGCTAAAGTATTACCACTGAAGGAACATTGAAGTTGCTTGCCAGCCCTCGAGGTTTCCTACTGATGTTATGAATCTCTACGCGTGCAGAAGTTGGCAGGAAAATAAGTTAAAATCGCAATTCTCACAGCGCTGGCTGTTTTGCTGTGCTCTTGTGCCGCGCGCGGAATTTTGGCCACACACGGAGCTCCATCGCAAAACTTGCTGGCATATTGCGCGACTTAGCTCCAAAACCGGCCTACTGAGCAGCGAAGGCCAAATTTTGCTTTCAACTAAACTTCGTATACATGTCAACACATCAGGAAGCGTTGTGTGATTGAGGGCTCAGCATTGATACTCAGGGCATGAAAGGGTGCAACACTGAACAAACACTCATGAAATAGCGCGCACGCACTCGCTGAATGCTCTATTTATTTCATTTTACATACTGGTTCATCATTCGGAAGGCTGATTTTTTATTTCTTTTGTCTTTTTGCACCTCTAATTACACTTGACCGGAGCGGGGAAGAGAGCCTGCGTAAGATGGCTGTTTCGTAGGCTTCGTTAGTAGCCTACGATGAAGCTACAGTTGTTGATATTTTGGCGGCAGCTACTTTATTTCAGTGTCTTCAGGCATATGTTTCAAGTTTGTTATGATAGTCAATATTTTCTTTTAGGTTTTATCTTGCAGTTTGTTCTGCAAATGCCTGATCTGAGGGTATGCGCTACGTCGATTGCGCTACCTTAATTAAGAAAGATCAACTCCTCATATAAACAACTGTAATAACAAGAAATTGCTTTCATTTTATATTCAGTCGCAGACTGAGAATCGGAAAAATGGCGCTTGCTGACACAACATGGTTCATTCGCCGCATGTCTCGGCTCCAAGTTTCAGGATTGCCAGCTATTTCTAAACGGACACTGGGACTAGCGTGGTCCCTGTTTTGTTCTAGGCAGCAGACACGCGCTTCAGTGGCAGCAACGCAAAAAGCTCTTTATTCGAGGCAGCAGCGTGCTTTTATACATAACGCTGCATGCCGGTCAGGCACAAGTCATTGCTGGTACAATTTTATCAGACCGCCTGACCGATACAGAACATTCCTTCCTCCTTAATCAAAGCTACACTCGTTTCTTTCCGCGCTGATACCTGGAGGCTTGATAGCGATCAGGAGGACGCCTTGTGCGATTACTTGTTAGCAAATGGGCCTCTTCGGGTGATGCCATGGTTGAAGCTGCTTTGATAGTTGAAGGCTGCGCTGCTGAGTGTCTTGCCTCAGGCTGCGATGCCGGTTCCTCAGCTGAAGTTGCGTCACCTAAGCGAGCATCCTCAAGCTTGTCCGCACTAGGACCACTAATCATAGAGTCAGCAGGGAAATCTTTTACCGAGGGTGTTGATGGAAAGTCTCGCTGCATACGGGCACGTGGGGTGGTCTCAGCATGCGCTTCTTTTGCGGCGTCCGGATGGAATGATGTCTTCGGCCCGAAATCCAGCTGGTTCTCAAGTGATCGATATGCACAAAACGAAAATGGTCACCGACTTTGACTACAACCGTATAGTCGCTTACGCGTTGCAATACGACGGCTTCCTCTCAAGAGAGCGTTTCCCCTCTCATAGTCATGACGAGAACTGTATCACCGGCTTCCATCTGCGAGTCCCTTCCTCGGCCCTCGTTGCGATGGGCGACGTCTCTGTCTTGACGGCGGCGCATATCCTGCACAAAACTTGGCTTCAGGAGAGAAAACTTCACTCGAGGTTGTTTCCGGAACAGTTCAGCCGGCGTTCCTCCTGTTACGGAATTCGGGGTGTTCCTGTAAGCAAGCAAGAAGTCGTTAAGTCGTTGATGCAGAGTTCTGATTTGGCCTCTTAGGTTATTGTGAAACATTTGCTTGAGTAGAGTGGCTTTTGTCGTTTGAACTAGCCTTTCTTCTGCCCCGTTCGATGAAGCATGGTACCGCGGCGTACGCGTGTGTCCAATCCCGTAAGAAGAGGTGAAATCGGAGAACTACTGCGCAGTAAACTGAGGTCCGTTATCGCTGATCAGTTCCTCCGGGTAGCCATACGCTGCAAATATCTCCTTGCGACAGTCGATTATTTTTGACGTCGTTGTAGTGCGGAGGCATTTTGCTTCTATCTACTTTGAGTAAGAGTCTACTAGAAGGAACAAGTTGGAGCCATCCTTCATGGCCAAATCGACATGGACTCTGCCAAACACGAGTTGGATAAGTCCATGGATGCAATGGTCCTGGTGCCTGAGCAGGCATCGTCGTTTGGCACATTGTACATTGGCCGACAGTGTCTTCAATGTTCAAATAAACGACCTAGCAAGCATTTTCATTCTTTGCATTCCAAGGTGCACTTCATGCGGCAATGTTAATACTGCTTCGCTAAGTTCTTCCGGAATGATCATTCGCTGGCCCCACATGACTCAGCCTTGCTCGTGCGATAGTTCGTTTCGACGAACGTAAAAGGGCCGAAATTTATCATCGTGGTGCGCGGGCCAGACAGATAAGGTGAACTGCACGACTTTGGAAAGAAAGCGGTCCTTTTTAGTCGCAGCATCAACCTGGCTCGCAGTGAGAGGCGTTGACTCAAATACTGCAAAACATTCTTCAGTGTCATCTTTATGCTTGACCAGAAGTGGTAGCCTTGAAAGTGCGTCGGCAACTTCCATGTTTCTGCCGTTTCTGTAGCGCAGTGTGTACTGATAAGCTGCTAAGGTGATAGCCCAACGCTGAATCCTGGCTGCAGCCAACGAAAGAATTGGTTTATCCGATGCCAAGATCCCCAACAGCGGTTGGTGCTCCGTATAAAGCGTGAATTTGCGCCCGTACAGGTATCTATGAAATCTGCTTAGACCAAAAATTAGGGCCAAGGCTTCCTTCTCGTCTTGCGCAGAGTTGCGCTCCGCTGCATTTAATGTTCTGGAGGCAAATGCTATGGGTCCTACTGAACCATCGGGCATGACGTGAAAAATTACAGCCCCGAGACCGTCGGCCGACGCGTCGCAGCTTAAACGATTGGCTTTTTCACGTCACAAAAAGTCAGAACTTGACTGTCGATGAGGCGCTGCTTGGCTTCCACAAATGATTTTGAACATGTGTCTGTCCACACCCAACTCATGTCCTTTTTGAGCTGGTAGTACATTGGTACAGCTACTGTAGCTAAATCTGTGCTGCATTATGCGTAGAAATCCAGCAGGCCCAAGAAGGCTCGAAGTTCAGTTACGTTGCTTGTCTGAGGTGCTTCCGTGATTGCTTTTATCTTTGTTCCGGTTAGAAAAATGCCATCTTTTGTTACTTTCTGTCAAAGACAATCGACGGACTGCCAAGAAAATTCAAAGTTCTGTTCTTTTACGGTGATATAGTGCCTTGACAATCGTTGGAGCACCTTTTCCATGATTTCTTGACAGTCGCCTATGTTATCGCCTACGACGATGATGTCGTCAATATAGCAACCCACTTTTGGAATCCCTTTCAAGACTTCGTCCATTAACGGCTGAAAGATAGCGGGTGCGCTAGAGAGGCCGAACGGAAGGCGCTGAAACTGAAATAATCAGAGATGAGTGTTCACCGTTAACAACGCTTTGCTTTCCTCAGCAAGCGGCACTAGTTGATAAGCTTGTGATAGATCCAGGACGCCAAACCTTTACCTCCCGCGAGCATAGAATACAAATCTTCCGGCAATGGCAAAGAGTAATGGTCCGTTTTTAGAACAGAATTAACCGTGATACTGTAGTCGCCGCATAACCTTAATCCTGCGCCGCCTTTCTTCGCGACCGCCACCAGAGGTGTTGCACAGTCACTTTTTGTGACCCTCTTTAGTATTCCGGCTTGCTCGAGCTTTTTCAACTCTTTTGCTACTTTAAAGGCAAACCGTATTGACCATGCTTGTGAGAACACTGGAGGAGCCCCTTTCTTTAGAAAGATTCGAGCTTCGAAGTTTTTCACGTCACCCGGGGTGGTCTTGAGCACCTCGGGATACTTCTTCCGTAAAGCCTCTACCCTCTGCTCCAGAGGCCTATCCGTGGACAGACTGTATACTGCTTTCCAGTTTATCTGCAGTTTTTCCGGTCAGTCTCTCCCCATAAGAGCGGGCATTGGCGTTCCCTTTCTCTGCACTACCACTACTGGCAAAGAGATCTCGTTTCCGTCCTGTTTGACTAAGATGTTTGCTTTTCCAAGCACATTCAGCGTTTTCTTGGGTAAGTACGCAACGACACCTTTGGTTCGACACATTTGACATGCGGGAAATACAGTTTATACAACTGCTCTGGTACTACAATCGCGACCACTGCACCGGCGTAAATTATCAGCGAAACAATCTTTCCTTCAATGTTCAAGTCGACGCTGCAGCCCCTTGAACTTTTGACCGAGCAGAACACAGTTTGAAAACTGAACTCTACGGATTCGTCGGTCGTGGTATCGACATATCTGACAGCTTTTTTTTGGCTCCTCTTTTGCAGACGGCTTGCAAATGTCCTTTCTTGTAACAGTTCCTGCAGACGCTGAAGACGCCGAAGGACGATGGATTTTGCAACAGGGTTTCCAAGCCTGCTTTCCGGAAAAAGCGGAAGCTGAAGGACTGTGCCGAAGACCAGGCTTGAAAAAGTTGGCTCCAAACATAAAGAATTGCAAAGGGCTGATTTCGATTGCCTTCTTCTCTGCAAAAATCTACAAAGCTGCTCCTTTCCGTGTACTCATCTCCGAGCGAGGCACCTGGCAGCAAATGGTATGCACTTTTTTGTTTGTCGAGTTTATCTGGCGCAGTGAGCAGAACTCGGACTTTGCCATTCGGCGCCACCTTCTTTAGGCGCTGTGTCAGCTGGTGGATATAGGGCAATGCGATGCACCTAGCCCGCTCATGAGCTTGCAGCTCATTCGTCGTTGCCTGTTTCCCAGCGTTTATCTTTTTTACCAGGCCTGCAGCAACGGATGTAACGAGCTCTCTACGGAAATCTGCCTTCGACATGGGATCTACCTGCAGGCGGACACTTGCAATCAGCTTGCGTGAGCAAGACTTATCAAGGGCAACACCAAAGCATTTCATAGCGATAGTTCTTTTTACTAATTTAGAATGGGCAGAATTAAAATTCAGAATTGCTTTTTTAGACACTTGGTTGGTATATAAGCTAACGCGTGCGTTACTAAGAAAAACCCGAACGTCCGGGAACTGTGGGCTGTCATCGTTAGCAAGCTCATGGGTCAAATTAAGAACATATGCACATGACATAATTACTTCTTAGGTTCATTCGACTAGAACATCTTTTCCGTCATTTTGAGTAGTTTTTGAAACTACAAAAATGTCCTCGACTTATCTAAAAATCTTTAAAATCTTGTCGTTGTCAAGGCACGCTTCAATGCGTCTGTCCAAGCTAGCTAAAACAGTTCACACGGTGCGGAGGCTACTTAAAAACCGATGCGCACAGGCTCGCGCTGGACGTACATCCCGTCATCAATATTTACAAACGTGCTGGAGAGGTAAAACACCAAAACCGTAAAAAAAATCGCTAAGGAAATACCCGCGTTCTTTTGAAAGCCCGCAGTCCCTGGAGATTCAATGGGCTCTTTCACTGTCATTAAAATTTCGCTTTAAGGAATGGCATAAAATATGTTTTGGGCGTCAACCGAGAGAGAAATGTTAGCCCCAGAAGACAGCTCTTCTTTTGAGAAAAAAAACATACATCTTTGTACTTAGCGACTCTGAACGGGTTGTTAACAGGAAAGAGATTAAACAACTGCTTTTGGAAGAACCTGGAAAGGAGAACTTATCAAGGGCCTGCTTCGGTGACAATCGCACGCAGAGGGATTTAAGACTTGTGTGTTTTAGCCGAGATGAATACTGTCAAGTCATTCTTGTCTGCACCTTCAATCGTGTTTTGCAGACTAGCCAAATTCAGGTCCTTGCAAAGGAAAATCGCATGCTCTTTAATCCTTGTGCCAGTTAAACGCTTTTTCATAAACCTTTTCTCTATAGCCTCATGTGCTTTGCCTAGGAAGAAGAACCCACCTTTATTGTTCCAAACAAGCAAGGCGAGATTATTAAATTTTAAGTAGTCAACACCTGCTTTCACACTGAGCTTAGCCTTCCCAGAACGGTAATCCTTGCTTAGGAGACAGCCCATACCTTCAGACGTGCAAAGACTTTTCTCCTCCTCAACAGCCGAAATAGCAATTATTTTTACCATTCAAACAAGTCGCACTGCCGTCTTTTTAGGCTACGTACAAAACTCTGGCCCGTGACTGAGCACATGCTGAACCTCCTGTGGAAGGACACACCCATCTAGGTATGTAATACTCCGGCGCACAGTGTTCTACTTTTCACTGGTTTTCTTCCAGTTGCACAGCTTCGGTAGACAGGACTGCCAGGGGAAATCAGTCATACGCACAGCTTGTCTGCTCCAAGTCCTGAACACAGCGTCACAGCATTCCGTGTTGGCACTTCTGCTCCCAGAAGGATACCCAGGCCCATCTGAAGTTGACACATTTGCCTCCAAAGCTCCGAAAGTCCAATTTAGATGATCCTTTTGGCATGGTGTAGCGAAGGTAGGCACTGCTTGTATTTCGAGCGGAACGAGACCATTGTTCAGAGAAAAACTGAAGGTCTTAGCACGGCACGCTGTCACAGCGATTAGGTTGATCAACGTAGTGGGATCGTTCACACATAAAGTAGGGGGAAGGACAGGGGCCAATGTACTAGAAAGTAAGGCATTTAAAGCGGAATTGCTACATCGGCCAAACTGGCCATTGTATCAGTGTTCCGCTAATGGAGCAACGGCTGGCTGTCGAGGCACTATCAGGTTGGGGACACTTGGCGGCACATTGCAAACGTTGTAAGGATAAATGTGCTCCCATATATAATCAGACGCGTGTCATTTCTTTAAGTTCAGATCAGAAAGAACGTGCAATACTGGAAGCCTACTTCGTTTTCATGGAACAACGGTCGTGCGTGAGCAGCCCATCCTTATCATTGTCATCAAAAGAGTTACAATTCTTGAACCAGATAGTTCCGTGGTACACGCGCTTTAGGGTTTTATCTTTTGTACATGTTTTGACTCTATACTGAATATGTCATCTGGAATAAAACCAGTGGATATATGGCGTCCGTGGTGTCAGTCTCTCCTCAGTCCTTGTCTTTAGGGCTAATTATCATGTGCCTTGAATCTAGAGAGATAACTAAGGCGGTAAACAGACCTTTGTATTTAGCCTTACTGGCCATAAGCGGTGCACACGACAACGAGAGCAGGGAACACCTGAGGAGCATATTAAATGATGGAGGTATCGGCATGAGTTAAATGATTTCCTGCAGGAAATATACCAAGATAATAAAGTTGAATTTACGTGGGAGGGGACGAAATGCACAACTGTCGAGTTACGCAAAGGATTGTGGAAAATTTGTCTTCTATCACCGCTGCTGTTCATGCCTTATATCATAAATAGAGAAAGAAGGCTTGAAGAAAGTAACCTAGACTATGATCTGTCGTTCAGATTAGGTGGAAAAGTTCCTGAACAAATGCTCCTCGGTTTAATGTCTAAGGATGATACTGTACTGCTAGCTGATACCCAGGAAGATGTGCAAACTCTGCACGGTTAATTGTTGTGGAGACAAAGGAGGCACTTTAGGCTTCAGTTTTAGCGCAGTTAAGTCAAGTGTGACGCTTTGCGATACAACTTATCATGTGCTTAGAATGAAAGGCCATGAAATACCCAGAGTGACCGCATACAAAAATCTTGGTGTATGGTTAAACTATGACAGCTATACATGGATAAGCACCAACAATCCGTTAGAACGGAAAGGCTAAGAGATGCACGGATAATGAAACACATGGCATTATGGGCATACAACAAATAGGAAGTACTGAGAGGTGTTCGGAAAGGAATATTTGTTCCGGGGTTTCCTTTCGGGAATGTGGTTATGTGCTTAATGGCCAACCCCGGCGATTTTCTGCCTGTAGTGAGTTAATGTTTGATATATATTGCTGAAGGCTTCCTTATCGCACTACGGGACTCCATTTTTACAGTACGCAAATAATAAATTTAAATAAGTAAAAATCTTGCACCGACATCAAAACTCCCGCGTAGAACACGGGGAGCATCTTTGCGTGACGGCAGTGATGACGCCGGTTCGCAAGGGAGCCTTATGCGCCTGTTGCCGACGAGAGCACCATGTCGGAGGAAGCGTCGAAAATCAGCAGTTCTTCCACACTGTTATTTGCCGACGACCCGCCGTGACGACAGGGCCCCGACCGTGGCGACACTGAGCGACCGCAGCGCATCGCGCTTCGATACGACTGCGAAGGCAAAGCCCTCACTTCAGTTTCGGATCATAAAACGGTATACATTGATAAATCCTACACTCTAAGAAAAAAACCGGCTCAAGGGGGGAGTAACGTCAACTTTAGTCCTCAAAAGGGCCCGTTAGTCTGCGAAAGGACCAACTGCGGCGAGCTGCGTGCTGTGTGCAAATTTGGAGGACCATTTGTTTAGTCCTGGCCCGAAAAGGACTAACGGTAGGACAAACTGCTCGCTTACTCCGCCGACCGATGCGCGCAAGCATGCATGGATGCACTGGACCGCGAAGCGAAGCAGTCGCGCGCTATGGGAATTTCAGGCGCATGAAGAAATGTGGCGAAAACGCCATTCTTCATGTAGGTGGGCTGGTGGTCCATGCCCCACGTGCCGCGCTTGTTTGGAGGGCGAAGCGTCCATGAGCGGCATGGGTCCAGCGACAGCTCGGTGATCGCTATTTGGTGTAGTCAAGTTCATGCAAGCAACGGATAGCCGTTGCGCCGAAATGCGCGTGTACACACACACACACACACACACACACACACACACACACACACACACACACACACACACACACACACACACACACACACACACACACACACACACACACACACACACACACACACACACACACACACACACACACACACACACACACACACACACACACACACACACACGCACGCACGCACGCACGCACGCACGCACGCACGCACGCACGCACGCACGCACGCACGCACGCACGCACGCACGCACGCACGCACGCACGCACGCACGCACGCACGCACGCACGCACGCACGCACGCACGCACGCACGCACGCACACACACACACACACACACACACACACACACACACACACACACACACACACACACACACACACACACACACACACACACACACACACACACACACACACACACACACACACACACACACACACACACACACACACACACACACACACACACACACACACACACACACACACACACACACACAAGAGGAAAATTCGCTTCCACATATTGCTCACGCCTGTACTTGTTCTTTAAGTCACTAAAGAGGTCAGACATAAATGAGCAGCTTAGCAATTGTTGTAGTGCTGTTGTGTTTGTTTTTGCTGCATGTTCAACCTCCCTGCCATAGGCCTTCAGCACCAGCTCAAACACCAGCTGCAATTCAGAAAACACCTTCTCAGCCGCTGTGTGGGGGAAGCTGTGCTCTTCAGTGAAAAAGAAAAATAAGTTGCACAGGGTCGATTTTGCCTGGTCCAAAAAGCTGCTAAATCTGTCATGTTGGACTGTTGTCTTCTGAGCTGAACAAACATTCGCTGAAGGTCGTTCTTTCTGGCGGTGACCGCTACCATAGTCCGCTTTGTCAGCCCAGTCCATTTCATGTGGGGCAGGCTCGTCGTCGTCCAGTTCTGAATTTTCTCTGTTTGCTTTCTCGGTGCATCCGTGTTTCAAAATGCTGCCGTTTTCTTCAAGCACATCTCAGTGGCGGCGATATAGATGCGATCGGTAGGATGAAAAATTCGAGTACGAGTTCGCGCAGCCTCCTATGCCGCAGAAAACATTTAAGTTTGGCTCTGCACTGTGAACTAATCCAATGTGCGTGACAACTTTCGTCAGTTGGAACGAAAAGAATGGGCACCTCGGGCAGTACTTCGCGTCCATCGTTGTAGTCGCAAGCCAAAAGACCGCAAAGAGACCCCGCAAACGCGGTGTGCCAATTGCCAGAAAGCCGCAGTTCCTGCATATATACATCGGGATCACATCGCTTTAAGCGCAGTTGCCACCAACGGCCAGGGACACGAATAGACACGAACAGCCTCCTAGCGATAAAGCCGCTTGGCTGGCTTGGCTATAGCTTGGCATGTTTGTTGTTGTTTTGCCCTTTCATCATAATACTCAAATTCACTAGGTGCTAGAGCACCTAAGTCGCATTTAGTATAACTAAGTATTTTTGGTGTAATTTTATTTTGCAATAACCTTAGCAATTGGAGTGTCACGTTGTGCAAACTAAGCTGGCCAAGCCAAGCCACGTCACCACAGTGCTCAGCCAAATTGAAAAAGGCGCATACTGGTACACGTGCTCGAGAAAAACTACTTCACGTCTCACTCAGCAACGTTCATTGCTGCGCAATTTCGCAGTAGTACATATACGTACGTCACCATGACGAGCAAGTGCCTGGTAACGTTCCGGGAAAGGAATTTTGTTTTGCCCTTTGATGGGACGCTTACACGGCGCGGGCTGGTTGAGCGCGTAAGAGACCATGAGCTGTTCCGCGGCATCGACGTTGCCACCCTCATCTTCACGGTGAGTAATTGTGTAAACTTATCTACGTGGTAGCTCCGTGACAAGTCAGTTGCCGTTCTCGGGTTCTTTTGGGGACTGGTGCTTATACGCAGGTGCTTATTACATCCACGCGTGTAAATGTGTGTACCTTACTTATGCCTCGCGCTTTTGTCCACAGTGAATTACGTAGTGCGTTGACAGTTTGCTTGTAATGTAAAGTTTAAAGCAATATCTCGGCATGCATGTGCTTCCCTATGCGCCATGCTCTAAAAATCTCCCTTTCCGTAAGGATCTCGTGTCACAACAAAGGTCGGCGAATATTAAAAATGCACACCTCAGCGCGCCGCTTAACATTAAGGCAGGTGTATAGAGAATTTTTCACATATTAATGCTTTATTTCAGTCGCGAGGTACAGGCCTGTCTAGAGCGCTGGAGCGGTGTAGTGCGGAGCAAACAAAGTGAAATCTTCACTCAACCGCTGTCAATGCTGCTTCGCACCAGCGCAAGCATTATCTCTACGACCAGATACCTGCGTGAAAATTCCACTTATTTAGTGCGATATGCAGGCATTCCTGTGCTCTAGGCAGACGTGCTGACGACTACACACGAAATACCCGAGGTAGAGGGAAGTGTTGCTGGTGTTGCAGTATTTTATGGTCATTGCTCTTCTAAATTGACAGGTCCTGAATTCAGTGCGTAGCCCGTTGATTTAGGTCTCGTAATGCGATGCAGCAAGCATGCCAACATGCTCCGGAAAATAATGTGACACACTCATTTTGAATAGTTTAACTTTACATGGTTAGCTATTTTAGTATCATTCTCGTGTTTCCACAGATGTTCGAAGAAGATTTTAATGTTTTTGTTGACATACCTGAAGACTTCGAAATTCGGGACAGGGAAAAAATCAGTCTCCGAGGATTGCCAGGTTCGGTGAGTACATTTTCTTACCAGTATTAACTATTATTTTGTATATTTCAAATAAGGCTGGAGGAGCATCATGCAGCAAGGAGGAGTCTCCAATTTATGTCTTCCACTGCAATCAATGGCAATCATAGTAGAAATGTATGGAAATGTTGGCCACAGCCTGTGCTCACTGTGTAGTATGCTCTTCTCTTGTTCTTTTCTTATTTTAACCTGGCACTTTAGGATTGCGGATGTTCTCGACGAGCCCCAGCAAGCGGAGCAATCCCGTGTCACTGCCACATACAGCCTTACATACAGCCTGCCAGCTGTACCAAACGATATCCAATTCAGTATAGAGCGCCACCAAAGTGGACAGTACTTCAAAGCACGCAGCAGAGTTGTCCAATGGCTCTATCATGACCTCTGCTTATACACCATGTAAGTTATTTGCAAGAATTTTTGACCATGTAGGGCAATGTGGAGATAACTTGGGCTACAAACTTGCGTGGCCATAAGCCATTTTAACGAGAAAGCATGAAGGAGCTCGTGGCGCAGAAAATCCTGTGTCGGCATTGGTAGACGTGAGCAAGAAATTTGAATTTGTTGAAAAGGTGGGTATGTCACACATAGAGCGACGGACTTGAAAAGTGGATGAAATTAGAAAACTGGTGATTGTAAGGTTGCAATGTGCCTGGAACATCATTAGGACATCTAGACATATAAAGTGATCCATCGTATAAAGTCCAGCGTTTACAAACACGGACAGAGGACGAGACGAAACGAACTGAAGGCTTTTCAGTTTGTTTCGTCTCGTCCTTTGTCTGTGTTTGTAAGCGCTGGTTTTTATTTGATGGATCACCGCCAAATCGCCCAATCCTCAGTTCTGCATATCAAGTGGATGAGTTGCCCCGAAAGGAAAATTGCAGTTAGTTGAGAATCGAATCCGTGACCCTTGGGTTGCGAGTCAGGCATGCTATTGGTATGTCATGTAGGAATGTTCAAAGGACTTGGTTAAAGAGGGCTGTAAATATGTGTGGTTTAGTCTTTCACATATTGATTGTGAGAGAGCAAGCAATGTCCTTGCTTATGTGAGCAAGGGGAACTGCTGTCACGTCGTAAACTTAAAGGCAGAGCTTATGTGTCCTCCCACGTCTTGCACCTAAGACACTGACTGCATCTGAAACTAAAATGTCTATGTGAGCCTACAAAAGAACATCCTCACTGTGTACTGCCTTACACGTTTGTCTTAACTGTGCTAGGTACCCTGGCAAGCTATACAATGAGGCTGCGTAAGCTCTGGTGTCCAGGTACCATAACTTGGCTGACGCATCTGGCACCGGCTATGTAAGTAGGCAGCTGAAGCCCTTCAATCTAATCTTGTAGGCACAGCAGACTTTCTTAAATTAACAGGGCGGCCTTGGTGTTCTGAGTATAATAATAATGTCTTCTCTATTTATCAGTGGTAGCCGTACCATTTTCCATGACTCTGTTTTGGGCGCCACTGATAGAGTCATTCACACCACAGTGCATGCTGCTGGCATGGCTGGCTGATTCTCTTTCATAAAATACTATCTCACAAAAAAAAAATGGGATAAAAAATTGTTCAGATATTTCCTGTGGTACGTCGCTAGTGAGCAGGTCCTCTTTCCCTCTTGCTGCAGTAGCGGGGCAGTCATGAGTAATACTTGTTGGGGGGCTAGTTGGTGCATGTTTCCAGAAGATGGTTGTAGCGCCGAAAAAGACAGCAAATTTGGCACACAATTTGAAGCATGTGGCAACAAAATATAAGGTTCCTGTGGTTTTTTCTACCCCAAAGAAACTGGCTGGCTTGTGCGTTAAAACTGATCCCAACAAGGTAAACAAGACTGATTGTAAAAAGAAGCATGCAGCTCCGCTTGTTAAATGTGCCGTGGGAGTCGTATATCAGATTCCTCTCACATGCGGAAAGCACATTGGACAAACCGGCCGCTGTAATAACGACCAATTAGTGGAACATAATCGGGATTTACAAAATGCACTGGTTCTCATCTGCCACATCATTATAAAGCCTGCAGAGAAGAAAGGAAGATTAAGTGTGTGGCAAGGCTGAAAGAAGCAAAGGTTTTAAACAAGTAAGGACCAGACAGCCCGTGAACTGTTGGCAGCCTTCTATATTAAAAGAAACTGTAGCGATTGTGTTAGTGCCCCATCTATCTCCATTTATAAGAATGAAACTGCTTTTTAGATACACGGACGTGAGATATGTGTGTGCCTAACCTATCTTTTATCCGGTTTTTTGTAAAACCCTCGCGCGCATGTGTGGTTCTTGCTACCCATCTTGATTTGTCCTTATATTCATTCGCATTCGCGGTGAATAAATAGTTGGAAGTTGTGCCTGTCCCATCTTGCTTGCTATGTGTTGTCTTTTTCGGTGCTACAGCCGTCTTCTGGAGGTAGTCATGAAGACTGTCGAATAGGACGGTGTATTAAAGGGTTGTACGAGAGAGCTTGATAATCCTGGCCCAGCTTGTCTGGTTGGCATTTGAATTGAAGGGTCATTGGTTGGCCTAGTTATTAGAGAACTCCAAATGATCAAAATTAATCCAGAAACTCCACTGTGGTGCCCATCGTAGCTGATGTGTCGTTTCAGGACATTAAAACAACAAAAAGTTCGCCTCACAGTGAAAATATAATTGGAAAACAAAGCTTGAATTACTGGAAAGGAACTCTATGCTGCAAATTTGGTAATGTGCGCGCTACCATAAAAAAGTAATGTCGGCGGGAGATCAGTGTGGGTCCTTTAGTGTTTTTATGCTATCAAAAATGTGCTGCAATAAAATATGGAGCAATATCTATAGCTTCTCATGAGGTATTTTTATGTCCATGGGTGTTTACTGGTAGCTTGTGATCAACACCATCACTGTTAGCATGTATTTAATTGTACTGTGATTGCTTTTGTCAGTGCAAGTAGTAATGCTTGCATTGTGTGGGATGTTTTAAACACAGGACTCTTGGCGAGAAGCTCTCCTTTTCAAGGCAAAATATGAGCGGAGAAAAATCCGTATCCAGCAGAATGATGGGGCAGATTCTCCACCGTCAAAAAAACCAACGAAAGATGGGAAAGTGGCCACGGTTGGCGGAAATGCCCTGCAGCGTGTTTTGAGGCCGTCTGTGGCATGCATTTGGATTTCATATAGTCCTTGTGCTGAAGACAGCCTGGTGTGCAGTGTGAAGTAGGCTCCTTTTGCTTGCAGGCAACTGCACCAGACGGGGAGGATGAGGAGAGTATTGCTGGCCACATCGAAGGAATGAAGTCCGCGGTACAAAAAGCTCGGACAGACATGGCTTACATAATAGACTGTATGCGCCGTACATTTCCTACCCGAAGGAAGTGGATTGGATCCGAGGATCCATCAGTGGAAGTGGCAATACAGAAATTTCCAGCATTGGCCATGAGCTCAATCGTAAGTTCAGTAACTAGACCATCAGTTAGCGAAGCAAGGAAAAAGAAATTTTCTTTTTCTTTTTCTCTTTTGTCTTTCTTTCTTTTAATCCTTTCCTTTTTTGATTTCAGTTGCGGTGCCTGCACTTTGCATTCCATCTTAGTGGAGGCGAAATACAAAAGTGTGGATATGCTGTGTGACGTCAGTGCATGTTTAAGGACCTCAGATGGTCTACACTGTCTGGAGCCTTTCACTACGGCGTCCCATATGGCCTGAATCGTCTTGGGACGTTAAACCCGCTAAAGCAATTAGGCGGAAGTGGTCTATATGTGCAGAAAATTCAGCTCAAATTTATTTCTCTTTGCCTCAGTGGAGACCTGATTGAATGGCTCGCACTGTTTGAATTTCAGAATACACCTAGGGTTGGTTCAGTGTAGCATGCCCTGATTCCACATTCTGGTCTTTTTGTTTTTGTTGCTCGACTTCTGCTGTTTAGTCGTTTATTTATTGCACGGTTCTTGTATGTGCTTCAAGTTGGTACTACTGGTGTTTGCTGGTGACCGCTGTTACATGGTGGACACTGAAGGGAAATATCGAACTAAGCAAAACAGTCAGGATATTCGTGAGGGACCGTACTTATACTTTCGATGCACTGAATAGTGCCTGCATTGCAGAGAAAATCCACACAATGAAAGTCCAAAGATCATTCCACATTTAAGCGGAAATGCCACAGGAAAAAAAACAATTTTAAATAGTCCATCCAGAGCAGTGAAATTTTGTGTGCTTATACTGCTGTTCTGCTCTTTTCAGGACACTAATTAGTTCTCTTGTAGTGCGCACTTTTGCTCAGTGCTGCTAACAGGCCTCAAAAAAATTTGTGTCGGTTTAATCTTACTTGAACCTGGTTATAACTAGAAAAAGCATTCGTGGGTGGTCCAACTCGCTCATCCATTGTAGATGAAGGCGGCAGACACAACCATTTTGTTGCAGCTTCTAATCACATGATCACCATGACGTCACACATGGTGGTGACGCCACCAAAGGCCAAAGGTTCTTTGCCACGGCAACTATTCCCTGTTGAATCTCTCCGTAACCAGCCCAGGCATGTGTAGCATTGAGCAATGTAAGCATTCCAGTCGCGCTTTTGTTCCTTGCAAAGTGCATTGGAAAGAATATGCCATTAAGAGTGATATAGTCTAGAGTACTATGAATGTTGCACTATGGTTTGAATGTCCGAGCTAGGAAATGCTACCAGTCATTTAAATGCTTACTGCTCATAGAAAACCTGTGCTGAAGTTTGTTGTGTCGACCACTACATTTCAATACGCAGCCTAGCAGTGAGAGGTGTAAGCAGTTTCTGGCACACTCATAGTGCTTCCTACCTGCCCTTATTGCATGAGCTTCCACACATTGTGAAGGCCACACTAGGCGAGCATCACTAATTTGGTCTGCAGGGACTGCCTTCTGTGGCTATGCTGAGCAGGAAAGGGAAAGACGGGTCTTTGTTTAGTGAAGGCTGGAGAACTGAGGAGCAAGTGTCAATCTGCAGCAGAATAAAGTCCCGAAGAGAACGGGGACTAGGGGGATCAGCTCGCATAATAAATGCCCCCGCCCTTTTTTTTTTATGGAGCCATGCAAACAATTCTTAGATATGGCTGAACCAGGCCTTAGCTCTCTCTCGCTCACCTCATCAACTGCGCACTTTAAGCGGGATTCACACGAGAGAGGATTCTACCCCTATCGAGCGGGGAGGTGTGTACACATCACCAGAAATTGACGTCCTTGGGCGCCAGCCCAGGGGTGCCTGGCCTCTGGGATATGGGTCCTTTTGCTTGGCCAGCACAAAAGCTTCCTCGGGTGGAGGGGGTAAGCGGTCATTTTGTTGTAGTTTTGGGCCATATTATTATTTTAAGAGAATTTTGTTTCTACAGGTCTGGGAATATTCACTACAAGCACAGGAGCTGCTTTCTTGTGCTTCGGCACACTTTAATATAGTCAAGCAAGCTATTGACAGCTTGTCTCGAATCTGCTCTTTTGAGGTCACGTAATCACGTATTTAAGTTTTAACAAGCTAGTTGAAACGGTTGTTGTTAGCTGGGTTCCCCTGTGCGGTTATCACTTCATGCTGAGGCAGTTTTCTAAAAAAAGAAATGGTGCATATTGTGGAAGCAATGCAAAGAGGAAAAAATGATGCAGCTAAACTCGAAATAACATATGCACATAAGGTTGCTCATGAAAAAGAAAATAGCTGACAGACATGGTATACAAGTTGTGTTTGCTGCTGATCAAAAGCTCGCCCAAATTTTGTTGCACATTTTGTGCTATGGAAGAAAAAAAGGGCCAAAAAGTTTGTGCCATGTTGGAGCCGGGTTGTTTATGAAATTCTGTTGACCTGTGGGAAGACCCATGTAGGCCAACGAGGCACCTACGTTTGCGGTCATTAACATGTACAGAAGAACATTTATTACAGCATTGTGGCCACGGATGCATGTGGTAAAGATTTTGCACCAGAAAGTTGTTGGAAGCTTATGCATAAAAAAAAGGAAATGCACTAGCGAAGTATCTGTACACCTCGTAAAAGCCAAATTGTGGATCTTGAAATTCTACGCATGAATGCATACTGTTTACAGCTGTTCATTCTGCATGTGTGTTGTTTTTTTTTATATTTCCTCACCTGAAAAACAAATTGCATAAAGCAGATAAAGTGGGCAATGTGTGATGCCTGTTTGTCTTGCGCTGGCGCTTTACTGCTACTTAGAACTATGAACCATCTTGCCTGACAGCAAGCTCCGCTACTACTTTACATTCTGCCTGAACTATTGTTCTTGGTTTATGTCTAGTTAACCCCAAATTGGAAGCTATCACTTCAAGAATGTGTTTGATATACAGGTCTATTGCTTAATTTGTTATGCCTTCTAGTGTGAAATGTAGCAGCGCATTGCTTGGGTAGTTAGTGTGGCGCACCTTTTATTTTGGTTATCTCCAGTGCAGCTATTCTGGGATGACAATGCACTTTCCTTGATGCCTCTTGAAGGCACTAATATAGTCTGCATGCAGTAAAAAGTTGGCTGGAGCAGGACCTTCGGACTGAAGCATATTGTAACAAGCAATAAAGATCAGAATTTATTTTTCTTTTAATTTTGGTGCTCTTATTATGTCTCCATGTTTCATGTCACTGTATTTAAAATTCATTCGCCACTCTTTCAGAGACAACAGTCACGGCAGCAGTATGCCTGTTGCGAAGCTTGGTGAAAGAAAGAGTGGAGACTTTCGTCCGCCCATTTGTAAGTTTCTAAAACCGCATGTGTGAGCAGCAATGTTTTTTGGGATGCTGGGGGCATGCAGTTCTTTTTTCTCCTTGAGAATGAATTTGCCTTTACTTTTGTTTCTTAAACAAGTTAAACAAATATACCGTGTCAGACTGAAGAAAACAAATACACAGTATTGGATATAATAACATAGCTTTGGATACTAGCCTTCATATTCTTGTTACATGGGAATTTTCAGTGGTTTCTTAATCAAGTTAAACAAATATACTGCATCATGCTGAAGAAAAAAAATACACAGTATTTTATATAATAACATGGCTTTGCATACTAGCCTTCATACTAATGTCACATGGACATTTTCAGAGGCTATGTAGTCCAGAGGCTTAGAAATTATCAATTGCTATCGAACTCGAATCAGGTGTGCTGCTACAGTAAACTCTATCACCATTGAAGGATTCCATCTCGCACTGAGGCATAGTGGCGTCACTATCGCAGCCAGTCATTGTTCAGGCATCCAAGCAATTGACTAATAAATGACCTGCAGAGCAGCTGACTTGGTTTAAAATGCAACATTTTTGCTTAGGTGGCCTATTTAGCTAATTAGCTCTAGTAAGCCACCTTTTAATATGTATTAAGCATTGTGGAGGGACAAGCTTGCAAATGCTTCCTTTACATGCAAGGCTGGAGGTGTCTGAACTTGGGATTTCTCGAATGATTTGCAAAACACTCTTTTCTAAAACTTGTGTGTGCGTTTGTTCTTTTTTTACAGTATCCTGCAGCTGTGCACTATATCCCAACTGTAGTGCACAGTGGAGGCATTCTGACAACATCAGATTTTTCTGTTTGCCTTGAGAAGATTTGTGTCAACGAGACAAGCCTGCTGGCGGCACTTGCAACACAGATGGCCTTGTACTGGGCATTTAATATCGTTTTTGACAAAAAATCACAGCGGTCATTTGACTTGCTGTGCAGGCTCATCAACGTCGACAGTGGCCTATGGCCAACTCCACTTGTGCGTTTGGCACAAACTGTTTTGGGAAAATAAAAATTCTCAAGCTGAAATTAAATTGTCCAGTTTCACATTCCTACACATGTTCGTGGAGTGGTGAGAAGCACAGCCAACCTCAGCTAGCATGCCTGCATGGGTCTGGCAAGGATAACCATGTCATCCACAGGTGGATGAAAATTTTGTCTCAATGGATTAATGGTTAGTCCCTGGAAAATCGTTCAAATGGATCAACAGTTAATCCTGAGGCGGGAACATTTCCTCTCTCAGGGACCATTTCTGAAGATAAACAGATAATCCTGAGGGAGTAACATTTGCTCTCCCAGGGATCATTTCTGAGGATCAGCTGTTAGTCCTTAGAGGGTAATATTTGCTCCCTCAGGGATCATTATCAAGGATCAAGTGTTAGTCTCTTGAGGACCATCTGCAAGGTGCAATCATTAGTCTCCCAGCAGTTAGTCCTTCAGAGACTAACTGTATATCCCCTTGCAGTTGATCCCCAAAAGGACGAATGGTTGTGGCAAATCACTTGGTCCCCCAAAGGACTAACCTCCCTACCCCTTTTAGTCCTTTTTTTCTTAGAGTGTACGCTGCCATTACAGTTTGGCATGCGGCGAATGCCAGCCGTCGATAAGACATGAAATGCTGTGCTGTCGGCAGATCACTGTTGTGCAGTCTGCTGCCCCGGTTCATTGGCATCTGTCACCACCAGCTGTTCCCAGTGTTTACCTTGACTGCGATACCTCAGTTACCTGTGACACCATAATGAGAACAGCTATTTATGCACCCCGCCATGAGCGCTAAAATACACTGCTGCAGGTAGCATATTCGCTATAATTTGAAGCCATTTAAACACTCTGACCCCTTGATGCAAGCGGCATCGCGAACCAGAACACCGTAAGCACATGATCCGAATTTTACCACCGCCTGCTACTTATGAGACCAAAATCCGACCTCAGGTAAACATCTTGTTTGGACAGCAGTTCCACGTGAAAATCTTCGAGCACATGCGCGTTCCCGAATCCGGGGACCATGCAGTTGAGTCACTAGATAGCATGAATCCATTTGTCGGGTACCTCTTTGTAGTTACGAATTTTGTCGTAAATCACTCTCTTGTTTTTCGCTGAGCAATTCGTACATCCCGCAGCATAGCGCCAACTACCACCCATTGCTCCAACAACCTCAATGCCCAAAGTGCGAGCGAAAACTGCAAGGTGAACCACGATGCAGCTTGCAAGCAGGCTGCCGCCCGTCTTCGCTTTGACAGGCTTTTGCGAGCACAGCCGCCTTATTCAAGCCCCGTGCCAGCCTGTGCTAAACATTTAGGCACCAAGCATTAGTCTACAGTCGAACCCACATCTAATTCTGGGAGCAGTGCCGGTTTCAGTCTTCTCGGTAAGAAGTCGTGCCGAGTAGGGCCGCTGCATGTTGCCGTCGTCGGCTCTGTTACCAACCTGTGACGTCATCGAGCACAAGGTTTTCCGCAAACATCTCCTCTTGGGCAGCGCGAGTAGAGTGTGGGGGGTGCTGTTTTGAAAATAACTTCGTGAAAAAAACTAAAGCCTTCTCAGCTGTGCTGTTTGAAGCACACAGTCTTGACACCGAGAACTTGTGATACAAATTTCTACATCTGTGAGCTTCCAAAAATCGCTGGAGTTGTTGTTTAAGGGCAGAAGTTCAGTCGATGTTTGCAGTAAATCAGAAAATCAGGGAGCGCTTGGAAGTCGCTTGCGTACGTAGGAAATTCCTGCTTTGCGTGAGCCGATGTGGACATCTTTGAACATATGATTCGGTATGAGAGTTACTTTGATGGTATTTCTTTGTATATTCTCTAGAGAAGATTGAAAATCCAGATAAAGCATTGACTCACAATGACGGAAAGAACTAGGAACTAACCAGTAAGTATGCAGGACAGGGACGGAGGAATGTCGAGTATTAAACGACAGGCAAAAAACGCGGGACGTAAAAACTGGATTACTTCAATGGAGAAGACGCATAGTGTAGAACTATGTCGATATTGGAAAAGGCCGATCAGGAAGGAGTAATTCTGTGGTAACTCAAGCGGCAGTTCCGTACTATTTGAAGCTTGATCTGGGTGCCTTAGAACGCGCAGCTACAAAAAGAAATATAACCAAGAAGATGACACATGTGCAGTGTGTGGTAAATCTGAAAAAAAAAACAATTCAATACGTCATACTAGAATGTAATGGTATCCATGCAGATGTCGATGCAGAAACAGTCACTATTCCTGAGACCCTATGGATAACATAACAATGGTTATGTAAATAAATCTTCATTGGAGGCTTGCAAAAGGCGATTGGAGTATTGCTGGCTTAATTGCTAAGAGGTGATATAACGTTAGAGGTGTTGGATTGAAAACGTATTTAAAGTAAGTGGCGAGTCATGGCCCCAATTTGTGACACATTTAAAGAAAGAAAAAGAGCCGAGCATGATGGCAACAATCACCACCCCGTTTCAAAGTGCACAAGCTAATTTGCTGGGCGAGTTCGTTACGATATTCCATGACTACAGAGCGACGAACGGGACATTGAAGGACACAGGCAGGGACACAACACAGCGCTGACTCACAACTGACATCTTTATTTTGCTGCTAGCTGGAATAAGTGCCCAACCGGTGGCCAGAAATATAAAGCAATGCACACAAGGCATGTAGCGGAAACACAAAGTATAAAAAAAATCTCAAAATAAAGCACACACGGGTCAACGTCCGCAGCAGAGGTAGCGTTGTTCTTTTGCTGACAGCGATGCAGAGCGTGCGCTAATACATTCTTCTCGGAGCTTTGCAATCATGTGTTCTTCTGTAATTTCCCTTGCCAGCGAGTCGCGGTTCCTCCCTATCACAACGCGTTCATTGTACAATAGCTCGCAGGCATCGATGTCATCTTCGTCATGATCGCTTTCAGTTTAGGCAGTTTGTGCGGCACGTGTGATATTATAATTATGCTTTTTTAATAGTGTGACGCCAATGAAGACGCGATGCCTGATCTATTTGGTCGGCATCGCTGAGTACGCAGAAGAGGAGAAGAACGAGGTGGTTGGTTGCGTCCCGTGCTTGGCAAGCGGACCCTAGCTGGTGTCAGTCGCCCGCCGTGGTCTGAATAAACCCCCGGTCGTAACATCTTGGTGGAGGTGCGGGGTGTATTGGTTCCCCGAACACGGATCTCCTGCATCACCTTCGCCGGATTTGTCGCATTGCCGGTCTGCCGCCGTCTCTGCCCATGATGTCCCTAGACGGCGAGGCTCCAATGTCTTTGCCCAGGAGTTCGTGGCAGCATTACCGGGAGCCAGGGTGGTTTGCGGGCTCAACCAGCGACGACGTGGAAGATAGCTCACCCACTACCTACGCGTTAGTCGCTACAATAAGTGAAATTGCTCCACTCGATTTGCCAATGTCGTGTTTTCCCTGACCGACACGGCCCTAACGTGGTATGACAACCACGAGGTTTCTTCGAAGACATGGGACCGTTTTGTAGAGGAGCTCAAGAAGTGCTTAGGCGACTCAGTCGCGAAGAAGAAGCGGCGGGCTGAGCAAGCGCTTGCGCAAAGGGCTCAGCTTCCCGGTGAGACATGTACGAATTACATAGAGGAAATCGTCAAGTTATGCAAGGTCGTCTCTCCAGTCATGACAGAAGAGGACAAAGTTGGTCATTTACTTAAAAGATTTGCCGAAGACGTCTATCATTTTCTTATTGGAAAAGAAAGTCTGGAGTCCGGCTCCGACGTCATCCAGCACTCCTGCACGTTTGAAACATTGAAAATGCGCCGCATCACAAAGAAATTTGGCCGTTTGGCCGGGGGTGACGACGGTGGCAGCTGTGGACACACCATCGTCATGTGATCTAGCTTCCACAATCCGCCAGATCGTTCGCGAAGAGTTGACCAGGTCGCTGGAACTCGCACAGAATTCCTCAGCTCTCCCTCCTGTATCTACCACGCGCCCTCCTCCGCTGCCCGCCGTTAACGCAGCGGACTTTGAGGAACACTGGGTACCCCGAGGGTTCCGGCTTAGCAACATACCGCGATCGCCCCCGGAACACCGGTCCCGATTTTACCAGCCTACGCCGGCCACATACGACGATAACTTTCGGCCCAGTCCTTCGTATGATGACTACTTGCCGGCTCAGCCTGTTGCTGGTTTCTCTCTTGTGTGTTACCGTTGTGGTCAACCCGGTCACATCTCGCGATTTTTCCCCGCTGATGACAGCTATTCCGTTACGGTTCCTTTGCCTATCCTCCGCGGCCATATTACCAACCCATTTCTTCTCGGCACCTATCCTACACGCCTGATTCCGGCAGCTCATGGCCTGCACAAATGCAGAATCATTCGCCGGCATCAAATAGAAGTGTGACGGGGACACGAAAGGACCGCACACGACAAAGCAGCATGCGAAAAAACAGCGCAGCTACAAAACAGCACAAGGAAACAACGGCACAGCGGCAAAACATCACTGGGAAAAAACAGCATGGCGGCAAAATAGCACAAGGAAAAAAACAGCACGCGTCAATACAGCACGTCGGACAAAATAGCGCAGCGACCAAACAGCAAAGCGAAAAACAGCACGATGACAGAAGAGCACAAGGGAAAAATAGCACGGCGACCAAACAGCGCAGCGCAATGGGGTGCAGTGCTGCAGAGGCTGCTGCAGTGGTCGAGTGCTCTAAGGCAGCGGTAAGCATTGCTGCTGTGCGCATCTCTGTTTCAATATCAGCAATTTTTTCTACTGCATACTGCTCTGACGCAAAAGTTCGGGACTTCAAAGGTTAGCATATGTCATGTGGCATGCGGCAGTTTCTTTAAGGCTACCCACGCAATTTTTTGTTTCAAGCGAAAAAATAATTACTTTTCAAGTGGAGGGCCTCCTCTGGGAGACATCGGCCGCTTCGTTCTTGAGTTGTACCGGACAATAGCCACGACGTTATCGTGCGTGCTTAAGAAAGAAGTTAGGTTCTACGCGCGCATTTGAGCCATAAATTGCAATTAGACGACATCGGCTCTAAGCCCCTCTCCCTGCCAGCGACGCCGATAATTAAGCAGCCGTCAAATGAACTTATTTGTCCAGTTGTTCCGAAATGCTTAGCGAACAACATGTAATAAATAGCTTGAGCCTAAAAATAGTGTCATGATCCCTTTAAGAAAGGTGAAGGCTTGATGTCATTAAATGCCCGTGTTCCGTTCATGGGCAGTGCGCTTTCTAACCGTCGAGTCAGTTGAACTTTTTCTTGAATAAACTTGTCTGGCATCCAGAGGGCTACGAGACGCTTGATAGTTTTCTCCCTCCTAGAAGTATCTCATAAGGGGCCGATACCTGTGTTTTCTATGGGGACTGAAGACTGGTTCTTGCTGCGCAGCACCATTGTCTGCTGCAAAACGGGATGTAAAATGCCCATCTCGTTCGGTTTTACTTTTTTTACGCCCATGGGCACAACCAAACCACGGTGCTGGATCTCCCGCGGCCAAACTCACGAAAAACACAACTCTGATTCGCTCTCAGATTGCGGCGCGATCTCTTGGGGCGGCTTTCGCTCTCCTTGTTATCAGAACGCAAAGTGTGCTTCCTGGCAGGAGAGCAGAGCAGTACTGTTGGCCTGGTGGAACACCAGCCAGCCTGCTTGTGCTCGGATCTAAAGCGGCATTTGCATTTTGCAGCGCTCCTCGCAGCTGCGGGGTGGGGAGCGTGGCTGCAGCCCTCTTTAGTGCTCATCTCCAGTTACTACCGGGTTAACCTGATGCTCCTGCTACGTGGCCGCTTCATTTTAATTTTTCTATAACCGTGCCCTTGAGCTGATTTCTGTATTGCCGAAGCTGGCAGCGTCCAGGCTCAGTGCACCATCGCATGCGAGCAGCGGGGAGCTGGTTCTGTGTATGTTTGCAGCCGGCGGCAAAGTTTACCCAAATAAAGAGCAGGTACAGGGCAACGCCGGAATCGGACGTGGGGACGCAGTATTAAAAATTATTTCCTCCCTTTAATAAAAAGGTGTGCTAGAAATAAATGAATTAAATGGTGCTGTTCTACGTATTAACTTTGAAATTTTGATGAACAATTCACAGCGAAAATAAGGGTAAATGTGGCGAAAAAAGCAAACGTTCTCAAATTTCGAATTTATTATCTGACACGGTGTACGTTTCCTGATCTTTGAAACAATATTTTCGACTTTTTTGCCTTTTGGAAAAGGTGAGAAGATACTTGTAATGACTACTGTGACACCATTATTTTTTAAATATTAAAAAGTCCCATTTCTATGTGCCTTTTACGCACGGCTCGCAAAAACAAGCTGAGATGATGTTTATCATAGTAACGCAAGAAACCATGATCTTTTTCGCAGGAATCGAAGGGTGCATCACGATGTTGTGCAATTCTCAAAGTATTATATATCGCACTGATCTTGAAATACTCAATAATACCTTTATTACTGATTATTATGAACTCTGATTACAAAACATCATAATTACATGGATAGATGGATGGAAGGTAGGAGCGTCCCCTTAGAAACGGGCTGGGAAGTGGTTGTTGCCACAATGCTCAGTTTTTTCCTTTATTTTTGTTTACTCTGCTGTAAGCTGTTAATACAATTCGCAATTTCCTTTAAAAAAACGTCTTCCTACACATTAAAACTTATGCCACCTCTCTGCTTTTGTGCCACCAATTCTCCAATCGCTTTTTGCTAAATTCCACCGCAGATTTATTTACATGACTATTCTTATCTCTAAACCCTAAGGCCTCAGGAAGAGTGACTGTGCCTGCATCGACATCGGGATGGATACCATCGCATTTTAGGATGAGGTGTTCTATTGTTTCTTCAGATTTACCACAGACAGCACATGTGTCATCTTCTTCGTTAAATTTTTTTTCTGTAGCTGCGCGTTCTAAGACACCCTGACCTAGCTTCAAAGAGGAGGACACTGCCTCTTGAGTTATCATAAAACGTTTCCTTCCTGATCTGCCTTTTCCAGCATCGATATAGTTCTACACTATGCTTCTTTTCCATTGAATCTATCCAATTTTCACCTTCGACGTTTTTAACCTCTCGTTTAATGCTCTTTCTTTCTCCTTCCTCGTCTCTGGCAAATTTACTGGCCAGCTTTCTAGTTCCTTTCTGCCACTGTGTGTCAAAGCTCTTTCTGTACAGGTATTTAAATACCTTAACTGCCCAACTGTTATCACCCAATTTCCTCAGGCGTTCTTCGTATAGTACTTTACTCTGAGCTTCCCGTGCTTCGAACGTTGCCCAGCCCATATCCCCCTGTACTGGCTCGTTTGTGCTTTTCCCGTGGGCACCTAGTGCTAATCTTCCGACAGTTCTCTGATTTACTTCTAATCGCGACTAAACTGCAGCCCTTAAGCATAGAACCGCATTCCCGAAAGTAAGCCCCGGCACCATTATCCCTTTCCAAATACCTCTGAGGACTTCAAACCTGTTGTACCCCACAATGCCCTATGTTTCATTAACCCGGCATCACTTCGCTGTTTTGCTATGAGAGACTGTTCGTATTTTCCTGTGTACATATGCTCGCTGTTTACCCATACCCCGAGATATCTGTATTCGGCCACTCGGGGTATTTCATGGCCTTGTATTGTAAGCTCCTGATCAGTTGTGCCGTTGAAAACCATCACACCTGACTTAGTTGCGCTAAAACTTAAACCTAGGCTGTCTCCGTCTCCACAGCAATTCACCAAAGTTTGCAAATCTTCCTGGCTATCTGCTAACAGTACAATATCGTCCGCATACATTAAACCCGGTAGTCGTTGCTCAGCAACTTTTCCGCCTAATGTGTATGATAGATCATAACCTAGATTTTTTCCTTGTAGCCTTCTTTCCATACTTATCATATAAAACATGAACAGCAGCGATGATAGAGGACAACCTTGCCTCAATCCTTTGTGTATCTGGATAGTTGTTGTACTCTTAATTTCTTCCCTTGTTATTTCAACTTCATTTTCTCGATATATTTTCTGTAGAAAATAAATTACCTCATGACTGACACCTTCACCTTTTAAATATGTTCCACAGGAGTTTCCTGTTCACGTTGTCGTACGCACCGCTTATGTCCAAGAGGGCTAAATACAAAGGTCTGTTTTCCGCCTTAGCTATTTCTATGCACTGGGTAAGCACGAACAGGCAATCATCTAAGCGCCTACCACTACTTAACCCGTTCTGAAGTTCTCCTAGTATTCTATTACTTTCTGTCCATGACTGCATTTTTATTTTCACCGCCTGCATCGCCAGCCTGTATGTAACTGATGTTATCGTAATCGGTCGGAAGGATTTTATGTTCGTCTTATTGCCTTTTTCTTTATAAATGAAATTCACTTTACTATGTTTCCACCTGTGTGGAATTTGCTGATTCGTTATGACTCCCTCCAATACTTTTATTAGTGTTTCCTTGCCTCTTGGGCCAAGTTAATTAAGTAGCTTGATTGGAATTTCGTCGATCCCTGCTGACGTACATCTCGGCATATTTGCTTCCGCCTTTTTCTATTTAAGATTCGTAATTTCCACGCTGTTTTCTATTGAGCGTTCCTGTGTTGCTCCCTCATTTGGGGTGATTACTCTATCGTCTTTCCTAAATGACTCAGCTATAACTGATGAAATGTAGTTCACAGCGTCATCTCCCTCTAAACATTTTCCTTCGGCATCATGAATATGTTCCTGCTTTCTGTGAATCGCTTTCCCCAGCCAGCTTAAATGATTCAAGAATTTTCTTGGCCCCCCTTTAGTAGCATCGCAAACTTCAGCCAGCCAGCGATCCGAGGTCTGCTTTATTTTAGCCTGAACGAGGACCTGCACTTGCTGTTCCTTTTTTCGATAAGATACCCATTTTTGGCCTATTTCCTCTTCAGATAACGGCGCCCTCTTTGCTTATCTGTGTTCCCGTGATGCCAACCGTCGTTGTTCGATGGCCTCCCTAATTTCCTTATTCCACAAACTTCGTGGCTTCCTCTTTCCTCTCCAGCGGTTTACTCCTTTTACTTGTTTTATTTTTGTACTAATGAGGAGTTCTAACTTATTATAATCCCACTTTTCCATGGGATGTGTCTCTATTGCTTCCTCTATGCACGCCGCTATTTGCGCTATTTTTTCGTCATTTAATTTTTCGCCCTCTTCTTGACTCCCCTTCATTTCTCTTTTGAGCAGGGCTCCAAACTGTAGACTAATACGCTTATGATCACTACCGAGGCTGTACTTCCCCTCTTCGTCTATTTCCATCGTTGCGAGCTTGCTATTCATCCCCTGCGAGATTAAGCCGTAGTGAATGGTTGTTTGCCTGTTACGGGATTCCCACGTGATTAGTCCCTCACAAGTAGTTTCTCTATTTACAATAACTAGGTTGTGTCGCTCACAGAAGTCTAGCATCAACTTCCCGTTATAATCTGTGTATCCATCCAGATCCTGAATGTGGCCATTCATTTCCCCAACAGAATAATATTGGCGCCTTCTCCAAACGTCTTTA
Source organism: Amblyomma americanum (assembly GCF_052857255.1). Lineage (NCBI taxonomy): Eukaryota > Metazoa > Arthropoda > Arachnida > Ixodida > Ixodidae > Amblyomma > Amblyomma americanum. Next base: position 202,785,238 of record NC_135498.1, read on the forward strand.
TATCGTCATTGAGACACTTAACTAGATCCGTGTTCTCTTGCCTGCATTTGTCCCCTGTCCCTAAATATACTACTCCTAGCCATCTCCTTTTACCGGCAATTGTACCCGATACCCAGACGTATTCTTTGCAAGTTGACTTTATTCTTTGCCAATATGTTCCTTGATGTATCAGCATACCTACTCCTCCTCCCTTCCTCTGCGTTGTTGTTCTGTTGCTCCCTCCCCAGACATAGCCATCAATAAATGGTGGGTCTTCTAGATCCCTGAGATGCGTCTCGCATAGCGCGTATACACCTACTTCTTCGTCCTTCAACTGTTGTTCTATCTCTAACCACTTCGCTCTCTTTCTACCGCCTTGCATGTTTATGTACCTGATCCTAGTGTTAAATTTCTTTTTTGTAGTTTTCTTCCTGGACCTCTTAATGGCCATTTTATTGGCGTCAGACTTCACTGCTACAATTTCTACTTTGCTTCTACCTACCCCTATGCCCTGAGCCGCAGTGGGCCCCCTAAAAAAGCTACTGCCCGGCCTGCTAGGCGCCACCCGATCTCGGCTCCTAGCCTTCTATTAAATTGGATGGCCAATATCAGTGAAGCGTGGAGATAAGAGAGAGAGAGAGAGCAGGATCAAGAAAAATGACGATGTAAGGAATAAATGCGTGTCAAACCCACCGCATGCTAGAGGACTGCAGCGGGAAACCAACACGACGGCTACTAGAAGAAGGAGCTTGCAGAAAAACATTTATTTCGCGAGAAGCTGACACTGTAGAGATTTACAACTCGAAAGCGAACCGGCAGCCTAGCATAACATCTATTAAATGCCTCGTTGAGCGATTTGCCAAGACGCCTTGTAGGTGCTCAGCAACATTATCATAGGCTCTCATTTGGGCAACTGCAATCCCACGTCTAGCCTCCGCCTCCTTTTGCTCGGTTAGTGACTGTTCCTGCTTCAGAGTCGAAATGAGGTGGTAGTGGTCTGGGTGGCGGAAACCTAGCGATTGCTGCAGGCCGTTCTGTCATAGTTCGACGTTGTTGTTGTTCTTCAGCAGACCAAAGCACCTCCAAAGCGTGGGAGGAAACGAGGTGTCCTTCCGAGTTCGATTTCGTCCAGATGGGCACCGATGTATGTCTGCTCAAAATAGTCGTAAACTTCCGACTCTTGATGGTCCAGGACTTGCACATGGTCCTGGAGCTCTTCGTAGCCTGAAAAATTGGAAGCCCATTATTAATTTTTAAAAAATGCACACACTACAACTGCACCAACGGGAGACATTCCCTTCACTTATTCTTCCCATGGTTCTAAATGCTTCTCCTTAAGCACATTTTTAAGCGTATGAAGGCAGAACTGCATTTTATCAAACACGCGAAGTCGGCGTTTCAGCGGAAACGCGTGTGCATTGGAGCTGGGAGGTAATTACCCCAACTTCATAGCAAATAGTTGAAAGAAGCATGGGCTGCAAGAGCCCAACTCACCTTTCACAACACTATCCGGTCGTAGAAAACTCAACGCCGGAAGTAGCTTTACTGCTTCACTGAAGTAGGACTCGGTAGCGTACTTTCGGATCAGGCCGATCTCTTGGACCTTCCTTCGGACAGACTTCTTTAAGTGAAAAAAACATGCTGAAGGGGTTGCGGCTGGAAACACCACCCGAAAGGCTTGTATGGCTTCCTGCTCGAAATCTCTGAGCAAACTCAGGGGGGACGGAGCCGGCTGTAGTTCCAGAATTTTCCTGAACACCCGTGTGTAGGTTGCTGCCGTTTTCCTCTTCAGCAGACAATACACCATTGGCAGCACCCTGCCAGATGCAGAGCGTGAATGGAGTACAGCTGATAAAACACAGCTGGCGTCACTGAAAATGTTCCATCGGCGAACCAGTGTGGACAGGAGGCCAGGTTGTCCAGGTTTGCCTTCATTCCAAAAAGGATGAGTCTCTGGATCTCCCGGACCAGCATCTAAAAGCAGAAATTCGTCGCATGTGGCCAACTGCTGCGCCAATACGATGTCTGCGATGGGCCAAGGCGTGGACGGCTGCGCCTTGGAAATTCTCCGTTGCCTTTGAATCGCCCTCGTCATCTATGCTATTGAAGGCAGTGCTGATCTTTGAAGTTCTGCAGTGCATAAAAAGGGATGGAAGAAACGGTGAACAAGCAACGTTGTGTTTCTTTCTGCCTGCATTCAAAAGTCGATCAGAAAAACAGCATTGCATTATACTCGTAGCTGAGGAAGGTTGCGATTTCAAGCCCCACATTTCTTATATGCAGAAAACCCCGCTTCCAAACAATAATTCGCTGTGGGCTCAAGAACATAATCGTACCGCGTAAAATTAACAGAAGGGCTAATAAAGATACAAGACAGTCACTTTTTGCAGTTCATGAAATAGTTATTAAATAAAAAGTTCAATCAAGTAGATGCTCGGTGCTATATGTATCCCACTCTTTACGGTTGAAAAAAAACTTCTAATTAGGACAGTGTCGCAGCTGCTGATACGAGTTTTCTATCAAACGTTTTTGGAATCCACACATCTTGAAACAGCGGTCTTGTTGAAGGACGCTTCCGCTAGCAATCATTAGGCATGCTGAGGTTAAGGTGGTATCCTATACGCTTTAAATTTTAACGAACTGCTATGTGAAGTAAACAGTCTGCCTAGGAACTGCAAATATACCGTATAGATCAGGCCGGAGGAGCGTATCACATAGTTGCCTTCATTAGCCCCTGAGAAGAATTTAAATACAAGGGAAGCATTATTATTATTAGTTCTATAGCACCTTTCACATTTTCTCATCTCACCTGATGTATACGCCGATAAAAATTAAAATATTTCCAGAGCTTTGAGACGGCTTTCTACATTGTGAACAGAGATACAGTCCAACTCCACAAGTGAAGGAACTTAACTTACTTTTTTTTAATGCACGTAGTGTGAAGCTACTTTTCGAATTTTTTTCCGGCTATGGAAAATATAATACCATTCAATGAAGTTGCCTCTGAGTTAACATTTCTGACCACGTCTCGAGGTCCTGTGGCTCGCTGCATCATTTTCATCATTGTCGAAACCGGGATAAACGCTCAGGGTTGGGACGGTGGCCTAGGTGCAAGGGCGTTGCCTGCTGAAAAAAGATGCAACAGAATTTAGCTTTTCGAGGTAGAATCTATAAATTCGGTTGGTTATTCCTTACTTATTCTTCAAGCATTTTCGTGCTTAATGAAGGAAACAAGAATCTTTCATGTGTATTTAAGGTTAGTTGAGTTTACATTCATATTTTCACAAAATCACAAAATCAAACGTGTTTCATGGCACCCAAGAAAGAATGTGGCTCTTAACTTTTCAACATGAAGTGCACCTTCCAGCGTGATAGTGGTGGCGGACCCTCGACATCCGGCAGTGCAGCAGCGCCATGAAGTTCGATTATCGTTTCTTCGCTATACGCGGTAGGAGTAGCCATCATAAACTAGTTTTTCCCCTCCTTTCTGGGTTTTCCAAATTTCTGCCATGGCTGCACTGAAAAGTAAAATTGCGGTGCCTCTTTATACACCTCGCTTGCTTGGCCCTGCCTCCTAGGGGTGCTCACGGGACATCACGCTCGCCATATTATTGTCCAGCGTGTAGATAAATTGCCAAAGTGGGGCTCTTTTTGTTCTGGTTGTGGTGAAACTTTTTTTAGTATGTGGCTATTTTTGGTTCAACGCATCGGTGGGGGGGGGGGGGGTGCTTTTAATGTAAGAGAGGGTAAGTACTAGAACTGACGGGCCATACTAGTCATACCGGCTTAGTTCTTTTTAAAAGAGTGCCATGAGGCATAATTTGAAAAAAAGGGAAAGAATGCTTACCGGCTTAGTTAGGAATACTTGTGCTGCCACGACCTTGAATCTTCCGCTCCCTCTCTTTAGCCATTTACTGCCTCCCAAGCTGGAGCCAGAAAAAGGCACTCGACTGTTTGGGCGTTTACATGAGCGGTACAAATGTCGGGACGAGTAGGCGGTTGTGCTGAAAACCGGCTGTCGGGCTCAAGTGTCCGCTATGGGGTCAAGCAAAGAGACCGTCGAGTCGGGCCGACTACAGAGAGTGGGTTGGCTCGCAGCCCTCTCCGCAAATTACACTTAACCCTCTTTCACGCTTGGGGAAAGCTTCTTCTGCAGGGAAGAACAGAAGTGGGTGCCGGTATATATACTACTCGCGCGATCGCGCCTCGCAGGGCGCACCGCGAATTGTGTTTACCTTGTTCGACTCGGCCCGCAACGTTGGGCTTATGTATACGAGGCTGTGCACAGCCCTCTGCAGGGCTGACCAACAAGTTGGTGCGTGCACAGTGACTTAGTCCCGTGTCTCACATCTTCCACATGTCTTCACAAAGAATTTGCAGTCTTCCTCCCACTCATTGACGTCGTAGCGGCCGCCATCATTCGGTGAAGAAAGGGTAGTGAAGCCTAGGCGCAGTATTAGTACTAGTGGTTTGTTCAAAAAAGAAAAAAGTAAACAAAAAGAATGTTGCGGGCCGCGGCAATTGCTACCTAATATATAAAGCACCCGAGCTCCAGCCGGCGAGGGTGAAAGGGAAAGGCACAGGGCCGCGTACATTGCGGAAGCTAGCCTGTCCGACTTAACATGGCGCCCGTGGCGTCATGTCTTCATAAAAAAAAAGAGAACAAACTGACAGTCTTTTTTCATATGTATTTATTTGCATTCCATTTCCTTAACACCTACATTCTAGCAATGATTATTTCTTTTCGTACTGTATCATATTTCCTTCCTTTACATTATCTCGCCCCAGCTGTCGTCACATAGACCACTTTACAGGGAACTGAATCGCGAAAACATCACAAAATCATTGAGAAGCTGCTCAAGCGTATCAAAAATTTTCAGACGTACAGTGTTGTGCGTTTTTATCGTGAAGATTTTTAAAAATTTCCCCGCCTCAACCGCTGGCTCATTTGCCGTGAAACTGCACACAGAGATTGCGTATTATGGTAACTTTTGTATCGTAGCAAGTTTGACAACGGTATTTACTTAGTTGAGCCGTTCATGATGCGGAAACATAATCGTCTACGTAGAGATCGGCAACTAAAACGAACCAAAAAGCCCAAGTATCTACCCTTTGTTACGTTTGGAGACGCCAACATGCCAAGAATATTAAAGCCACTGGGAATCATCAATCTACCGAGGCTTCAAAGGGCCGTCGATGTGGTTGCAGCGCTACGAGTGCAGGTGGTGGCGTCTACAAGGGTCCTTCCCCCCCCCCCCCCCCCTGCTGTTTACGCGGTGAAACGGCTCCCCGCTGTCTGAGAACGGCTTTGGTGAACCTGTCTTTAGTTCTCAACGCCGGACCCACCCGGGACATTTTTCTCCCGGAGGGGACGACGGGGGAGCCGGCGAGCGGCGGAACTGCAAATGAGCCGTGACAAATGCGGCCGGGTTTGACTAAGCCAACGTCTCCGGAATCCTCATGCTTCGAAAACAACTTCGACTTAGACTGCGCTTTCCCACGCTCTACGTGAAAGCTTCTGCGAACTGCGGTGGGATCCATTCGTCCCCACGCTACCGTTGTGAAGTGCAGGTGACTGACCTTCGACGCTCTCAATGGGACCCCCTTCGGGCTATTCATCACTGAAGCCTGGACAGCGCGGACACTAATCTGCCAGAAGTGGCAAGAGTGTGTGGCTGGGGGCGGACCCGGAAGACTGGACACGTGATCTACATCACAGTGATTCGACGCATTTTTAATGAACTAGATTCCCCAACTGGGGACCTGGGGACAGCGGACCCTATTTAAGCAGCGATCTGGCGTGTGTTCGCCAGCTCCCGATTTACTCTTTCAATCTTTGTATAAATGTAAATAAACCCTTCAGTCTCTTCTTCACCTCGAAGACCCTCTCATCTCTTCGTCAACCCCACTACAGCAGTCTCCCGATCCGGAACCCGGGGACACCGACCTTGGCGAGAGACGGCACAGGCGAACCAGGGGCCCGCATCTAACAACTGGTGGCAGCGGTGGGATCGAAGCGAAATCCCCCAAGACTGGTGGCCTGCTACGGGATGAAGCCCCACACCTAACAACTGGTTGGCAGCGGTTGGATCGACCATGCGGCGTGGTGTTGCTTCCGTGGATGAGTGCTTGAACTTTGCTTGAGATTCGCCAGGCTTCAATTGTTTGTGTTAATACATTGAACTGCTGGGAATCGAGGGAAGTTGATCAGTGAGTCTGATTGCGTGTAGCTCACGTCAACAGTTGTTCAGCAAAGTCAAGGCTCAGAGCAGCAAACATGGATCTAATGAAGTTGCTAAGGTCAGATTTGCTGTCATTGTGCGAAGAGTTGGGTGTAGATGTAGGGGTTAAGATCAAAAAGACGGACATTTGCAAATTGCTCTTGGAAACCGCCGAGGAAGGAATAATTACCGATACGTGGGAACTCCTCAAAGCTGAGCGAAAGAAAAAGGAAGATGAGCTAAAGAAAAATGAAGATGAGCGGAGAAACATAGAGGAACAAAAGCTAGCGGCAGAGAAAAAGAAATGGGAGCTCAGAAGGTTGCAGCTTGCGCATGAGATAAAGGAACTGGAAGCTGAGATATCGAGAGGCAAGACTCCAGAGAGAGCGAGTCAGACCGGATCGTTCCAGTTGGACAGACGTGAAGACGTAAAACAGTACTGTGAAACAGCGCATAACCTGCATGAACATTACGTACGTGTAATGTTGAAACGCTGTATCGAAAGCCACGGGGAGACAGAGGAGGATAGCTCCATTGCAGGCGAGCAGGGCGTTTCAGGGGTAAGCGCTCAGGCCGATAAGCGGGCGGTGGAGGACTGCCTTCAGGAAAGCGAACTGCCCAACTCGGGGGCAGCAGAAGGTCCGTCTGTCAGCGGTGTGGAGCTGACACTGACCTGCGAAGGCAAAGCGGCCAGTTTGCAATTGGATGATTGTCTCCGAGGTGACTCTGTAGAGCTAGATCAATCTAGTTGTGATCAGGAGACGCAAACGGAAGGGTCTAGGCGTAAAAACAGGAAGAGGGCACGGACCAAGAAAAAACGGTTGAAAGGCCAAGCCCTAAATCCAGGAGCGCAGACAGGTGCTAACGTTAGCACAGATATAAGTGCGGCAGAAGGGAAAGAAAAGACTTCCCGCATGGAACCTTTTATTTTGCGGCTAAAGTTACTGGTCAGGCGGCACGCGCAGGTGCTTCTAAAGGCGACCGCAGTAACAGAAAGAGAAAAGCGCATCTTGCAAGCAGAACCGGAGCGAGGTTCTTGAAAGGGCAACGGCCAGCGTTAAGACCCAGACAACCCCGACCTGACAAAAAGGCGGTAAAGAAAAAGGCAAAGTGGCAGGAAAGATCAGAGGGCGCTAGATTGCGGTACACCCGGCGCATGCGAGCACAGGGGTCGAGCAATAAAGACCACGCATGCAGGCGTGTTCGGCGCCCACAATCCGCCTTTTTCACTTTCCTGTGCTGCCACCTCGCGTACAACGCTGGAAGCTCACTGGTAGGGTAGTGCGCGCCCAACCCGGCCGGACTGAGTGCCGCTGCGGAGCACGTTTTGTTGGAATCTGTCAACGATGGCTTGTCCTGGGCAGCACCTGGTACCTGGAGGATTTCTAGGGTTGACTGATGGCTTGGTGCGAAGTCCGAGGCAGGCTGTAGTGCCCACCGAAGAGCAAATTCTTCAGTGTCTCCGATCATCCGGCATGCGATACGAACACCAGCTGAGCAAAGGCCGCCGCTTCAGAGATGAAGGCTACATTCGGAACATAATGTCCAATGAAATATCCCCGATCAGTCAGGTTGGCGTTTTCCGCTGTATACGCCTGCCATTCATGAAAGGTGGATACTACATCGTGCACGCCGTAGTACAGAAAACGACTGGGGACAACAGTTTTCACAAGCAATCGTCGTGCTCAAGAGCTGCAGAATAGCTAGATGAGCTATAAAAGCACAAGCGTACTCGTAACAAAGCAGCTCTGCTAGCATTTCACTGTATTAAACAAGCATGCGCGTCCACAAAGACGAGCGTGAGAGGCGCACATTAATCCATTGCGGCGATACCCCGCAGAGCTCATCATGAATATGATTCGAACACACGCATAACGCACCTTCTTCTTCTTCTGTCTCTTAATACATGGCACATACCTATACGTGGGGATTGGCCAGGGTGTAGTGGCATAAACAAGGAAATTTCCATAGGGGATTATGACAAAATTGTAGCACCATGCGTGAATGCTCTCGTAGCTTCTTTTTCGTTGTCCGCTCCATCGCGCGTTGAAAGTGGCTCACAGCACTTGCCCATTTGGCCTTCTTGCTTGAGAAAGCAAAAAGCGTCGGAACGAAGTCTGGGTGCCGCGGTGACATTCGAGGCCTTCGTGCCCATGAATAAAACACTTCGTGATAGACTGCACACGCATTTAAACACAGTACCTCGTCCGCACCTGTCACAAAGTGATTCCCGCACAGTCTTGACGGTGCCCAAGGGCGGCACGATCGTCGAGCCGGCGAACTGCTTTTACCCGCGCTTCGCGTCGAAGGCTGTCCCGGGAAGCGCTCGCAAAGCGAAAAAATCCGAGTTTACTTCCCCTTACATATTGGGCATTGCTGCCGTATACAACACATTTCGTAGGTATCGCCAAATGCGTCGCGCTGAACGCCCGACGGCTGCAGCAACGCACCCCGCGTAGGAAGCCGGTTTGTTTGCACTTCCACCACCGGTCTCGAGTGCAGCGAGCGACCCTTCCAATATGTTTCGCGACACCGCCGCCAGGGGATGGGCGCATGCGCAGTCGCGTCGTGAAAAAGGCGGATTGACAAGGATGGGTCCTGCACTTTCCGCACTGTATTCGAGGAAGCGCGCAGGGCGAAAGGGTAGGCGGCCTTGCTTGGGGCGAGAACAGAGAGCAGCTTCACGCTCCGGTCGCTGTCCGTCGCCCGGAATCGGTTATCGGCACTGCATGAGCTACCGGGGCCTACTGAGCGCGTCGAGGGACTGTGGAGAGGACAGTAGCGACCAGGAATGTCTTCTTTCAGTTGCCCGTTGTCACGAGTTGACAGTCGTACAATCAGTCAGAGCGCGACCCCGGCGGGTGCGGCTGAAGGACTAATCCTTTCGACGCGGGGGTGGTGAGCCATGTTTGACCCCGCGTAGCAATTCGAAGTAGCTGTTTTTTTATTCCTCTTTTTTGTGTGCGTGTAAAAACGGGGAAGGAAATGCTACTTTGTTTTAAGTTAAAAATTTGGATTTGATCAAGTGCTACTGTTTTCGTAAAACTTAAATAAAGATGATTGTGCCAGTGAGTTAGAAAGGACGTGTGTCAATTTGAGATGCTACCAAGTGATAAAGGCACTCACAGGAGTTCAGCGAAGACATTTCCCGAGTTGATGATGAGCTGTTTGCTTGTGTAGAACCGTTCCAAGCAAGAAAATTTCTTTGTGTTTGAAAATTTGGCACAGGTTTGCTTTTTATCTTCAGTAGATTCAGAAATGTAGAACTTGGTCGAGATACCAAGAGCTTGTCGCTACATTCACTACATTAACAGCAGTGTTGCTAATGACAGGCGAAGGCAAAGAAAGCACGGATATTTGTGCCAATTTGAGTACCTGTGTTTAACGGTGCTAGGTTAGATAGCCGATTTTGGTATTCAAAGATTACGCGAATGAAGTGAGGCTGCAGAATTCTGCAGAGAACAGCTGTAGCAGCTTTCTGTACAAGTGATGGGGACGAGGAGGCCGTCAGACCTCAAGATAGCCCCTATCGCTGAATTCCCGCAGCACCGAACTAAGACGAATGTACGGTCATTTCTCGGTCTTGTGGGGTACTACCAAAGGTACATACCCAACTATTCACAGCTAGCAAGTCCTTTAACCGATGCGCTTCGCAATGAAAAGCCGAATAGCGTTATCTGGGACGCAGCAAAAGAAATTTCGTTTCAGAGCTTGAAGAGCGTGCTGGTTTCGCGGCCCGTGTTACGCGCGCCGGACTACAGCAAGAAATTCGTGGTCCAGTGTGACGCCAGCGACCGGGGTATGGGGGTCGTATTAAGCCAAGTCGGAGACGACAATGAGGAGCACCCTATCCTTTATGCCAGCAGGAAGTTAACCGTAAGGGAAGAAGCCTACAACGCTTCGGAAAAGGAATGCGCTTTCTGGTTTGGGCCGCACAGAAGCTAGCCTGTTATGTTTACGGGACGAAATTTACTTTCGAGACAGATCATTGTCCGCTTACATGGCTGCGTCAAATGTCGCCCAAGAATGGCCGCTTGCTTCGATGGAGTCTAGCCCTACAGCAATATAACTTTTCTGTGCGATACAAAAGGGGCAAATGTATTAGAAATGCCGACGGATTGAGCAGGTTATTCCCATAATATAGGTATCCGTTCGGTGGCAATTCGGTGCCTTTTCGTATTTTTTTAGATGCTAGTTAGCTTTGTTTTGGCGTGGTGTCCTATTATCCCTTTTCTTTTGCTTCCAAATTTGCCACCTCTCTTCAAGCCGTGTTCGGCGAATCGGGCTTTGGCAGCGAATTTGGCAGACATGGAAGCTGTTCTTAGTAGCCGAGATTATTGCTGTCAGCTAAAAAATTTTGTGCTTACGTTTACATTGGCAATGCAGTAGTATTGCATAACAGCCTGGCGGCTCTCGGGTGAATTTCGTGCACTGCCTGGGGAGTGGCGCCATGTTGAGTGGCTGATTTCGACTAATGCCTCCGTTGTCCGAGGTTTAGGACTCTACTCTGTGCTTGCAGACAAGATGAAGAAGGGCCTCCCGCGCTACAACTCAAGTCATCTCTCCTCGACCAGTGATTGTGACCACTGGCCGATCGAGATTGTCCTGGCCGCGGAGGAGCTGTTACGTTTGGAGACGCCAACATGCCAAGAATATTAAAGCCACTGGGAATCATCAATCTACCGAGGCTTCAAAGGGCCGTCGATGTGGTTGCAGCGCTACGAGTGCAGGTGGTGGCGTCTACAAGGGTCCTTCCCCCCCCCCCCCCCCCCCCCCTGCTGTTTACGCGGTGAAACGGCTCCCCGCTGTCTGAGAACGGCTTTGGTGAACCTGTCTTTTGTTCTCAACGCCGGACCCACCCGGGACATTTTTCTCCCGGAGGGGACGACGGGGGAGCCGGCGAGCGGCGGAACTGCAAATGAGCCGTGACAAATGCGGCCGGGTTTGAATAAGCCAACGTCTCCGGAATCCTCGTGCTTCGAAAACAACTTCGACTTAGACTGTGCTTTCCCACGCTCTACGTGAAAGCTTCTGCGAACTGCGGTGGGATCCATTCGCCCCCACGCTACCGCTGTGAAGTGCGGGTGACTGACCTTCGACGCTCTCAATGGGACCCCCTTCGGGCTATTCATCACTGAAGCCTGGACAGCGCGGACACTAATCTGCCAGAAGTGGCAAGAGTGTGTGGCTGGCGGCGGACCCGGAAGACTGGACACGTGATCTACATCACAGTGATTCGACGCATTTTTAATGAACTAGATTCCCCAACTAGGGACCTGGGGACAGCGGACCCTATTTAAGCAGCGATCTGGCGTGTGTTCGCCAGCTCCCGATTCACTCTTTCAATCTTTGTATAAATGTAAATAAACCCTTCAGTCTCTTCTCCACCTCGAAGACCCTCTCATCTCTTCGTCAACCCCACTACAGCAGTCTCCCGATCCGGAACCCGGGGACACCGACCTTGGCGAGAGACGGCACAGGCGAAACAGGGGCCCGCATCTAACAACTGGTGGCAGCGGTGGGATCGAAGCGAAATCCCCCAAGACTGGTGGCCTGCTACGGGATGAAGCCCCATACCTAACACCTTCTGAACCAAAACCCGCAGAAGACGCTTTTTTCGCTGAAGGGCGGCAGTGGCGTCATCTGTTTTCGGCAGTGGAAAGCGTACGACAAGGCCGCCGAGACGAGCGTTAATAATAATAATAATTGGTTTTGGGAGAAAGGAAATGGCGCAGTATGTGTCTCATATATCGTTGGACACCTGAACCGCGCCGTGAGGGAAGGGATAAAGGAGGGAGTGAAAGAAGAAAGGAAGAAGAGGTGCCGTAGTGGAGGGCTCCGGAATAATTTCGACCACCTGGGGATCTTTAACGTGCACTGACATCGCACAGCACACGGGCGCCCCTTAGCGTTTTTCCTCCATAAAAATGCAGCCGCCGCGGTCGGGTTAGAACCCGGGGAGTCGAGCGTTGCAAATATTCTTTGAAAGTTAAAGCCTCGTTAATTCAGCTGTTCTAATATTTTTTTCTCTCTGAGTTAGCCGAAAATATTGTAAGCGCTTCAGTTGAAGCAGACAACGGCCGGAACGGCATATTCAAAGGACCCGCGCTCCCTGCAATGCTCTCCTCTACGGTCTCGTCGGACGCTTTCCGCTGCCGAAAACAGATGGCGCTACTGCCGCCCTTCAGCGAAAAAGTGTCGTCTGCGTGTTTTGGTTGCCGATCTCTACGTAGACGATTATATTTTCGCATCATGCATGGCTCAACTAAGTAAGTACCGTTGTCAAACTTGCTACGATACAAAAGTTACCATAATACGCAAGCTCTATGTGCAGTTTCACGGCAAATGAGCCAGAGTTGAGGCGGCGAATTTTTTAAAGTGTTCACGATAAAACGCACTACACTGTAGTTCTACAGTGGCGGCCCTCTGCCCCTATGTGGTATTAGAGCACAGAAATCGCTTTATCCTAATAAAAGTGGTGAAACGCGAATTAAATGTAGAGTGACTCGGCACTATTTTTCCGTCGCTGTTCATCGTGTTTTCGAGATGCGTGAATAGGGTTGGATTAGGATGAGAGCAGGGGATAAAGTTCAATCGTCAATGCTTGAGTAACCTCTAATTTGCAGGGGGCATGCATATAAGCACTCATAACGGAAGGTTGGGAGTAAAGTTTAATGAGAATAAAGCTAATTTTGAAGTGTCCGGGGTGGGTACAACAGTTTGCGATCGCTAACGAGGTGCTAGAAATTATTAGGAAGTACATGACAGCAGGCATACGGACCACAGGAGTGAAATAGCAGGATATGAACGTGGGAGCTAAAGTGCTTTTTGTAGGCACTCTAAAGTTATGACCAGCATCTTAATGATATTCCTGAGAACAAATATACAAAAAAGCTGTCCCTTGACACACATCGATCATAAACTTGGATTTTAACGAAAAGGCTTCAAATGAAATTGGGAAAAACAAATATGCGCATCTCAGTGTCTTGATTTACGCAGACATCTCGACACATCTTCGAGAGGTGCAGCATTCCCTACGAATACTTTCAGGGTCTGTCCTACTGCACACCGCTAGCTGAAGCAGCCATTCAAATTTTTGTTTCTTAGCACAGTTGCATCAAACCTTCATCCTGAGAATTCCTTGTGGCTCGTCCCGTGTAATGTTGGAGCACTCCGGAACTAATGCCACCGACTTCAAACGAGTTCCATAGGTCCCTTTATATAATGGATAAACACGCAGTGACGGTTTCAAAGAATAGTAAAGGTATGACATTTAATCAAGGCTTCGCACAAAACGCACTTGCAGTCCCGAGAGAACTTTTGTAACAGAGCAAAATATCAGGCTGTTGTGTTTGTATTCAATACATTGGTTGAAGTCTAGGTTCGGAACCCTCAGATGCATCATTCCACCTGTGGCCGAAGTCTTCAAATAGTACTTCCAAAGTACTTCCAACGATGTCATCAAATAGTACTTCTAAAGTACTTCCAACGAAGTCACCAAATATGATGGCACCAGTTTTAACGCAAAAGTTTAGTTTAGTTTAGTATATAGTCGTTTAATGTACCAAAAAGACTCAGGCTATGAGGTACGCGTGTTTGTGCAAGCACTGACATTTCTATCTTAGATGCGCATTTTTATTGACACAAAAATGAAAGCTCACATAATCCGTTCTTTAATAAAAAGGATTGAAGTGAACCGTTTTCGTAGCCTAGTTCTCTCATAACTCCACCTTCGATTGAACGTGATGACATTTTGAGTTTTGTTTCTTTTTACCCATGCGGCATTCCATTTAGGCTTAAGCAGCAGTTGCTGCTAGTTGCTTTCCATTTTAATAGCGCGCCAGTGGCCTGGAAGTTCAGTATGGGACTCGGGACTCTCACCTCTCGAGAAAGCATGCAAACCGATTGAAATGTGGGCGCTACTAATGATACAAAACACAAAACAACAGGTCGCGCACTGTAAGTGCAAATTTACAAAACTTTATTACTCTTTTAAGACACATTTTTATACATATGGCCGGATATCATAACCCAACCAATGTTATACCTGCAATCCAGCAGTTTCACCTTGCCTATTTCTTCGCGTCTTTAGTGCGACCGTTTTTGTATCACCTTTACTGAATGTGATTGATGGATAGCCAACACACGTTCTTTCATCGGGAGTTCAATAAAAAATGCGCCAACAATTTTTCTTCGAATTCTCTTTCATGCCCTAATATCTCTGCTCTTTCAAACAGTGGTTCGTATCTTCCTTTGCAGCGCTTACAATGCGACGCTAGGTTTCCGGGATTGGTAATCTGTTCATTTATATTTTGTATCCTTGGTAGCACGTACACTTCTATATGATGAATCAACTTGCCGGCGTGTTAGCCAGCTTGCAAACAAGCACTTTCACAGAGCAAAGAGCATGCAGATAGTTTTGGCAGGAGAGTATGCAGGAGCAGCAATGAGAGCAGAGGTGACGCATTTTTTCAACGCGTCCACGCTATATCACATAATGGACATGCGAGTGATATGCGAGCTTTGACGTTCGCAATCTCATAAGGACTATATGTAACGCCGTTTTATGCGCACTGCTTGCACATACAAGCGCGCACTGACTTTACGGCATCCGATTTTTAGCCCAGGTTGTCAACGCGCCCCGACCAGTTTTTGCTTGATATTTTTCGCCAGTTTGTTTTTCACTTATATCTTGATCATTCATGGTATGAATGAAAGCATTAATAATTAATAAGAAGTAAATAAATTAATAAGTACATAACTAACTACAGTAAAGTAGTTTATCCTCCGTCTCTTATTGGGGAATGGGGGCGTATCTGTGCTTTTTGTTGCGAAACTATTCGATGTAAAAGTGCTGTGAAGGGCGAAATTTTTACGTTTTTGCCGAATCGGATGGACAAAAAGATGTCGCGCAAATAATTTAAAAATTGATCACATTGTTTATTTAACTATACATATTGTTTACTATAGCGTTAATGACACTATGGCAGAAGTAGTGTAACAAGCAAGAATTAACATACAAAAACATCCAGGAATAGGGCTGCAAGAAATTTTCTAGCGGGAGGAAATAACGTCTTCTCGTAAGGCATTGCAAACATAAACATTATGGTAGCAAGGAAGAAACTGTGCTTGGAACAAGAGAGTATGGCATGAAAATGAAATACATTATTGTTATTTGCAGATAAAGGCGTGACGCATGTGGACGTTACTGATATGCTCGAATATAAGTAGGATCTTTTCTTTGTCTTTCACTATCGCGCTTTCCAAAATTCGGGGTCGACCGACGCGCATGTCACAGCCAAGGCGAAGAGCAAACAAAGTTTAAAGATAAGAGAATAAAAAAAAAACAGGCTTTCTGGCTACCTTCGCCTGACATGTTTCACCGTTGCCGTGTGAGAAAACTGGCACGGCTGCAGCGAACTGCCGATGAGTCAGTAAAGGCGTCGACGCGGGGTCAACTCCCGGCATACACGCGGCGGCGACATCCGACAGCATCCTTTCTGCTGTCTGCGGAAAGGAAATAAGACCGGCTCCACGCCGTCGGCAGGCTAATTTCGGCAGGGTGCCCACAATGACCTAGAACCGGATAGCGCCTTATACCCCTGTCACACAGCCAGTTTCAATCACCCTCGAGTCGAGGGTCTTCGAGATTCTCAATCGCCATTTAACTCGCCGCTGCTACACGGCAAATTTCAATGGCCATTGAAATGGTTCTCGGGCTTACGCCACGGATGTGTGGCGCCACAATCGCTACTTGGATTTTGTAAAAATAACAAAAATATTTGATAAATATATAATAACTGCTCAAATACAGGCATACGCGAAACTCGTTCAAAACCCTTTTAATTGCACGTACGCGACCGACGGACAGACGCAGAGATTGCTGTAGCCACTCTAATAAAGACGAGCCAAAACCAAGCCAGTCCAACTGCGTCGGAGCGCTGCTTCGTCAGGCTTAACAGCTCAATCGCCATGATATCTGAAAAACAAGAGCTATTTGTCTCTTGAAACCTTATGCGAGGGTAAGAATGGGCAAATCGAAGGCGAACACAACAGCTTAGAACACTATATTGCTTTGAGGGATTAGCGACGAAGCTGTTATCGCTGTGAATCGGGCGGGCAGGGTGCCGCCATGTTGTCAACGCGAAGTACGCAAGCAACGCAAAGACTGCAACGCAATATTAATGCGTTTAATGCACTTAAAACCATTCTAAAACAATTTTAAAATAATTTTATAGGCTGCTTGCATTAAATTTTCTGCGAATAATGTTTGTTCATGTTTTTGCACCGTGAATGTGTCGTGTACGAAAGTGCGCTTGGCGCTGCTCGAAGCAACGCTAGCAACCTTGGGCAGCGCTCGAAGGCCCTCGAAATCTCAATGGAGTTCTGCGCTACTCGTTGACTCTATAGGCTATTGACTCGATCGCCTTTGAAACTGCCCGTGTGGCAGCGCTTGATCGCCTTTGAGTCGATAGACTATCGGCTCGAGGGCCCTCGAAATGCCCGTGTGACAGGGGTATTGGAAAACAAACACCCTTCCATGTCCTTCCTTCCTATCGCTCCCCTCTATATTTCTTCTCGCTATCGTCCCCCTTTCCCTTTCACATCCGCCGCCTGCAGCTGCGTAGCTAAAGATTTCATATAGCAATTGCGGCGGCCGGCAACATTCTTTTCCTATACCGTTTTTTTTTAACTGAACCACCGCTACTACTTTCCTTGCCGGGGAACGGTGACGGCGGGCGAGACAAGCCGCCTTTTCCCACGCTTCCTCTGGATCACAGAGGACGACATCGGAAGTGTTGATCTTCCAAGAATTGGAGTTCAATGGTCGCTTCTGCGTCACGGTGCCATCATCGATGTGACCATCGGAACACGAGCCCCCGCAACCAGATCTGCTGCGAGGGGGAAACGATGCGGTGGGCCGCATTCCAAGCCTTCTAGAGGGATTGCTGATTGGACACTCTCCAAGTGCCGAGTCTCCCCAGTAAAACTAGTGGCCTACATGATTATGCTAAAGAGATCACTTCAGATAATTCTTGTTCGCCAGGTGCTGATGTGAATATGTAAACAAACTTGTAAAGCCTTCTACGGCGCCTACGCCTCTCTCTATACTACGTCTCTAACATTCTCGTCTCCTCTCCTGCCCAACCACGCTGCCTGAGTCCCGAAAATACGCGAGTTGTTGACACCTTTGCTTCACATAGGTTTCATGTGTCCTTTCTGTTTAAAGAGAGCCACAAAATAAAGTAAAAACAGGCTGGTGCGAACGCATGTAAAATGTAGAGACATTATAAAATTAAATATGTCACACTCGCTCAGTCGCACGGCAGTCGAGTCACGTCTCCCAATTTCAGAAAGCGTGAGGCTATTCTCAGCAGCATTTGAACAAGCCGTCAACTATTTGCATAAAGAAAAGTAATCAACAGCACGCTGGTTTCAATGTCGCTGAAAGTGTGTCATATACATTAGGAAAACAGCGAGAGCTCGTCGCTGTCGTCGTCGAGAGCTCGTCGCCAACACATTTTTTTTTTATTTTGCACTAATTGGAGTTACGGGGCCAGCCTAAATGACGTATTGAACATTATTCGAATAGTTATTTAGAAAAAAATTTAAAAAATCAGCAAGCAGTTTTAATCTGCAGCCATAAAAAACGGAAGTACGACCGACTTCTCCCCCGTGGTTGGGAACACTTCCAGAAGAGAATTTGAATGCGCTTCCTTTATTTGGAAACAGCTGAATTCGACACGACCGCCATTTTCTTGTCCAATGCGTAGCTCGAACAGTGCAGCACTGCAGCTTGATCAGCGCGAAATAACGAATTAGGTGCGGGTGGCTGCGGTTAGGGTCCCCCTACCAGCGCCGACAGTTTTCTGAAACTGCGTAATACCTTTAGACATGCCAGTGGCCTTTCGCAATGCTCCACAGAAAACAAAATGGCGACTGCCTTCTGGCTTATGTCTACTCGCTCCTTTTGCGTTGTAGAGGTGAGTTTACAAAAAAAAACAAGAGATTTTCATGGTTCAAGATACTTGCAGAAATCTTATCTTCAAGGAATAGCCAGCAATGCCGTCTATATATCTGCAGTGTTAGCTCCCACGAAAGTGGCTCCAAAGATTTAAGCTGTGCACAGGCCACGACGTTCGATTCCGAGCCATGTGGGACTCTTTAGCAGCATTCCTGGAATCTTCGGAGGGGCGACGGCAATTGCTCTTGCCATTGCGCTCGTGCACGAATGCTGCTGTGTACACCATGTTTTGGACTTGGAAAATTCCATTGATGTAGGCGTTCGTCCCTTCTACATCGTTTCTTGTCATACTTGAATGTTAGAAAGAATGCCTATAAAAATTCATTTGAAGAAAGGCCAGTACTTGACACGCACAAAACAAACATTATATACATGTCAGTGCTTTGGCATGCATAATGAAAAGTGCTCAGACCAAACACATATGACGAAAACGAAAAGCTAGCCACTACCCTATACAGGTGCCAGCTTTCAAGTAAACGTGTTTTGGACGCTTCTGCTCTGGCCTAATTATGGTCCCATGCCGACAAACCCGTAACAATTGCATAAATTAAAACAAATAATATGGTTATCAGTAAAACCAAAGTGCGTGAGTGCCGAGCGGGGACAATTAGTATAATGAAAAGGCGCATACTGTTGAAAATAGAAATTTGATGCTAATAGTAAATAAGAGAATAAACAGGAAAAGACTATGTTTGTGTTGGTCGATGGCTACTTTCGAGTGGACGGTTACTTTTTTCTTCACCTTATGTGGATGCCCTACTCATGCTTAAACTATGATGTCTACCTTTTGCGTAGCTTAACAGTGGCGACAAACAAATAGGGTATATTATTTATATTTATCATCTTCAGATATTTAGAAGTTAAATAAGCACATAAAGAAAACAAATGAGCTTAAGAAAAACGGAATGGTATGCGTTGGTGTGCTGGTTTGCTGACAATGTGCTTAGAGAAGTTCTCACGCATTTGGTGAAAGGACATTCAACGTCGTAGCTGTCATTTAAACATACAAAGGCGTTACAGCAAGGCGTCGATCGTTTATTGTTCATGGGGGCATAACTTCCTGGAGCGATTCAGGCTATTAGGGAAATTAAACCCCCATTAACCTAACATAAACCAAACCAGTACACGGTTATTGCAGTACATGGACCTCTAGAATTTCTCCACTATCAATATTCGAGCGCCACAGCCCGGACCGAACCCGTGTCTTCCGGGTCAGCAGCCGAGCGGCATAACCACTGAGCCACGCCACGCGGGGGTGGGCGTGAATCGTTGCGTTTCTAAGTTGTTTATACGGCGATGTCCGTAACGCCTCAGGTCGGTGTTTTAGTTCGCGCGGCTCTTTTTTGTTGGCAGGTTTCAAACACCTTGAACTGAAGCGCTGCTGTTAATTGGTTGCCAATTCTAAAAAAAAAAAACGTGGACGGCCTGCTACGACTACCAGGTCTAGAGCAATCCCAGCGGAATATTTTGAGCAGCTTTTCTTGCTGTCTCTACTGAAGCAAAAAATTGTATATCATCAATTCGTTATTTGTGTTATTTTTTTTACTGGACCCTCCAAATCTTCAAGCCCGAATGGGCTATAAACATCCTGAGAAACGAGATCCGTGCATTAATTTTTGTATACACCGCCGTTTCGGTACACTCCCACTATAGTGCTTGTTAGATTAGATGGGTGTTTGTTAGGCAAAAGGTTCCTGTGGTTTCTGAGCAAAACGCTCAAATTTTCGAAACTGGACGTCGTAGTAACATTGGCTTCAAAGCGACAAAAAAGTAGCTTTGTTGAAGTGCTGCAAAAATTGACGTATGCAGATAATTTGCTTGGAAGTGGAAAAAAAGAACTTAAGTATAAAATTACAGGCAACAAACGCAGGTCAGCTGGGTAGCCAATTTTGCAAAGTAACGAAGCCACCGGCTAACCTCAGATAACCATTTTGCAGCGTCTTGGTTAAACACCCAGCAACTTGAAAATGTCGGCTCGGCTAATCCTGCAACCGTTACAAGTAAGCATCGAATATTGGATATGTTCAGTGTATGAAGACCTTGTAGCTTGCTCCAAACGAAATTGCTTACGATTCAATTGCCGACAGCGAGAGTTTTGATGAACAAGAACTCGTTGAACACCCAGAGCCCTACGCCAGGCGTATTTGCCAGAATTCAGCACCATGATGGTCACCCGCAGAATGGATCTTTCCAGCACAACTTCCTCAGCCTTGTTACTCGGCAAAAATTTCATGTCGCAAATATTACCCTACCCTGTTCCTAGCTGAGGATCTTTCTAACGAGCAATGGATAAATCGAAAGGCCGCTGCCGTATGTGTTGTGATTTGCCGTTTGCGGATATGACTATCATAATTCCGCCATCCCGCAGCTCTGCACCGTACTCCGCTGTGTTGTTCTGTTATCGTGCTGTTTTTTCCCTGCGCTCTTCCGTGGTCGTGCCGTTTTGTCGCTATGCTGTTCTGTCGCTGTGCCGTTTTGTCCGGCATTCTGTTTTCACGCGTGCTAATTCTTCCTTGTGCTGTTTTCTCGCCACGCTGTTTTTTGCATGTGCTATTATGTCGCTGCGCAGTTCTTTCCCTCTGCTGTTTGTCGCTCTGCTGTTTTGTGGGCTGTTCTGATGTATTCTGTTTTGTCGTGTGCTGTTCTTTCATGAAGCCAAGTGCGACACCGCCTCCAGCTTTCCGCATTTGTCGATCTCCATCACCCCAAAGCCGCACCTCCTGGCCTCCGCCGGAAAACTAGTGGGCGCGACCGATGGGGTGAGGTGGCTGGACGTCTGCCGCCGAAAGAGATACCCCTGCCTGTAGTCATGTTACAAACAAAGCAATGTGCTATTGGATGGAGTACCAGCGATGGTATTAGTTGATAACGGTGCTACTGTTTCAGCTATGAGTGCTGCGTTTAAGCGTCGCCTTGGACGTGAAGTTTTGTTTCGATGGGACAAATATGTCCAGTTTTTTGGTGTGAGTGGCGAACCATTGCCTTCAGTTGAGGTGTGTAGTGTTAAGGTTTCCTTGAGTGGTGAAGAGTCAGCACGGAAATAGCGGTGCTCGCTCGGTTGACGCACGACGTTATTCTTGGCCTCGACTTACTGCAGATGTGTGGAGCTAACGTCGACTGTCACGCCGGTGTGCTCAACGTCGGCAAATGTTCCACCTCTGTCCTTGTGGAAGGCTCATGCAGTGGAAAAAGTGCAATCTCTGTTACCCGAGATACGGTCGGGCCTCCTACTTCAGCTCTATGCGTGCCAGTTTCCTGTCCCAATACCCCTCTCGACGTATTGGATGCGACTGAGGAGCCGAAGCATCTGAACTGCATGATGAAGAACATCTTGGTTCGTCATGCCATGGTTTCAGTGACCAACACAAGCACTGAACTCTGGACAGTAAATTGTTCGACAGAATCTGTAGTTCTGCCTGCAGGCCCGAAGCTTGCGTCATACAGCCACGACACGCCGGTATCCGTCGGCTTGGTTACCGCCGCCTTGGGCATACCAGCACCAGAGCTTTACGACGAGTCGCAGTTTCTTCGCATGATCGACAACTCGCTTTCCACGCATGAGTGCCGTGGTCTGTTGGCCATCCTCCGGGGACACTCCACTGTGTTCGACTTTTCACAGCCCGGCGGCGCACCTTCTATCCCCTCATCTCGGACCCTGCACAGGGTTGACACTGGCGCCTCACATCCGATCCGACAAAAGCCCTATCGAGTGTCTCCGTCTGAACGCAAGGTGATCAATGAACAAGTGCAGGAGATGTTAACCAAAGGTGTTATACAAGAGCCCTCGAGTCCCTGTGCTGCTCCAGTAATCCTTGTTCGAAAAAAGGATGGATCATTGCGTTTCTGCGTGGATTACCGTCGTCTAAACGCCGCCACAATAAAAGACGTATACCCTCTTCCTAGAATTTACGATGCCATCGACTGCCTTTTTTCAGCGTCCTACTTCTCTTTTATTGACCTCCGGTCGGGGTATCGGGAAATCCGTACGCATCCCACGAATAAGGAGAAAACAACGTTTATTACACCTGACGGCATTTATGAATTTAATGTAATGCCATTCGGCCTTTGTAATGCGCCCGCCACTTTCGAGAGATTTATGGACAATATATCCCGTGGTTTGAAATGGGAGAAACGCATGTGCTACCTTGACGACGTTGCCTTTTTCGGAAAGACGTTCAGTAAGCGTAACGACCGGTTAGCTCTCGTCCTGGACTGCATGCGTAAATCTGCTCTTGTTCTTAACTCTAACAAGTGCCACTTTGGTGCGCTTCAAGCGTTATTGCTTGGACACCCCTTTGAAAAAGACGGCGTCGGACCTGATCTAGCCAAGACTGCACCTGTCGAGTCGTTCAAGCTACCACAGTAAGTCAAAAAGCTGCGAAGTTTCTTGGGCTGATGATCATAGATTCGCCGCTTTATTCGTCGCCTTGCGGACATCTCATACCCCCTGACAGGCTTGCTTCAGAACGATGAGGCTTACGAGTGGACCCCAGAGGGCGATTCCGCCTTCCGTCAACTAAAATTCCTTCTTACGTTCCAACCTGTGCTTCGCCACTATGATCCTTCCGCGCCCAAGAGATTCATGGCGACGCCAGTTGTGTTGGTCTCGGCGCTGTGCTCATCCAGCGCTGCGACAACAAAGAACACGTGGCTGCGTATGCAATTCGCTCACTCGGTAAGCCGGAGCGTAATTATACGGTCACCGAGCAGGAATGCCTCACCGTCGTCTTCGCCACGCAGAGTTTCCGTTCATGTCTACATGGACGCCCGTTCACCATCATCACCGACCATTGTGCCCTCTGCTGGCACGTTAACCGTCGTGACCCGTGTGGGCGCCTTGCACGCTGGGCTGTCCGGCTACAAGAGTTTTACTACACAGTCGCCTACAAGAGCGGTCGCCGGCACGCTGACGACGGTTGTCTTTCGCGGTTGCCTCTTCCTGAGACGAGCTCTAACATCCATGATTTCGACCACTGCGTCGCGTCAGTCTCACCGTGTTTTCCCGTCCTCAGTACATTCCAATCCGAACAGCAGCGAGATTCGACCCTGCGGTCTCTTCTTGCGGTGGCTCAAGACCCCTCCGGTGGAAACCACTTCTGCTCGCGAGATGGTCTGCTCTGGAAGAAAAATTATTCTTGAACGGGCCAGCGCTTCCTTCTAGTAGTTCCGGAGAGCCTGTGCACCTCCTTTTTGCAGGCCATTGTTGAGCTCGCGCTTCCTTCCTGCTGTTGTGTTCGGCGAATTTGACGTGTGGAGGATTTCCTGAGGACCACCGCGAGGGTGGGTGAGCCCTCTGGGGGAGACGTGGCTACAGGAATGCCAGAAGCAGCGACGATAATAGCGTGCCCACGTGTTCGAACAGGTCATCGGGTGCAGCGACGATATTAGCGTCCCCACGTATTCGTTCTGGTCATCAGTAGACGAAGTACCAGATCAGTGTTGCCCTCTTCAGTCACGCTGGGGTTGAACAATTGCCCGAGAGCTGCGCCTTCAACAGAGGTTCCGCGTTCCGGTCATCAGTACAAGAACTTTCATCCCCTGTTGGGAGACAGCCCGCATTCATGTGTCACGCAGGCGCCTTCCGGTTCCACATGGGCGCAGTCCGGACCCACGTGCGCGCCCACCTGGAGGCCGCGTGGACGACAACGTGACCGGGTCCTGTTCCCTTTCCCTCGACCGAGCTGCGAGAGAACATCAGGATCGCTCTGCCGTGGGTGGTACCATGGGTGCCATCGTGTGATTGGACATCATACTTCGAACTGTATTCCCCAGTTAGGGATCTGGGGAATACAAAGAGTATTTAACGAGCTGCTTGTTTGCTACCGGATTAGAGCCCCCCCTCTTGAGAGATACCCTTTGCTGGGAGAGACTCCTGACTGCTAAGAGGCTCTCTTTACTGAGAAGCACTCTCAGTTGCGCTACTTGTACATTATGTAAATAGTCTTTGTGTAAAGGTTTTCAAGTTTTCTTCCTGCGATCGTCCTCGTCTCTTCGCCGGCACAGTCACGCTACCTGAATCCCAACAACTGGTGGCAGCTGTGGGACGTCCACGTGAAGTTACCAGCTCCAACGGACCTCGGCAGCTACGGGACTGACGGGCGTAAGCTGTACCTTGGCAGTGTGAGCGCCTAATGTTTTCGGTTCATTTCGCCAGACCGTACGAGCACAGGAAGATACTAGGTGCGGATTCCTGTTGCCTGAGAAATTGATTTAGGGAAACTGTTTTGTCCACTTCAAGCTAGGGCTTTTGTTTTAGTGGGCTTTCTAGCGCATGGTGAAATTCATGATGGAGAAGTTAAAAGTGCAGGAGCTGCTCGAAATTTTCCAAGAGCTGGGGATTTCGCTACATTCTGCGAAAATAAAAAACGAATTTCTCGAGGTTATGCTGCATGAGGAGGTGACTACTGAGGAGGTCGACGAGGCTTGGGAAGCGATTGTTGGACGCAAAGAAGAGCAGAAAAAACGAGAGTTCTGCGAGCAGAAAGAAAAAGAAGAGCTTCGGTTGGCTCAAGAGAGACGGGAGTTGTGCGACCAGAAACAAAATGAAGACTTTCGGTTGGCACAAGAAAGACGGGTGTCGCTCGAGCTCACTGCCCAAAGGGCACTAGTGCAGCACGCAAGCGAAGCAGCTAGGCTCAGTGGAGCCCTGAAATAGGGCCCAACCTTGCTGAAAGAGGTCAAGCGTCGACAGCAATGAAGACGAAGACCGAACCGCCAATCTCTTAATAGACGTCAATAAAGGTTTTCTCTCTCTCTCGAGCAGAAAGAAAAAGAAGAGCTTCGGTTGGCTGAAGAGATACGGGAGGTCCGTGAGGCAGAGGAAAAAGCGAGAGAACATGCTCGAAAAATGAAGGAGCTCCAAATCGCGTCGAACGGAGGGAATATGGAGTGTCTTAGCCCTGTAGCTTCGGTAGAGGAGCAAGGGAGGCAGGGATTGCAGGATCTCGTCTCACCATACCGCGTGGGAGGCGATATTGCACTCTTTTTGGTAAATTTTTAACGTGCATGCGGGAAGGTGCAAATCGACAACAGCGTTTGGTCGGAGAAGTCACTTCCTCTTCTTCCGGGCTAGCTGGTCGAAATGGTGGTTCGCCTCTCAAATGAAGAGTGTGATGACTACGAGAAGGTAAAGAACGCACTGTTTAGAAAGTGCTGGCATTCTGCTGAAGCCTTTAGGCAGCAATTCAGGCAGGCAAACAAAGGCGGAGAGTCACATACGGACTTCGCGTACCGGCTTAAATTCAACTTAAACGAGTGGCTTAAAGTCTCCGAGGTGCACAGAAGTCATGACAAGGTACTGGAGTGCATCGCACTAGAGCAGTACTATAGCGCGATTCCAGATGATCTGAGGATATGGCTGCAAGATAGGCTAACAGATATAGACCTAGACAAACAGCACAGCTCGCAGACGAGTATTACGTTCGCCGAAACTTCCAAAGCAAGGCAGGTTACGATAGCAGGTTAGGAAAGGGAGAAACCTATTTAAAGAGAATCCCCGACCGAAGGGTGCCACCAGCACGCCGGGATCACCGAACAGAGGACGCGGGATAAAAAGGAGGAGGTAGCGAAAAAAGGATTCAGTCCACAAATCAACCGATTCGCCTAAACTGCAGGCACCCGCAGCTCGCGCGTTTGAAGAGCGAAAGCCCATTGTCTGCTATAATTGCAACAAGGAGGGTCACATCTCATTGAACTGCAAACAGCAAAAGATGGCGTTCGCGTGCATAGGAGAGTCGGGGGAAAGCCTTAAATTGCTGGAGCCATACGTGCGGGACGTGGCGATAAATGGCGAGAAATTCAGAGCACTGCGGGATTCAGCGGCTACCATGGATGTTGCTCACCCGTCCTGTGTTTCCTCCACGGACTACACTGGCGAATGCACCTGGATTAAGCAGGTCGCCGAAGAACAGATTGCATGCTTGCCTATATAGAAGGTGACTCTAGAGGGGACATTTGGCAGGCTAGACACAGAAGCGGCAGTTAGCGCAAGCTTGCCGACCCACTTGCCCTTCCTGTTTTCGAACAAATCCTAGCAGCTGCTGAAAGAGAAAGGTCTCTCTTTAGCCTCGGGCTTGGCTTGGAGGGCGCTAACACGTTCTCGAGCGCGAGAGCTCGCAAAGAAACTCGAGTGCGCTCCGATAAATGAGCAGGCACCGAATCACTCTCCCGGCTAGCCGGGGGATTCTTGCAGGAAAACTGATCCGTCTAAACCGCATGAGCATGACCATGAAGGTGTTCCCGAACAAGCGGTAGCTCATGAAATCCAAGGAACTGCCGATTCCGTACAGAACGGGGCAACAGGAACCAACGCGAAGGGTTCGAAATTAACCTCTGCTCCGACTTGTTGGGAGGAGTTGACTAAGGTTGATAGGAAAGCACTTATTGCAGAGCAGAAAAGCGACCCATCGTTAAGAGCTCTAAGGAATAAGGTGAGCGAGGGAGTCGCGAGAAAGAACATCAGCTTTCATGAAAAATCAGGCCTTCAGTACCGGAAATACTGCGACTCAAAGGGACGCACATATGATCATCTCCTATTGCCTAAGAAGTACCGGCGGCAGCTTCTAGAGCTCGCACACGGAAATGCATGGGCGGGCCACCTGGGCATAAAGAAAACAAAAGCTAAATTAGCCCTGGAATATTACTGGCCTGGCTGCTGGAAAGATGTGGAACAGCCTGTTAGATCTTGCGACACCTGCCAGCGGGTCGGCTAGTCGACGGATAAATGGAAAGCGCCCATGACACTAGTTCCCATCATTACAGAGCCCTTTCGGCGTAATAGATACTGTCGGCCCGCTGCCAGCGTCCAACTCTGGTTGTCGCTACTTTGTGACATCACTGTGCGCGGCAACCAAATTTCCCGAGGCCATTCCCTTGAACGAGCTAAGTTCCGCACGTGTTGTAGATGCCCTTTTGTCAATATTCTCTCGCGTGGGATTTCCTGCAGAGATACAAAGCAATAACGGAAGCGTGTTCACAAGATGCTTGACAACAACGTCCTTTGAACGGTGTGGGATTAAAATAATCCGCAGCTGCATTCACCACCCTCAGTCAAGGCCAGTAGAGCGCATGCACTCTGTGCTAAAGCGGAAACTTAGGTCTCTGTGTTTTGAGCATAAGAGTGATTGTGAAATCTGCATTCCAGCAGCACTCTTTGCAATGAGATCCGTCCCCCACGAAAGCACAGGAGTCAGCCCCGCTGGGCTGACTCCTGCGCATGCGCATGCGTTGCGCATGCTGAGGCAGTCTTGGGAGGGCTACGAAGAGGATCCCTGTGTAGGGGAATACGTCCTCAAGCTACCGGAAAGACTTACGAAAACCAGAGACGTCAGATGCGTCATAGTGCCCTGATGCATCATAGTGCCCTGCGAAACCAGATGCGTCATAGTGCCCTGTGAAAGTGACTATACGTCACCAATCATTATTGTAGAGGTTCTAGGCAAGAATCCGGGACCTTGAGTGGACTACCGGAGACTGAATTCAATCACAGTGGACCCGACCTACCCCATTCCGAACATCGAGAAGAGGGTTGAAACAGTAGCTAAATCAGAATATATATCCACACTGGATTTAGTTGCTGGCAGGTTCCACTCACTGAGCGCGCCAGCAGGTACGCAGCATTCGTGTGCCCCGCGGGCACGTTTCGCCCAGTTATGCTGTTCATAATCAGGTAGCATACCTAGGAGTACGTTTTATTTCTTTCCGCCAAGGATAAGTAAGAGCGAGTGGTGTAACGTACCTTGACTCTGAGGTATTGGGGCAGGCAAAATTGAACACCACGTCGGCCAAAACGAGTCACCTATTCCGTACCGCGTGCCCTCTAAGCACAACCTGATTTCTTGTAGCGAATTGTCTTCCTTTCCATGTGCGCCTCGAGCGGGAGCACATGCCTTGGACAGGTGCCCTTTCTAAGCACCTCGTCGGGAGACACCATGTGTTCATTCAGGCAAAACATTTGATATCTACAAGTTTTAGTTGAAGTTTTTTTTTGCTAAGTGCAGTTTTCGCCCTGAGTTTTGGTCTGGCGGGATGAGTCGGTTCTGAGGGCACTTGCTTTTGTCAGGCGTGGTTTGGCGTCTGTGATCCCTTTTGGCTAGCATTGCAGAGAATTTCTCAAAACGGCCATCTGACGAGGAGAATCGATGCCGAGCTTCGGCACTGAAGGTCATCCGAAGACTCCCAGAGAGCATCTGGTTCCTGGCACGCCCAGTCATCCGAGCTACGTGCGAACAGTTCATTTTCCGGGCACAATATCTGGCGGCGGGGGTGCTGTTGCGCTAGCGCTACCTTCCTGCTGTTGTATTCGGCGAGTTTGACGTGGGGAGGATTCGCTGAGGACCTCCGCGAGGGTAGGTGAGCCCTCTGGGGGAAACGTGGCTACAGGAAAACCGGAAGCAGCGACGATAATAGCGTCCCCACGTGTTCGAACAGGCCATCGGGTGCAGCGACGATATTAGCGTCCCCACTTATTCGTTCTGGTCATCAGTAGACGAAGTACCAGATGAGTGTCGCCCTGACGCTGGGGTTGAACAATTGCCCGAGAGCTGCGCCTGCAACAGAGGTTCCGCGTTCCGGTCATCAGTACAAGAACTTTCATCCCCTGCTGGGAGACAGCCCGCATTCATGTGTCACGCAGGCGCCTTCCGGTTCCACATGGGCGCAGTCCGGACCCACGTGTGCGCCCACCTGGAGGCCGCGTGTACGACAACATGACCGGGTCTTGTTCCCTTTCCCTCGACCGAGCTGCGAGAGAACATCAGGACCGCCCTGCCGTGGGTGGTACCATCAGTGCCATTGTGTGATTGGACATCATTCTTCGAACTTTATTCCCCAGCTAGGGAACTGGGGAATACGAAGAGTATTTAACGAGCTGCTGGTTTGGTACCAGAGGATAGCCCACCTCTTGAGAGATACCCTTTGCAGGCAGAAACTCCCGACTTTTAAGAAGCTCTCTTTACTGAGAAGCACTCTCAGTCGCCCTACTTGTACATTATGTAAATAGCCTTTGTATAAAGTTTTCCAAGTTTTCTTCTCCCGATAGTCCTCGTCTCTTCTGCGGCACAGTCACGCTACCTGAATCCCAACACCATGCACGACGACCCTACATCTGGACATCTTGAGTCGGCACGAACGCTCCACCGTGCCAAGGCCCGCTTCTAATGGCCCAAAATGCGGGCCACGACTGAGCGTTATGTCGCAAGCTGCACTCAGTGTCAACAATACAAGTGGCCAACTAGCGTTGCCGCTGGTCAGCTTCACCCTGTGACACCACCAGCCGCACCGTTCGAGCAAGTGGGCATAGACCTCCTTGGCCCATTTCCCAAATCCTATCATGAGAACCGATGGATAATGGTTTGTGTTGATTTCCTGACTCGGTATTGTGAAACGGCCGCCCTACTATCGTCTACGGCGTATCAAGTGTCCTTGTTTATGCCGCGCTCTATAGTTCTCCGCCATGGACCCCCAAAAGTTATCATGAGTGACCGTGGTCGGCAGTTCACCGCTGACGTCGTGGAGCAGCTTCTCCGTATTTCCGCATCGCAATTAGGCATTCCTCGCCTTACCATCCCCAGACGATTGGGCTAACTGAGCGCACGAACTGAACGATCACCAACATGCTTAATGTCATCATCATCATCAGCCTAACTACACCCACTGCAGGGCAAAGGCCTCTCCCATGTCTCTTCAATTAACCCTGTCCTTTGCCAGCGGAATCCACCCTTTGCCTGCAAACTTCTTAATCTCATCCGCCCCCCTAACCTTCTGCCGCCCCCTGCTACGCTTACTTTCTCTTGGAATCCACTCCGTTACCCTTAAGGACCAGCGGCTATCTTGCCTTCGCATTACATGCCCTGCCGAAGCCCATTGCTTTCTCTTGATTTCGACTAGGATGCCATTAACCCGTGTTTGTTCCCTCACCCGCTCTGCCCGCTTCCGGTCTCTTAACGTTACACCTATCATTTTTCTTTCCATGGCTCGCTGTGTTGTCCTTAACTTAAGCTGAACTCTTTTCGTTAGCCTCAACGTGTCTGCCCCGTAGGTGAGTACCGGTAAGATAAGGCTGTTGTAGTTTTCTCTTGGGGGAAATTGGTAAACTCCCACTCCTGATCTGCGAGAACTCCATATGCGGTCCACCCCATTCTTCTAGTTATCTCCCCCTCACGATCCGGATCAGCTGTCACTACCTGCCCTAAGTAGACGTATTCCATCACAACTTCCAGCCTCTCGCTGCCAATTGTGAGCTGTTGTTCCCTTGCTAGGCTGTTGAAAATTACCTTGGTTTTTTGCATGTTAATTTTTAGACCCATCGTTCTGCTCTGCCTGTCTAACTCATTGATCATGATTTGCAGTTCACCTCCTGAGTGACTCAGCAAGGCAATTTCATCAGCGAATCGCAGATTATTTAGGTATTCTCCATTTACTCTTATTCCCAACCGCTCCCAATTCATGGCTAGGAACACCTCCTGTAAACAGGCAGTGAATAGCACTGGCAAAATCGTGTCTCCTTGCCTCACGCCCTTCCTTATTCGAATTTTATTGCTGACTTTATGGAGGACTATAGTAGCTGGGCAGCTGCTATATATATCTTCCAGTATTTTGACAGAAGGCTCTTCTACCCCCTGATTACGCAATGCCTGTATGACTGCTGAGGTTTCCACTGAGTCGAATACTTTCTCGTAATCAATGAAAGCTATATATGGAGGTTGGTTATATTCTGCGCATTTCTCTATCACCTGATTGATATTGTGAATATGATCTATTGTAGAATATCCTTTACGAAAGCCTGCCTGATCATTTCGTTTAATGTACGTTGATTCCAAACACAAAAACTGGGGCAGCGTCCTGCCGTCCATCACCTACGCTTTCAATACCGCGTGCCATGAGACTACTGGCTTCAGCCCCTTGTTTTTACTATATTCTCGCCCTCCCCACTGCATCCTGGACAACATACTACCATTTCCTGCCAAGCCTCGTGAAGATTCCTCCATCGCCGAGACACAGTCTCGCCGGAGAGGCCTTGCGTTTCGCCCGACTTTGTATCCTCGCCTTCCAGGATCGGTCCAAAGCGCGCTACGATGCTCAGCACCTCACTTACAGCCCTGGTGATTTGGTCTGGTTGTGGCGGCCTGTCCGAAAGCGGGGACTGTCCCAGAAGCTGCTGTGCCACTACGATGCACCCAATGTTGTTATTGAGAAAGTTTGAGAGGTCAACTACCGCATAGCGCGTCTCACGGCAAGCGGCCGTTGATCTGCACGAACTGACGTGACTCACGTTGCCCGGCTGAAGCCGTACCATTCCAGCTATGCTTTTTGACTCGGCCTGCGGGCTTCGGTTGTGTAGTGGAAAGTGTGACGCCCATAAATAGGCGATGCCTAGTATATTTGGTCGGCATCGTTGAGTACGCAGAAGAGGAGTAGAACGAGGTGGTTGGTTGCGTCACGTGCTTTGCAAACGGACCCCAGCTGGTTTCAGTCGCCCGTTGATACATCGGCCAGTTTGGCCGATGTATCAACGCAAGTTCTGCCGATGTATTACTTCCCATATGATAGCGGCAAAGAGTAGATGACTCCCTCCTGGCAGGGGGAAAATTGTTTTGCATGCCTTTCCAAGAAGCCGCATGGTTCACTGTGGGCTGAATTAACTTTCTTCACCAGGCTCGACAATTGAATAGGTACCGAAAACTTAAACTCATCCCCCGCATGCTTTCCAGTTATCTTCAGGTTGTGCGAAACCTCATGCAGATAACGCACAATGGCAACTTTCTTTTTCTCCATTATAATTTTGCTGCTGGCATCAGACCTTAACTTTTTCTGCAGTTTTTCTGCTATAGAAACCAAAACTTCTGAAGGGTAACCAGCCTGTGTCAGACGATCTACTTGGTAGTGGTAGCTTTGCTCCCACCTGTGCTCACATGCTTTCTTTACAACATTGTGAGAAACTGGATGCACAAATGCTCTCTTCAGAATCTTCTTATGGGTTTATGAATATGGCAGGATGGGTTTTCGACCATGGTGCTAAAAAGCCTAACATACACGGGATGAAGTGAATTGAAGTGAGAGATATAAAACAAACTCATAAAATATGTAAGGGATCGTTGGATGCCCACGGTTTTGTTCGAAAAGTCCGTCCTTTGGTTGCCGGCCCCGCGCCGTGAAGCGGCGATTTACTTGTTAATCCCCGTCAGTGGGTCGGCAAGAAGCGTGCAGGGCTAAATAGACGGAAGGTTACAACGCACCAGCCGAGGCCGCGACAGAGCTATACGGAAGGAGGGGGGACGTTTTCCCGGAACTCCTCGAGGTACCCGTTTTGCGGCGACGATGCGGCTACGGGCGGCGACACGAGCAGTGATTCTATCGAAGCCGCCATACGCCGGCTGTCCCTCTTCGCCCTAGCAAAGAGCGTCTGGATTTGAAGGATCATCCCCACCAGGTGAGAAGGGTTCGGACACTCGCGCTTGACTGGGAGCAATTAAGCGAAACGTACGGTAGGCGCCACGGCGTCTACGACACGCAAGGACGTTGTATGCCAACAGTTCACGGGGAACGGGCCGGCTAAAGAAACGTAGCTGGACAAAAGGGATCCCGCCACACGTTCAGAGGCAGCAACGACGTGGTTGGCGCCGCATTCCGGTTTTTGGGGGGACGTATGTCAACAGTCGTCACGAAGACGAGTGGTTTGTTGTTCGCGGCGGTAGTGGTTCAGTTGAGATCGATAATTGGCATAATGCTGGGAGCCGCCAGGGTCACAAGTTCTCGGGGTGCCGGAGACACATGAGAGTGTTTTGGTGTATTTTCATGTGTTTCTCTTTTTACTTTGTAAGACAGAGAGTTTGGGTAATACTGTAGAAGTATGGCGCGTGGCTCGTAAACCTAGTGGGCCAATCAATTTGTGGGCCCATTCTCGGAATGTCATTCGCTAAAGCAATTTTTGTTCTTTCCGTTTAATACATTTTAGGGAGAGGGTTTCGAACCTTGCCGAAACTGGAAAGCGTGTCATGCCGTTCTAAACCAACCATGTGTTAGTTTCCTGTGATTGGGTGACGCAAGGTTTGGGCCAGGCTTACAGGTATTTAAAACCGGGCGCCGGAGCCTGAAAAAATTGTTCCGAGCTAGATTTAGACCCCTTGCATCTTCGGCTCTGCCAAGAAGATTTTCTCTTAGCCATTTCAATGCAATCATGCTCGCCGTTTATGCCGCTGCAAATAAATCTATAAATCCTCTATAAAGCTTCAAGTTACGCTCCCTCAAGTCATTTGTTGCTTGCACTTATCTGTTAT